>NC_089848.1:68410056-68723196 GCF_035609145.1 Eleutherodactylus coqui | reverse complement strand
AGTGCAACCAACAGCCAAGGTAATAGCACTGTTGATTGTTGGACCAATACAATAGTTGGTAGGGATATATATATATATATATATATACAGTATACATTATATACAGTATACATTATATACTGTATGTATAGAAGACATTTGCGTAGGATAATGTCATAATTTCATAATTTCACTGTCATTATGTTAAATCATGTTACAGATTCACGGCCCATGAGGAGGAGTGCGTGAAACCTCAAACCAAGTCACGGTAACAATTGATGAACACTCAACAGCAAGGTAATGTACTGGATGAAGCACACTTGCAGTGCTAAGAAAAATCAGCGCTATCGTCCATGGGGATGAAGGAATCCTCTGCCATAGCTGTGGCAGAGGTCTGCAATGTTATCTACTGCTTTCAGTGGGGTCAGCGCTACTGTCACCGCATGGAAAGCAATGATTTGCAGGGAACGACCGCAGCGATGATTTTCAGAGAAGGGCTTGATATATAAGCCCTTCCCTGAAAATCCTCCATAGCTGTAAAGAAAAGAAAAAAAAATAATTTAACTCACCTAGAAGAGCTGTCCGGCTCTTTTCTCCATCCTCGGCAGTCTTCTTCTGTCTTCTGGAGGCCGGCGATTGAAAAATCCCCGCCCCCAGAAAGCGCTAACTCTGTGACTCTAACTAACGCGGTCCCCGCATAGATGAAAGAATCCCCTGCCATAGCTGTTACATCTATCACAGATGTTTCAGGGGAGTGCAAAGTGCTGCCTGTGTTTTCCATGGGGCCAGCCTGCTGGCATCAGCCCCATTGAAAACAATGGGTGATAGCGCTGATTTGTATTAGCGCGGCAAGTGTGCAGTGAAGGCACCGCAAATGAGAATGAAACCATTGAATATCATTGGTTTCATTTTCATGTTTTTCGCTCACTCTCGCAATGCAAGATAGCCTATCGCCAATGTGAAGCCGGTCTAAGTTAAAATGTTCAAGGCGTAACAAAGAAAAAAATCTCAATATACATGTACTTCCAGCAACGACAGCCCCACTCTTGGCTTTAGACTGGTGTGAGGTGTTACTTGGATCTGCCTCACTATTAGTAGCCACTGCTTACTGAAACATGACTACAATGCTCACCAGGCTGCCCCCAAAACCCTATCAGGGAATGTGAAGAACCTGCTCTTACACCCCAGCTACTGCAAAAATATTTCCAACATCCTCAAAGTAGATCCATCATTGATGCATCATCTACTGACTATGCCCCTGGCATTCCTCTACAACAAGATTTCCCAGTACCAAAGCACACTTATTATGTCATTCCTGGGGATACTCCTTGAAGCCCCAGATAAGGTCACCAGGTGCTTTCAGCTTTCCTCGAAAGTCTTCCATGATATCAGAAGGAACTCCCTATGCTGACTTGAAGCACTGGCATGCTGCCTAGAATCCCTCTAGGACAAAGGTCTTAGTCAAGATGTTTTTATCTTCAACTTCAGGAGTCCCATTGTTTCTACATGTTGAAACAGCAAGTCTAGTGAATCATATGCTACAATCCCTTCTCCTACTCGATAGACACCCACCCTGCCTTGCTTATTGATTGTTGGTAGCCACGTAGTTCTGCAACTAAAACTGCTGTGTAGCTCCACAATCATTTGCCCGTTAAGGGATCATTTATTAATGACCACATGATTTTGCAGGTACACAGCAGTTTTACTCACAAATCTGCACAGTTGTGAACAATATATTTGAAAATCACACTGAAATCACAGGTCCGAGGAGCGGGCCCACAGCCGAGGAGACAGTGATGTAGATAAAAGCCTTGTCACGGGGCTCTACCATCTCCTCCCCTGGGGGTAGCTGAGGACCCAACCAAGTTACTGCTGGGGGAGATCACAGGCAAAAGTAACCTGAGGTTACCTGTAGTCTTTCTTGTAACTCGTGACTCCACCTCTGCTCTGCTGTGAACCTTGACGGTAGAAAAAAATAGTAATTCACATACAGGGAAATGTTATGGACAAACCGTGAACGGTCAGTAATGTTTGTTTACTGTAACTTCAGCACAGTCCTCTTTATAACAGCAGTTTGGCACATTTACAACCATAGAAGATGGTGTGGCAGGGAGGATACTCAAGGTATTCCAGACAATCCACAGTCCTATTTATCTGTGGAATCCCGCTCCCGGCGACTCTCTCTCTCTCCAACTCTCTACCGGTCAGCTCTCACCAAGCAGCGGTCCTTCCTTCTCTTCAGTACTTAGTGGTAGCACTGATATATCCTGGGTAGACTGGTCCCAGGCCACGCAGAAGGAAATCGCTCAGCTTCCTCCATTCTCTCTACACACAGGCCAATCTCTGAAGTGTGGGTATGAGACTTCTCTCGCTTGCAGACTTGCAGCCTGACTCTAACTAACTCTAACACTGACTTAGGCTGGCATGAACTGCTCACACTAGCACCCTTGCATGTGTATATATCTAACATGACCAAATTACACACAAAGTGATAGATTTTCCAGACATAACACAGACATTAACCCATTCAATCCTGCAGAGATGCAATACACATAACTCTAATTCACTTCAGAATTCAGACACTGACATGACAATGGCACGAGACGGACATGTAACATTATGGAAGGACGCCACTAACTCTGGGCCACTACAACACCAAACGTCATGTCAACACTGTTTCCGGCCGTACCATGACTGCAACATGTACCCTTGCCCTAAGATATAAGTGATATGTGAGGGGTAACGAAAGATAGTTTCTGCCAAGTTCTGGTCAGAAACCTGTAAACTGCATATACAGATGCCATGATTAGGGAGATATAAACAAGTTGGCAAGCAGAAACTTACACAAACTTCCTTGCTTCCATGAAGTGGTATCATTGGAGATCACTGGAGTGGTATCACTGGAGACAGTGAACTATAGTATCCTATTATGAATTCTGCACATAACATTTATTGATGAACATTGATAGTAAATGGAAAGAATATATCCTACAATTTTGATAGATCATATATATATATATATATATATATATATAATATATATATAATTCTGTAATATAATGTTTACTAGTTTAGGACTACCAGCATGGTGCTGGATCACTGTAGAAATTCCAAATAATCAGGTGTGCACACGCCAGCGTGACCATGCCTGCACCGAGATGGATACATGTGACCATATGCTGACCCCAAACTGTTGCTGACCATGGCCATGGCATGCACCGACATTGATACTAATGCCAATCACATTCAAAATGATGTGTAAGTAACAGATAATGTAAATCATGTGACCGCAGGAAGGATGGATGTTTCCTGCATGAAATGTATCCTGAAAATATTGTTTATCATTGTTTGTTTTCAGTTCTTTTCATTTTGGTTCTAAGATTTTGGGTTTGAAGAAAGTCATACCCAGAAGGAGGTCTTATGTAAGTGAACAAATATGACCAGTTTTTTTTTTTAACCCCCTCAAGACTAGGCAATCTTTGGCCTTCTGAACTACACAAAATTTGGGGATTTTTCATTAATCCATCCTGGACTCTCAAAAATACACAGTCCCTCAGCCAAGTTCTGGGTACTTCCCACTGTATTTCTCAGGCTCCATTCACACGGGCGTGACGATTTTCGACCGGTCGTGTCATGGCCACAGCATGGCCGAAAATTGCGTGAACGAGAGTCAGCCATGACTAAGTCACGGCTGCAACTCCTGTTTAAATGCCCGTTCAGACGGCTGAGGCTGTGGCGCATATACGCTGCAGCTTTGAAATACCGTCAGCTAGGGAGTGGGAGTTTAGCTCTGCTGAATTTGGCCGGGGGGGTGGGAGTTTAGCTCTGCCAAACTTTCGGACTCTCCGCACAGGAATTCTGCGGCATTTACAGTAGCAGAAAAGTGGATGAGATTTTGAAAATCTTATCCACAAGCTGCGGATATAAACTTTGCCTGTAATACCAAGCCAGACCACTGCAGTGGAAATGCGCCCTCTACATGCCGCTATCGATGCGATGTAATTTGCCCTTCACAATGTACACTTTACACTGGTGTCCCAGCCTGCCATGGCCTAGGATCGCTATTGTAGAGACATAAAAAATGTGAAAAAAATAAATTAAAAATAATGTTAAAAAAACATAAAAAATAACCAAAAAAATCCCTTTTTTGTGCACTTTTACATTTGTCTGAAATTTAAAAACAAAATCCTACATATTTGGTATCATTGTATCCTTAACGACTAGAAATGAGCGAACGTACTCGGTAAAGCACTACTCGTCCGAGTAATGTGCTTTATCCGAGTATGTCTCTGCTCGTCCTGAAAGATTCGGGGCGCGCCGCTGCTGACAGGTGAGTTGCGGCGGGGAGCAGGGGAGAGCGGGCGGGAGAGAGGGAGAGAAAGATCTCCCCTCCGTTCTTCCCCGCTCTCCCCTGCAGCTCCCCGCTCCGCGGCGCGCCCCGAATCTTTCGGGACGAGCGGAGACATACTCGGATAAAGCACATTACTCGGACGAGTAGTGCTTTACCGAGTACGTTCGCTCATCTCTATTAACGACTAGAGATGAGCGAGCACCAAAATGCTCAGGTGCTCGTTACTCGAGTCGAACTTTCAGTGATGCTCGAGAGTTCGTTTCGAGTAACGAACCCCATTGAAGTCAATGGGCGAATCGAGCATTTTTGTATATCGCCGATGCTCGCTAAGGTTTTCATTTGTAAAAATCTGGGAAATTTAAGAAAGTGATGGAAACGACACAGCAATGGGTAGGTGAGGGGATACATGTTGGGCTGCATCTCAAGTTCCCAGGTCCCACTATTAAGCCACAATAGTGGCAAGAGTGGCAATACAGCCGGTTCCATTGAAAGCAATGGGCTGCCGGCGATCGCGGGATGAATTGTCGGGAAGGGCTTAAATATATAAGCCCTTCCCTGCAATTCATCCAGAAATGTGTAAAAATAAAATATATATATATACTCAACTTGTCCCGGCAGACGGAGTTCTGCCGCGGCCGGCTGCAGTTCTCCTGAACTGCTCTGAACTGCTCTCTGTAGTATTCAGCAGCCGGGGATTTAAAATCCCCGCCTACTGAATGAGCTGCCTCTAATTGGTCACAGCCTAACCAATCAGAGGCAGCTCTCACTCACGCCCATTCATTAATTCATGAATGGGTGAGTGAGTGCTGCCTCTGATTGGCTCAGCGCAGGGCCAATCAGGGGCAGCTCTCAGCTGTCGGGGAGCCCAGGAAACTTAAAATCTCCTTGCTCCCAGCGACCAACGTTCGCCGAGAGCCTGGAGCAGTGACGGGTGGCCTCGTTGAGCGGTCGCCGGTCACGTGATAAAAAGGTAGCGATCTACCTTAGGTCGGTCTCACATGACCGGATAGGAATTACGGATTCCGCATGCGTCTGATCCGCGGTAATACGCAGATCAATCGCATTGGATTACACAATTCTGCTCACGGGTCGGAATTGTGTAATCCACTCGCAGAAAAGAGAACGCAGCAGGTTTTATTTTACTGCGGATATCCGCAACATAGAGCCCATTGTGCTCCATGGTCGCGGATATACCCGCAGCGCATACGCAACTACGTTGTATACGGGCTGCGGGTACCTGCGTCATCGCTAAGTGACGGTGTGGTAAATACAAACAACAAAAAAAGTACTGCGCATGACCGCCCGTATGAGTAGGCAGTTATGCGCAGTACATTACGCGGCCGTATGCAGGGTCACAGCCGGGCTCACAGCCGGGATCCGCTGCGGTCCTCCACAAGCGGATTCCACCTACGGCTGCGTGAGCCCGGCGTTATTCAGACCGCTACCTGTAATATGCAATTTACAAGAAGCCCCGGGAACGTTCACCTTCCTGCAGTTCCAGGAGCAGCTTGTTGAGCGCCTTCTGTGTGAGACCGCCGCACCGCAGCAAGATTACAAAGCCTCACAGAGGGCCACTTTTTACACCCCATCCCCGCCGCTGAGGTCACGAAATACCCACAAGCGAGAGAGGAGGGGGGATACTCGGTTTTCTTGCCCCATGTGCCCAACCCAATCAGCCTCCGTAATTACCCCTGTCTTCGGACATAAAATGCGGTTTATATTATTACTTTTATCTAATATTTAGGGAATGCCAAAAAATGGGGAGGGGGGGGGGGGGTTATTTTTAGGAAGTCAATTTTTATTCAGTACAAGTGGGCAATGGGGCCTTGAATTTGTTCAGTTGTACCCTGAAATCCAGCGGGCATTCCCTCCATTATGGGCCTAGCCATGTGTCCTGTAAGTAGATTAGGGCCACAAGGCGTATGTTTTTGAACACGGGACAAACGGGGGTATCTATTTTGGGGTTAAGGTCTTCATTCCTATGTACACTGTACAAAAAAAAACAGTTTTTAAATTGACAAAATTGCCAAAAAAATGAAAATCGTAATTTTTTCCTTCTGCTTTGCTTAGATTCAGTCAAATACTGTGGGGTCAAAATGCGCAGTACACCCCTAGATGAATTCGTTAAGGGGTCTAGTTTTCAAAATGGGGTCATTTGTGGGGGTTCTCTATCGTTTTGGCCGCTCAGTGTCTCTACAAGTGGGCAAGTGGGCCTGGAATTTATTCAGTTGTACTCTGAAATCCAACGGGTGCTCCTTCCATTATAGGCCTAGTCATGTTTCCTTTAAGTAGATTAGATTTCTGAACACGGGACAAACGGGGGTACCCATTTTGGGGTGAACGTCTTCATTCCTATGTACACTGTATGAAAAAAACTGTTTTTAAATTGACACAATTGCCAAAAAAATGAAAATCATAATTTTTTCCTTCTGCTTGGCTTAGATTCATTCAAAAACTGTGAAGTGAAAAAAGTCATCGTACCCCTAGATAAATTTGTTAAGGGGTCTACTTTTCAAAATGGGGTCACTTGTGGGGGTTCTCCATCGTTTTGGTCACTCAAGGGCTCTACAAGTGGGCAATGGGGACTAAATCTCCTTCAAGCAAAATGTCTGTTCCGAAAGCCACCGGTTGCTCCTTTCATTTTGGGCCCCATTGTGTATACAGACGTAATACTAGGGCCACAGTGGGTATATTTCTGAACACGGGACAAACGGGGGTACCCATTTTGGGGTGCAAATCCTCATTTTCATGTGTACTATAGAAAAAAGTCCAGTCTTTAAAATGACATATTTGCAAAAATATGAAATTTTAGTTTTTCTCTTCTAAATTGCATTGACTCCTGAAAAAAAACTGTGGGGTTAAAATACTCATGACACCCCTCAGTGAATACGTTAAGGGGCGTTGTTTTTAAAATGGGGTCACTTGTGGGGGTATCTATCATTTTGACTCCTATGAGCTTTTCCGATCTTGGCTTGGTGTAGGAAAACAAAGTGTTCCTCAAAATGCTGAAAAGTAATGTTAAATTTGTACGTCTCCTAAATGGTTAAAAAAACCCTAAAGTTTATCCAATGTGCACCCAAAACAAAGTAAACGGGTGGAAATATTTATCTTAGCAAAAATTTCTATATTATGTTTGCACATATTTGAGATATTGCAGTTGGAAATGTGAAAAAATGACGATTTTTTCAAAATTTTCCCAATTTTGGCGCTTTTAATAAATAAACACAAATTCTATCGGTCTTTTTTTTCCGCTTAAATGAAGTACAACATGTGGCGAAAAACCAATGTCAGAATCGCTTGGATATGCAAAACCTTTCTGGTGTTTTTCCATGTTAAAGTGACATGTGTCAGATTTGCAAAATTTGGCTTGGTCATTAAGGCGCAAACAGGCTTGGTCACTAAGGGGTTAAAACCAATTTGGAGCGGACTAGTGAAATCTTCTGGAATATGATTTATTCCCATAACATCGGTAACTTTCATGAAAATGTGTTGTACAATCAAAAAAAAAATGACAAGAACATGTTATTACAGTATCCACAGTGATAGCAGGGACAGTAGAGTGATAGAAAAAAAGACTAGAGGCCTTGTCTGTCACCAGTGTTAGTCCCATTCATTTTGTGGTGCTACCTCATTCTAGCATACACAATTCTGGTGTCCAAAGTTTGTAATTTTAGTGCTCGCCCTAAAACTTTAACTTTTTCAGAATGTATGCTGTGTTTCACCACTTTTTCCAAAAGCCCATCATAATCATTATAATGTACATCAGAAACTGGCATAGATTATAGCAAAAACCTACTCCATCTTGTAGCTGATGCAGGCTTTCATTTGGTGTATGGATCGTAGCCAAATGCTTGGTTTACTTAGATTGGCGTGTGAAATGCTGATCTAAGTAAATAGGCCCAATGTACTAACTTCTATGGTAAATTTCCTATGGATAGATCACCAATAACTGATCAATGAGGGTTTGCCACACCCTACTGCCATCGATGAGCTGTTTGAAGTAGCTGCGGTGCTCTAGTAAGCACTGCAGCCACTTCATTGCTTACCAGGCACAGCGGAGTACATTCCATAGCAGCTGTGCCTGGTGTAGCAGCTAAAAGCCATTTACTTCACTGGGGCTGAGCTGCTCGCAGGTCATATGACCAATAAACGTGACGTCAAAGGCCTGAGAAGAAACCCACTGAGCACCGTAGTCTCTTCAAAGAGTTGATCCTGAGCAGTGCGCTCCATTGATCGGATATTGGTGACCTATTCTGGGGTTTTTAAATGTCTGTGAAAGCCCCTTTAAATAATTTAGCAGTATAAAATACCTCTTATATGTAGAAACACGAATGACCCAGAAGCTAGCTAATTGTTTTTATATTGAATTATATGCAATCTTCTACCCTGTTGGTGTTCACTAGTTGCATTCATTTCAATTAATCGTTAAGGGTGTTTTCTGTGAGAAAAAAATCTAATGGTCAATGAATAGAATAAAAAGTCATGAAAAAGTCTTAAAAGGCCCATAGTTCCATGCAGGGGCTACGATCTTCACAGAAGAAATTGCAGTTGTCACGTTCCATTCATTGTATTCATGACCACTTGGCCAATCACTGGCTTCAGAGTGTGCAGTTCATGGCAGAACCATCGATCAAGCCAGTGATTGGCTAAGTGGTCACAAAAACAATCATAGAATCATAGAATGGTAGAGTTGGAAGGGACCTCCAGGGTCATCAGCTCCAACCCCAACTCAGTGCAGGATTTACTAAATCATCCCAGACAGATATTTGTCCAGCCTTTGTTTGAACATTTCCATTAAAGGAGAACTCACCACCTCCCGTGGTAACCTGTTCCACTCATTGATCACCCTCACTGTCAGAAAGTTTTTTCTAATATCTAATCTGTGTCTCCTCCCTTTCAGTTTCATCCCATTGTTTCTAGTCTTTCCTTGTGCAAATGAGAATAGGGCTGATCCCTCGGCAGTGTGACAGCTATTTGTAGACCACTATTAAGTCTCCTCTCAGCCTTCTTTTTTTGCAAGCTAAACATTCCCAGATCCTTTAACCGTTCTTCATAGGACATGATTTGCAGACCGCTTACCATCTTGGTAACTCTTCTCTGAACTTGCTCCAGTTTGTCTATGTCTTTTTTAAAGTGGGATGCCCAGAACTGGACACAGTATTCCAGATGAGGTCAGACTAAGGAAGAGTAGAGGGGAATAATTACCTCATGTGATCTAGACTCTATGCTTCTCTTAATACATCCCAGAATTGTGTTTGCCTTTTTGGTTGCTGCATCACATTGTTGACTCATGTTCAGTCTATGATCTATTAGTATACCCAAGTCTTTTTCACATCACCCACATGTAACCGCTACAGCTTCTTCTGGGATTGAAGTGGTGGAAGCTGGGACTCCTGTGCTGGACTGGTGGCCCATTTAAGGAGGGAAGCATATACATATACTTTTTTTACTTTGCGCCAACTATTCCCCGCCCATTGGATTTTTTCTTTAGTCATGGAAAACCCTTTTCATAAAATGTTCCGTACTTTACAATCCTCTGTATATGTCAGTTAATGAATTGCTTTAGTAAGTGAATTTCTGCAGCTTTTTTGGTTCTGGGATTATAAATGCTGCAACCATCACATAGTATTAAATATCAGCTGACAAACAAGTACAGTATGTGACCAGTTCAAGTGACCACAGCAGAATAAGTTTTATACATCGAATACAAAGTCCTTGGCATCTTGAGGTGACATACACTACCGTTCAAAAGTTTGGGGTCACATTGAAATGTCCTTATTTTTGAAGGAAAAGCACTGTACTTTTCAATGAAGATAACTTTAAACTAGTCCTAACTTTAAACAAATGCACTCTATACATTGCTAATGTGGTAAATGACTATTCTAGCTGCAAATGCCTGTTTTTTTGTGCAATATCTACAAAGGTGAATAGAGGCCCATTTCCAGCAACTATCACTCCAGTGTTCTAATGGTACAATGTGTTTGCTCATTGGCTCAGAAGGCTAATTGATGATTAGAAAACCCTTGTGCAATCATGTTCACACATCTGAAAACAGTCTAGCTCGTTACAGAAGCTACAAAACTGACCTTCCTGTGAGCAGATTGAGTTTCTGGAGCATCACATTTGTGGGGTCAATTAAACGCTCAAAATGGCCAGAAAAAGAGAACTTTCATCTGAAACTCGACAGTCTATTCTTGTTCTTAGAAATGAAGGCTATTCCATGCGAGAAATTGCTAAGAAATTGAAGATTTCCTACAACGGTGTGTACTACTCCCTTCAGAGGACAGCACAAATAGGCTCTAACCAGAGTAGAAAAAGAAGTGGGAGGCCGCGTTGCACAACTAAGCAAGAAGATAAGCACATTCTCTAGTTTGAGAAACAGACGCCTCACAGGTACCCAACTGGCATCTTCATTAAATAGTACCCGCAAAACACCAGTGTCAACATCTACAGTGAAGAGGCGGCTGCGGGATTTTAGGGCTTCAGGGCAGAGTGGCAAAGAAAAAGCCATATCTGAGACTGGCCAATAAAAGAAAAAGATTAAGATGGGCAAAAGAACACAGACATTGGACAGAGGAAGACTGGAAAAAAGTGTTGTGGACGGATGAATCCAAGTTTGAGGTGTTTGGATCACAAAGAAGAACGTTTGTGAGACGCAGAACAAATGAAAAGATGCTGGAAGAATGCCTGACGCCATCTGTTAAGCATGGTGGAGGTAATGTGATGGTCTGGGGTTGCTTTGGTGCTGGTAAGGTGGGAGATTTGTATAGGGTAAAAGGGATTCTGAATAAGGAAGGCTATCACTCCATTTTGCAACGCCATGCCATACCCAGTGGACAGCGCTTGATTGGAACCAATTTCATCCTACAACAGGACAATGACCCTAAACACACCTCCAAATTGTGCAAGAACTATTTACAGCAGAAGCAGGCATCTAGAAGCGTGGGGTGCAATTTCACAAGCTTACCTCAACAAATTAACAGCTAGAATGTCAAAGGTGTGCAATGCTGTAATTGCTGCAAAAGGAGGATTCTTTGACGAAAGCAAAGTTTGATGTAAAAACAATGTTATTTCAAATACAAATCATTATTTCTAACCTTGTCAATGTCTTGACTCTATTTTCTATTCATTTCACAACGCATGGTGGTGAATAAGTGTGACTTTTCATGGAAAACACAAAATTGTTTGGGTGACCCCAAACTTTTGAACGGTAGTGTATTTTTTGGCCGGACTCGCTCAGCCTTTCTCATCTGCTATACTATGTACAATCAAGTACTTGTAATATCGTAGCTCAATGTTCTGCAATAAAGGTGTGAAAAGACAAGAAAAAGGCTTACTAATTTTTGTCCTTCTAAACTGTAGCTGTCAATACTTGGTTCTCTATTAAATAAAGCAAGGAGATGGGCAGCCGCGGATCTGGCCTTAGCAGAGTCAGGAGCAAAGGATAATGTTTGACCTATTGCGACGGCTCCGTACGTTAAAATGACAAATACACTGTTGAGAAAACAGAACGTTAAGGCTTCCGCTGTGGACCGTGACATTTGCATACATTCTCAAATATACAGTATTTTACTGAGTCAATTTGACTAGCTGAGATGGGGAAGGCCATATTTAGTTCAACTTCTTGAGCCGCTTTTACAGCATCTCTGAAAGAGATTTATATTACAAGACGTGTCCATAGAGCCAGTTCAGGAGGGCCGGTCAGCAATCCTCATATGTCTCTTTTAGTGCATACTTGTATTCCTCATGAAATAATAACTCTGGAACATCTTTTATTCTCTGCATTGTGCCATTCATCATGGAAATATATGAATAAATTGACAACTGGATGTTACCACTACCATTGTCAATAGGGTGTCAACCTATATAGATTAATGGCTAATTCACATAGGTGTAAGCGTATTTCGGTCACATGAATACACTGCATATGTATGTGACCAAAAATCGCTTATGCCTGCATATTTGAACTGCTCCGGCTTGTTTTTTTGTGTGCAAATACACTACATACCATGTTTCCTCAAAAATAAGACCATGTCTTATATTCATTTTTGCCCCAAAAGAGATGCTAGGCCTTAATTTCAGAGGATGTCTTATTATATTTACCTAGCAGGCTCGGTCCAGGTCCCTCCCGCTGCTCTCCGGAGCTCCGATGCCCTTTTTGCAGTCCTCACTTCCTGGTTACAGGATTCATAACTCCCGCCTCCAGAAAGCGATGGCTCTGATTGATTTTTGAGCCCTGCTCAGCCAATCAATGCAGCGCTCAATGAACCAATGCAATGGCTGTGATTGGTTCATTGAGTGCTGCATTGATTTGCTGATCAGCAGTTGAAAAAACAATCACAGCCATCGCATTGTGGAGGCGGGATTTATGAATTGGCTGAGCCACGACATTGATTGGCTGAGCAGCAGAATTTATGAATTAGCCAATCAATGCAACTCTCGATGAATCAATCACACCTATCGCATTGTGTCATTGAGCTTTGCATTGATTGGCTAAGCAGTGCTCGAGAACCAATCAGAGCCATCACTTCCTGAAGGTTGGATTTATAAATCCCGTAACCAGAAAGTGATCTTCTGTGGGCGGCTGAGGACTGCAAGAAGCATGTGGGAGATCCGGAGAGCAGCAGGATGAACCTGGACCGAGCCTGCTAGGTAATGTATTCCTTTTTTTATGTAATGCAGCTTTGGCTTATTTTCAGGGCAGGGCTTATATTTCTAGCCTCCCAGAAAATCTCGAAATATGACAGTAAAACTTATTTTCAGGGTAGGTCATATTTTTGAGGAAACAAAGTATTTGCATACGCAAAAAGAATATAGACAGACCCATAAACAGGTTCCTGTAAATTCACTGCATATTTGTGCCGGCCCATTTACTTCAATGGCGTGTTGAGTTGCGTAATACTCACCAAAATAGGCCATGCCACATATTTTTTCACGCAATCGCACATCACGTGAAAAAATATGCTCATGTGAACAAACCCATTGGAATCAATGGGTTCTATTCACTGCATGTTACATGCACAAAAATTGTGCATGTAATACGTGTCGCAAATACGACCATGTAAACAAGCCCTTAAGGAGTTATCCCAGAATCAATACTTTCACCTATCCACAGAATACATTTGTAATGTGTGTGATTGCTGGGGGTCCGTCTGATAGGATCCTCACCAGTGACAAGAATGGGGTCCCATGTCCCCCATTTAAATAAGGTAGTGGTCGCATTGGTGCGCTACTGCTCCACTCAAAGTCTATGAGACTGATAGCTGAGTACATATCCCCACGATGTTGTCAGTTAGGGTCAGTAAATCACTGGTCACGCCAGAATTTGCGGCTGTGATATGGGCAACTTTATGCACTTGTGAAACTGGCCTATATAGGGACAAGCCCCACTAATGAGGGGAAAAGTCAGCTGATGCATGAAAATGGTGGATCAGCCTTGAACAAGTTTTTTTGGGTGAGCCCCCACCACTCCCGTTACACTGGTGCTGGGTTACCTAAAGGTCTTGACTTCTGTCTGCAGCAAGTCAGTGATTACATTACTTAAACCAGGGACAGGTGAATGCCACATTCAATCAGTGACTCACTTTGAGGCTAACTTCACACAGGCGAGCATGATAATGGGCACCAAATCCCACTCCCATATCGCGCTCCCCACCATGGGAAATCCCCACATGTGAAATCCACTTTGGGAATGAAGAGAACCTCCGCAGCAGCTGTGACAGAGAATCGTTGACTTTCTCCCATCGCTACCGCCAACCCTAGTGAAAACAATGGGGCTGCGATGCGAGATCATGCAGCCAAATAGAACATACTGCGATTTGTTTCCCGCATCGCGATGCCATGTAAAAAAAACATCACTCATGTGTATGACCCTATTCAAAAGAATGAGGTTCATATTTGTGAATCTCAAAGCGCACAAATCATGCACAATTTAATTGCCCGTGTGAAGCCGGCCTGACTGCTGTGGTTCCATTGTCAAGACATCATCACCCTGCAGCCGGAAGTAAAGGCCAGCGGGAAACAAAAGAGGCAGAGGAACGGATCAGGTGAGTATGGCTTCCTTTACTTTTTTTACAGCATGGTGAAAAAGACTTTTTCTTCATTCGTAGAAAACTGCTTTAACACTCCATCTTTCCACACAATTTGGCGCACTGTATAAAACAAATGAAACTCTGACCACACTTCCGACCTCCAGTGTATAGAATGTTGTGTTAAAGGGAACCGCTCATCAAGTATAAGCACCACAAACTAAGTTATGATCCTTATAGTTTGGGTGACATGGAGTCCTGGGAGCTTCATTTCATACTGACCTGGTCCCTTGTTCCTGCTGTGCCAGAAGGTTGTACTCATGCACTCCCATAGAGATGAATGGTAATGCATGTGCACACCCTTCTAAAAAGGCACACTGACTTTGTCGGAGAACCGCAAGAACAGAGGTTCCCCGGACTCCATGTCACCTAAACTATAAGCAGTATAACTTATTTTATGATGCTTATACTTGATGACGGATTCCGTTTAAGAACAAAGCACAGTCAAGTGTTAAAGCTATAGATACCTTATCATACTTATTTAAAAGGCAGAAATGTGGTCTGCCTTATTCATCGTGATCCTCGTTGAACTATATAACCACAGTTTTTTCATTTCCATTGAATAGAGACAACAGTTGAGTCTCAGTTGGGCCACAACACCCATAATAGAGTCCTTTAACCCAAACTGGGATTGGTAAGACTCAACAATTCGTCCTCTTTGTACTGATGTTTGCTCTTCTTCATGCTGTTGGATTTAGAAGCAGTCTCCCATCCATGACTGCTAGGGTTGACTTTCTATATCGCAATGGTATGCAGCAGGTTTTTTATTCGGACTTCACCATATGGTTATTTGACATTACGTTATAGTTTGTGCATTCACAAGATCGTAATACTCCCCTCGGTGTGACAGAAGCTGTTGATGAGTTCCCTTTTCTATTACTTCCCCATTCTTCATAACGATAATGAGATCTGCATTCTGGACTGTGGACAGCCTATGAGCGATTAGGATACAAGTCCTTCCTTTCCGTGCTTGATCCAGTGCTTGTTGTACTACCTGACCATGACAGAAAAAGATAACATTCAAGTTTGACCAAAATAAGTAGACCCACAATGAATACCTCCTGTCACCCAACCCTATGCCTGTTAGTGTTGGGTAATGAGGTATATAAAAGAGTAGTAATAAAAAATAATTTTTTTATCCCCACCTTTTCACTTTCATTGTCCAGGGCTGAGGTGGCTTCATCAAGAAGCAGAACTTTTGGAGAGCGGATGAGAGCTCGGGCGATAGCGATTCTCTGCTTTTGGCCCCCAGACAACTGAGTACCTTTTCCTCCAACTCGGGTGTTATATTTCTGAAAGGTTAATTGTACATGTTAGAAGCAGCATATTAACAGCACAACAAGACTTCATGTACACGTGTGTATTACTGATCTGTGTTGTGCAAAGCTTCAGTATAGCAATGTAACACCCATAGATATGTTTAACCTAATACTCTACTCTCAATTTCTAATGGAGGCACACAGAGGTCTTCTTTCTAACAGATACATTTGGAATCTGGTTCTAGAGAAGGACAAGGCATCTTATAGAAGCATTAGACAATGACACACAGAGTGCCTACTGGTCTGTCATTCAGGACTGTGTGTCTCCTTAAAGGTTCAAATAAGGAAGATGGAACAAAATTGTTCCATCTTCCTTATTTGCATAACCCAGAGGAACATGCATGGCCTTATAAGTCTCCTCACACACCTTCTAGGTGCTCTCCTCAAGGAGAAACAATACCCCTCCCGACTCACATCATAGGCCTATCTCTAGCCAAGACAGAATTCTACTGCCCAGTGATGAGGGGCAAACATCCTGAAACAGCCGTCTGTGTATGGATTCTTGGATTCTGGCTTGGTTTTCAATTCCCAATCTTTGTTAAGATCTGTACAAAGGATTCGACTATGATTTGCAGGAATGCTGCCATCCAATAGGTGGCGCTGCAGAGGCATTGTTCCATCTTCCTTATTTGGATATATTTCCCAGAGGAGCATGCATGGCCTTATAAGTCTCTTCACTCACCTTCTAGGATGCTCACCTTAAGGAGAGACAGTAACCGCCCTTACAGGTTCAGCACTTTGGTGTGTGCATGTAGCCTAAGGCTGTCATCACGCGACGATAAAATAAGATTCTCATCCTGAAGATTGTCAAAACTTCTAGTTGTTCCCCTTCTAAAAGTGGCCATAAAAGTTGGTTGATGGTTGAACAACCATTGAATGAATGATCGCCCAGTGAATGATCATTTTGCAGTAGATGAGCAGTCTGTCAAATGGCACTCCTGACAATCAGCTATTTACTGGTGCACTCGTGTTCTGAGCTAATTGTGCAGGATGTAGACGGCTCCGTTCCCACTACAGTGGCCAGGATGGTATAGCAGACCAAGTACCCATTCATTTTATCAAGAACTTGGCCTGCAATAACAAGTTGCACCACTACAGTGGGAACAAAATTGTCTGCTTCCTGTAGAAATCAGCTGAGCGCACTGTATTGGTGGACAGCTGCTCAACTGGGATCCCTGCTGATGGATCTACACAGATCTACTATTGATGACCTATCCTGATGGTCTATCTAGATTGCTAGAGGTTTTGTTCCTTTCCTCACTCCTACATACTGTACACAGACCATAGAGACCATGGGTGCAAAGTGGATATGTGTTTTGTAATATAATCCTAGCCAAATATTTACCTCTGGCAGCTCTTCTATGAAGGAGTGAATATTTGCAGCTTTTGCAGCACGTTGTATTTCCTCCATAGGAACTTCACGGGAGTTGTCCCCATAGGCGATGTTTTCAGCAATACTGCGGTCAAACAGTACTGGTTCTTGGGATACAATTCCTATCTGATTTCTTAGCCACTGCACATTCAAGTCCTTGGCTCCATTTTTGTCAAACAGCTGAAAACAAAGAGTTAATGGTTAAAGATTTTATAGGAAAAGTTATAACTAATAGTTATAAATTGTAATGTTAGTTTATTTCTAGAAAAATATGTTCCTTTATGTGCCCAAGAAATCCAGATGTCACATTTTAAAAATGACTCCATATTCTCAGGGTGAAATTAAAGGGAACCTGTCACCCTGGAGCAGCACCATAAACTAAGTTATGGTGCAGTTCCAGAGAGGTCATGGAGACCCAGGGGACATGTTTTTTACACTTATCCACTTTTTAGTTCCCATGCTGTCACCCGGTGAAGATCAAATGCTATCTGAAATCTGACTCTCTTCAGGCCATTGTGCTCTCATTCTCTCATAGAAGTCTATTGGAGAGCGAATGCTCAATGGTCTAAAAAGAGTCCTTTTGTTCAGAGTGTGCACAATTTTCACTGGGCTGCCGATGAGTAAAGAAAACAAATCCCCCGATTCCTCTTCACCTCCTGGAACTGAACCACAACTTAGTTTAAAGTGCTGTTTGAAGATGAGAGGTTCCCTTTAAGTAGTGCTACAACCCCAAGCATACTAGGAAAATGTTGGGCAATGTGGTGATGTACAAGCCTAAACATAGTGTGAGGTAGTGAGGGGCGTGATAGTGGATGGTCGCTACATCGCCCCTAGGTTCTGCTATTATGCCTTGTGGGGCTGGAGGAAGTTCATATCCCGCTGTTTGAGACATGAAAAGCCAGGAGGGCAATGTAATCTCCAGCAAGTAGTTGCTGGAGGTCTTTCCTTTAAAAGTATTTGGGTTTGTTTTTTGGAATGGATGTCAGGTTGGTAGTGGGGCCATCCATTCCACTTCCTCCACTCCAGGTTGTGTGTGAGGTCAATCAGCACAGGTGCTGAGGCTGAGCCAGGATAGGTGTGCATATAAATAGCAGTATGCACAGACACAGGGGGGGAATAAGATGGCTGCTGGACCCTGGCAGCCTGTGATACCTGCTAGAACTGAAAACCCTGCTGTGTGTGCGCCTGCTGAGCGTGACCTGGTCAGGCAGGAACTGCCTGATATCCGATTGCTGGACTGTTACTTTGTTGCCTGAAGCTAAGGCTGCATTTGTGTTGATTATTCTGAACTGAAATAAACGCAGGTCACGCCTGCTCTTGGACTTTATCCACTGGTTTCCGTCTTTGACTGCCGCCAACCCACACTCTACCGAGCTGTCCTCCCACAATAGGTATATAACACTTCCAGTCATATGTAAAGAAAGTTTAATCATCATAATAAGAAGATATGCATTGTTCTGATACATTTGTGTGTATTTGCTATCAGCAAATGCTGAACTACCAATACAGATCAAATAATTCTCACAGGTGTATGTAATGCCATCAATTTTAATTGTATCCAGTCTAGTCTATCATCTGGGAGCTTAAAAGGAATCTGCCAGGTACTTTGAGTCCTATAAGCTAAGTTCATGAGCTCAAAGTAGCTGACCCACTGATTCTGTGGATGTTAGTTTTATACAGTACTTGCCTTCCCCACCAATCCCTTAACTGTCAGTGCTCAAACTTGCTGCTGCAATGCCTTAGCTTTAGACTGGAGAGCGGCCTAGATGCTAAGGTGAACTGAGAGCAGTGCAAACCGCATGAACTGGCGGATCCTTGTGCTGGGGTAAGCGGTCAGGAGAGCCCAGCATATGGAGAATCGGGACACAAAGGACCCAATGAGCAAGAACCGAACTGTTATGATGAAAGTGTCCTGGTAATTGGGAACTGAAGGGCAGATCGGGATGCAATGGCCTGCGAAGGAAAAGCTTTGAAGCAGAGTTACAATGGTGGCAGATTGTGCCACCAGAGGATGAGGGACATTGCTGTATCATCAGGACATAAGTGAGGCTTGGCCTCAGTTGGGTGCGAATGCCATGTGACTTTAAAGGGGTTGTCCCGCGCCGAAACGTTTTTTTTTTTTTTTCAACAGCCCCCCTGTTCGGCGCGAGACAACCCCGATGCAGGGGTTAAACAAGAACACCGGACAGCGCTTACCTGAATCCCCGCGCTCCGGTGACTTCTTACTTACCTGCTGAAGATTGCCGCCGGGATCTTCTCCCTCGGTGGACCGCAGGGCTTCTGTGCGGTCCATTGCCGATTCCAGCCTCCTGATTGGCTGGAATCGGCACGGGGCGGAGCTACACGGAGCCCCATTGAGAAAAGAAGAAGACCCGGACTGCGCAAGCGTGTCTAATTTGGCGATTAGACGCTGAAAATTAGACGGCTCCATAGAAACGAGGACGCTAGCAACGGAACAGGTAAGTGAAAAATTTCTTATAACTTCTGTATGGCTCATAATTAATGCACAATGTACATTACAAAGTGCATTAATATGGCCATACAGAAGTGTATAGACCCACTTTGTTTCGCGGGACAACCCCTTTAAGTTATGCCCAGGCCTGCGATGGAAAGGAATGGGATGTTTATGTGTTTCTTGGTGTCTAACACGTGTCTTGCTGAGAAAATATAATGTAGCCGGGGATAGACCTGTGGTGCATGGTTAAAGTTGACATCTACACTGTTGTGCACTTCATTGAAGTAACATAGCCGCAATGGGATAAAAGAAGATCTAGGGTACATGTACAGAAGTTCATTATGGCCTACGGCCATCTGAGGAAGATGGGAGTTGGGGTGAATTGCTGTGGCCCGGATGAAGTCATTGTTCTTCCACTCAGTTCATAGGGAGTTTAGGGCAGTTTTTCACCTGCATATTAGTATCACTTGATGATTTTTCCCCCTTTTGCTTATATATGATCTTTTGCCTCTGATTGTGATCATATATTTCAAGCACTTTCCTATTCTGAGGAGGAAGTTTGAGTCTTCCACTCATATCCCTTGTAAATAGGGCAAATCTGTACTCTTATAGGTGTTTTACCTAATGGGTGCTTATTTGTCCCAGACAGCCTGCAATCTGGATGTTTAATCTTTAGCAATTGAAAATAAATTTATATCTAATAAAAGTTATATTTTAGGGAACTTGGTATAGGGGTTAATGCCTCTGGCATATGTTTTCAGTTTAAGTTATTTATGACCCTTGCCGAGCTTCTAAGCCATTGTTGTAAATTAGATAATAATTAGACCACATTTTATTAGTAATCAATGCAGAAATCCAGGGAATTTTAAAGGCTTCATTTATCCTTTTTTTTTTGCAGCCAGAGGCGTAACTTGAATCTTCTGGGCCCCAGTGCAAAAGCTGTAACAGGACCCCAACTATAATGCTTTATTCATAGTACTGGGCTCCCAATATGGAGAAGAGTGGCCTTTTGGGCCCCCTAAGGCTCCTGGGCCCGGTTGCAACTGCATCCCCTACATCCCCTATAGTTGCACCCCTGCTTGCAGCTGTATCATATCAGCAGATGATTTTACTGGATTTCCTCTTTCAATAATTCACAAAGGTTATTCAATAATTCTGATGAAAGTCTGAGATCTTACCACCGCTCCTTGGTGTGGATCATAGAACCTCTGGAGAAGCTGAATAGAGGTACTTTTCCCACATCCACTGCTGCCTACAAATGCCACCGTTTGTCCTCGGAGTATGGCAGCAGATAGCGATTTCAGCACAGGCACATCCGGGCGAGACGGATAATTGAAGCAAACTTTTGAAAAGCCCAAATTTCCGTCATAGTCCTCCTATTTGTAGAAAATATAAATTAATGTTAGAATCACAACGTATATTATAAGGGTTAAAGGAGATGTCTCGAGGAAGCAGTTAATTTTTTTTTTTGCCCAGTCCCCCCCATTAAACACACATTACTAAGCCCCCCTGTAAATGACATTTCTAGCTGGTTCGTACTTACCGTTCCAGCGTTTCAGCAAGTTATAAAAGTTTCCTCAAGATGGCCGCCGGCTCTTTCCCAGTCGCTCGCTGCAGCCCGACGTGCGCGCTCCCGAGACGCCGCCAGCTGTGTCTCCATGGCAACCGGACGCATCGCAGCCGCCGACCAGACGCCCCGCAGCCGCCGACCAGACAGCAGGTAACCGGCGCTAGCCCCCGGCTCCCCAGCGCTAGCTCCCCCGGCGCAGCGACAGCCCCCCCCATCGCAGCGACAGCCCCCCCGGCCTAGCGCTAGCTCCCCCGGCGCAGCGACAGCCCCCCCGGCCTAGCGCTAGCTCCCCCGGCCTAGCGACAGCCCCCCCGGCCTAGCGACAGCCCCCCCCATCGCAGCGACAGCCCCCCCGGCCTAGCGCTAGCTCCCCCGGCGCAGCGACAGCCCCCCCGGCCTAGCGACAGCCCCCCCATCGCAGCGACAGCCCCCCCGGCCTAGCGCTAGCTCCCCCGGCGCAGCGACAGCCCCCCCGGCCTAGCGACAGCCCCCCCGGCCTAGCGACAGCCCCCCCGGCCTAGCGCTAGCTCCCCCGGCGCAGCGACAGCCCCCCAGGCCTAGCGACAGCCCCCCCGGCCCAGCGACAGCCCCCCCGGCCTAGCGACAGCCCCCCCCCATCGCAGCGACAGCCCCCCCGGCCTAGCGACAGCCCCCCCGGCCTAGCGACAGCCCCCCCGGCCTAGCGACAGCCCCCCCGGCCTAGCGCTAGCTCCCCCGGCGCAGCGACAGCCCCCCCGGCCTAGCGACAGCCCCCCCCATCGCAGCGACAGCCCCCCCGGCCTAGCGCTAGCTCCCCCGGCGCAGCGGCAGCCCCCCCCGGCGCAGCGGCAGCCCCCCCGACCCATCACTTACCTGGGAGGCTTCTCGGGGCTGCTGGGCTGGGCTGGTCTTCTCCGCTGGGCAGCTCCAGTTTCTGCACCTTCCTCTAACAGAGGATGGTGCAGAATGGCCGCTTCAGCGCGCTCCCGAGCAGTGACAGCTCGTCTGCGCATGCGCAGAAGAGCTGTAGCGGGGAGCACACTGAAGCGGCTCGTGCTGAATGGAGAAGACCGGACTGCGCAAGCGCGTCTAAAAAAGCAAGCTGCCAGCGAATTTAGACGGAACCATGGAGACGAGGACGCTAGCAACGGAGCAGGTAAGTGAATAACTTCTGTATGGCTCATATTTAATGCACAATGTACATTACAAAGTGCATTAATATGGCCATACGGAAGTGTATAACCCCACTTGGTTTCGCGAGACCACCCCTTTAATAAACTGTCCCGACCCTTCCATACATACTGGCTGTCACTGACTTACCGGTTTCTCTCCTGCCATGTTGTAGCTGTCAATAGACGGCTCACTGTTGAATAAGCTAAACAAATGGGAAGCTGCGGATTTGGCTTTTGCATAATCTGGAGTGAAGGATAATATTTGGCCTACAATAATGGATCCGTACGCCAGGCAGGAAAACACACTGCAAAATATAGCAATAATTTTCATGAGAAAATAATCATTTTATTTCATCTCTTACCCCAAAAATAATTGTATTCATACATTTCAAGAAAACAAAATACATTATTTTAGCTAGTTGTATGTACTTTTATTATTATATTAGAATATGGATTTAGATGTTAACATTATCTGATAATAGAAACATATTTACACCAACCTCATGGGGTGATCATATATCTATATGTATAGACATAAACTATGATATTGATGGCCTATACTTAGGATAGATCATCAGTATAACATTGCGGGTCTGACACCCATGCCAATCGGCATTTTCAAGGGGCTTGGGTGAGGGATGCGATCTCTTTACTATATATATACCAATCACAGCCTCGTATTGTAGCTCAATCCCATTCACTTGAATGGGACTGAGCTGCAGAAAGGCCATATGACTGATGTTATAGTTCAAAGAAAAAGCTGCGATACAGCCTCTACGAATTGCTGATTGGAGGGGGTGCTGTGAGTCGAACACCCACATATCTCATATTGATAACCATAGGCATAGCGTCAGGGGTTGCTGGGGTCGCCATGGTGACCTGGCCCCTGCGCTCAGGGGGCCCCTCCGCCGCCCTCCGCCATACGCACATGCACATTCAGTGCATTAATGGCTGGCCATTCTGTCTGCAGCAAGATTCCTATCATCTATCCCCTATCCTTCTATCTCCTATCCATCTATCTCCTATCCTTCTATCTCATATCTATCCATCTTATCTCATATCTATCTATCTCCTATCTATCTATCTATCTATCTATCTATCTATCTATCTATCTATCTATCTATCTATCTATCTATCTATCTATCTCCTATCTATCTCCTATTTTTCTATCTCCTATCCATCTATCTCATATCTTTCTGCTATCTATCTGTCTATCTCCTATCTTTCTATCTCCTATCCATCTGTCTCCTATCTATCTATTTCCTATCCTTTTATCTCCTATTCTTCTATCTCCTATCCATCTATCTCATATCTTTCTGCTATCTATCTATCTATGTCCTATCCATCTATCTCCTATCCATCGATCTCCTATCCTTTTATCTCCTATCCTTCTATCTCCTATCCATCTATCTCCTATTCATCTATCTCATATCTATCTGCTATCTATCTATCTATCTATCTATCTATCTATCTATCTCTGGTATAAGGCCGCCTGCAGACGGGTGGGTCGGATCCGGCGGCGAGAATTCCCGCCGCGGGACCCGACCCGAGCACCTGCAGGCAGGAGCGCGTACTCACCTGCGCCCGGCGGCCTCGGCTCTTTCATGTGCCGGCTGCCGGGCAGCCGGCGCATGCGCAGACCGGAGCCGGCGGCCGGGTGAGTGCGAGCCCCGCACAAAAATAGGACATGCAGCGGTTTGTTTGCCGCACGACATTTCGCGCGGCCAAACCGCGGCCGTCTGCATAGGAGTGCGTATTGTAATGCACTCCTATGCAGGCTTTTAGTGGCGGAAATCCCGCCGCGGGATTTCCGCCCATCTGCAGGCGGCCTAAGTTACACAGCTCCCTGGATTTACTGTATTTATTTGTTTCACTATACACACAATTAAAAAACGCATCTAAACCACATGCAGTTTTTAATAGTGTCTGCAGCTGCTTAATAACGTACGCGGTCTTTAAATACTGCATGCAGGTTTTTTTATGTGTTTTTCTTTATTGTGGTTCTAAAGTACAACATAAACATGAACCACCCTGAGGCCGCTCTCACACGTGTTCAGAAAATGCAGCTTGAAATTGTGGCATTTTTACCGGAACTTCGAGCAGCTTTTTCGAACAGGTTACAGCGCTTTTTAATGCACCCCATCATTGTGATAGGTGATGAGATGTATTAAAAACCACGAAAATGCAAAAATATAACAGACAGCTCTTGAAAATCACATCGTTAGAAACACCATGTTCGAGCGCGGATATGAGTAAGCTCATTAAAATCTATGGGCGTGTCTGGAGCAGATTCTACATACCGACGAGCGCTGACCCCCCAGGGATGCGTGCGTTTCTCAGGCCTAAACCAATCTGGCTGTTTACGACTCTGGGTATTTTACACTCGCTTAAATCCAAAAACAGACAATGTGCAATGGGTTCTGTCTTGCTATACACTGCAGATCAGAATTGCAATCCCATGCCACCTCCGTCACAAAATTGTCAGGAGCCACAAACGCGGCCATAAAGCAGACTCGGGTGCTAGTACTTCTAACCATCTGCACAATTCAGCAACGCATTCTAAAACAAAAGCTTTCTTTTAAGCAGGAGGTGTCACAAAAGATTCCACTGCAGGTCTACAGTGACACTGTCAAAGTCTCATGAAATCAGTTACGCTTCCTTTGATCGCTACAAGAACAGCATAAACCATGAAGAAAATTGAGTAGCCAAACCAGGCACAGGTGCACTCCGGCCAGGACCTCAGCCTCTGCCCACACCCTCATTCCGGCGCTCACGTCCACGTCCTCGACCCTTACCCCTAGTCTTCATCATGTTGGATAATGCCCTGCGTCAAAATGCTAGGCAAACTGCGAGGTATTTTGCATACACTTTCAGCCAAAAATAGACAGTGTAAAATGTGTACAGTCTTGTGTGTCCTCTTGATCTGCACTATATAACCCTTAGGCCTATTATGCAAATGATTTCAGCCAAAAAAACTAAAGAAATGAAACATGAGAGGAGCTTTGTAAGTTCCTATATAGTCTGTGTACACCAGTAGCAGTATACTATATAGAACCGGTAACAGTATGCAGTATACAGCCGGGATGCTTGTGAATGCTTTGTGCGCACTACTGGTCCCAGGCAGCCAAACTGATGATGCATACAATGAGAGGAGTTGTAGTCCTAGAAAGGACTGTTGGGTCACAAAATTTTCCAATCCCATGGCACCTCCGTCACAGAATTCTCAGGAGCCACAAAAGTGGCCATAAAGTGGACTCGGATGCCAGTACTTCTAACCTTCTGCACAATTCAGCAACGCATTCCAAAACCAAAGATTGATTTGAAGAAGGAGGTGTCACAAAACTAGCCACCACAGGTCTACAGTAAAACCGTCAATGTCTAATGAAATCAGTTACGCTTCCTTTGATCGCTACGAGGAATGGGTGATCCCTGCATAAATTTGAGTGGCCAAAGCAGGACCCCACGCTGGGCAGCATATCTGGAGCAGATTCTACATACCGACCAGCGCTGAGCCCAGGGATGTGTGCGTTTATCAGGCCTAAACCAATCCGCCTGTTTACCACTCAGAGTATTATACGTCAGCGTACATCCAAAAACAGACTGTGTGGAATGAGTTGTCTTGTTATACAGTGCTGATCAGAATTACGATCCAGTGCCACCTTCGTCACTAAATTGTCAGGAGCTACAAACGTGGCCATAAAGCGGACTCAGATGCTAGTACTTCAAACTATCAGTACTATTCAACAACCCATTCTAAAACCAAAGATTGGTTTGAAGTAGGAGGTGTTGCAAAACTAGCCACCACGGCTCTACAGTGAAACTGTCAATGTCTCATGAAATCAGTTATGTTTCCTTTGAGTGCTCTAATTCAGTATCTTGGAAAACGGTGGTAACACGAGAGATAATACATGGCGACCAGCGCTGACCCCCTGGGATGCGTGTGTCTATCAGACCGAAAGCAGGAGGTGTCACAAAAGTAGCCACCACAGGTATACAGTGAACCTGTGAAAGTCTCATTAAATCAGTTACGCTTCATTTGATCGCTAAAAGGACAGCATAAACCATGAAGAAATTTGAGTGGCCAAAGGAGGACAATTCATTCTGTGTATGTATCAGATAGCTGAACTCTGTGCTGGGAAACCTTTGTGTACCAAGAGTATATGCGACCCCCTGAAACATTTGTGTACCAAGAGTATAGGTGAACCCCTGAAACATTTGTGTACCAAGAATATAGGTGAACCCCTGAAACATTTGTGTACCAAGAGTATAGGCGAACCCCTGATAGATTTGTTGACCAAGAGTATAGGCGAACCCCTGAAACATTTGTGTACCGAGAGTATAGGGGAACCCCTGAAACATTTGTGTACCAAGATTCTAGGTGTACCCCTGAAAAATTTGGTTACCCAGAGTGCAGGTGAAGCCCAGAAATTTTTTTTAACATAGAGCTCGTACTTGCTTAATTTGCTAACAGAGCCAAGAAGCAGCCCTCCGAAAAAATTTGTTCTTACAGAGCCTTTTGGCCCTCTGAAGAATTGGCTGTTCTGCGTGCTGACATGCTGGTTTAGGAGGAGGAAGATCAGAGAAGGATATACCATGCTACTTCTCCCCTTTTTGGGGTGGTAGAGGATGCATGGTTCTCCTGTTCCAGCTTAAAAAATCTTTATGTTCTGCTGCTTTCCAACGATGGAGAAGAGAAATCAGGGGAAATACAGGCTTTGTTCATCTTAATGAGTGTAAGCCTGTCGGCGCTGTCAGTTGACAGGCAGGTACGCTTATCCGTGATAATCCCCCCAGCATCACTAAAAACCCTCTCTGATAACACGCTAGCGGCTGGGCAGGCTAGCACCTCCAAGGCGTACAGCGCAAGTTCGGGCCACGTGTCCAGCTTTGACACCCAATAGTTGTATGGAGCTGAGGGATCACGGAGAACGTTGGTACGGTCGGCTTTGTACTCCCTCACCATCTTTTTACAGTGTTCCCTACTACTCAGCCTAGACTGGGGAGTGATGACGCAGTCTGGCTGGGAAGCCATAAAACTGGCAAAGACCTTGGAGAGTGTTCCCCTGCCTGCGCTGGACATGCTGCCTGTTCATCGCATATCCTCTGCTAGTTGGCCCACTGAAGTACGTCCTCTACCGCTAGCGTTGTCAGATGGAAACTTTAGCATCAGCTTTTCCACCAGGCCCTTGTGGTACCGTGGGTCAGGAAGGGTAAACACCTAGTAATCCTGGTTGGCCAGAATGCGTCTAAGGTGAGGGTCACGGGAAAGGCAGCTTAACATGAAGTCAGCCATGTGTGCCAGAGTCCCAGTATGCAACACATCGCTGTCCTCACTAGTAGGATGACTCTCACTGTCCTCCTCCTCCTCCTCTTCAGCCCATACACGCTGAACAGATGTGAAGGAAGTAGCATGGGTACCCTCTGCAGTGTGGGCAGCAGTCTCTTCCCCCTCCTCCTCCTCCTCCAATACGAACTAAGAAACAGACGTGAGGGTGGTCTGGTTATCAAGCGATGTATTGTCATCCCCCATCTCCTGTTCTAGCTGCTAAGCGTCGGCCCTAATGCTTAGCAGCGACCTTCTCAGCAGGCAAAGCAGTGGGATGGTAACGCTGATAATGGCCGCATCGCCGCTCACCATTTGTGTAGACTCCTCAAAGTTTCCTAAGAACTGACAGATGTCAGACACCCATGCCCACTCCTCTGTGAAGAACTGCAGAGGCTGACTACCACTCCGCCGGCCATGTTGCAGGTGGTATTCAACAATGGCTCTATGCTGCTCGTAAAGCCTGGCCAACATGTGCAATGTTGAATTCCAGCGCGTGGGAACATCGGACAACAGTCAGTACACTGGCAGCTGGAAGCGATGTTGCAGTGTCCTGAGGGTGGCAGCATCTGTGGTGGACTTGTGCGCAGTCGCGACACACCTTGCTGAGCAGGTCAGACAAATGGGGGTAGTTTTTAAGAAAGCGGAACCACCAGATTGAACACATGGGCCAGGCATGGCACGTGTGTTAGTCTGCCAAGCTGCAGAGCCGCCACCAGGTTACGCTCATTGTCACACACGGCCATGCCTGGTTGGAAGTTCAGTGGCGAAAGCCACAGATTGGTCTGCTCCGTCAAACCCTGTAACAGATCTTGGGCGGTGTGCCTCTTGTCTCTCAAGCTGAGGAGTTTCAGCACAGCCTGCTGACACTTCCCCACCGCAGTGCTACAGCACCTCGAAGTACCGGCTGCAGGCGACGTGCTCACACGTGATAATTGAGAGCTGGAGGGGGTGGAGGAGGGGTGTGTTTGGAGGACGTGACATAATAAGCTGGAGAAACCTTCACAGAGGTAGGACCCGCAATCCTCAGTGTGGGTAGCACGTGAGCGGAACCAGGGTCAGACTGGGTCCCAGCCTCCACAAGATTAACCCAATGTGCCGTCAGGGAGATGTAGCGTTCCAGCCCGCCAGCACTTGTCCACATATCAAGTGGACATTCCCAGTAACCGCATTGGTGAGGACACGGTTTATGTTCCATGAGACGTGCTGGTGTAGGGTGGGAATGGCGTAGCGGGAAAAATAGTGGCGGCTGGGGACCGCGTACCGAGGGACCGTCGCCGCCATCAGGTTGCGGAAAGCCTCCATTTCTACTAGCCTATATGGCAGCATCTCCAGGCTCAGTAGTTTTGAAATATGCACATTTAAAAATTGTGCATGCGGGTGGGTGGCCGTGTATTTCCGCTTGTGTTTCAATGCTTGTGTTATCGACAGCTGAACGCTGCACTGGGATAAGCTGGTGGACGCAGTGCAGGACTATGGAGGTGAGGGTGTGGGTGCAGGCTGGGAGACGCTCGTGCTTGCGTCCTGGGAGGGGGATTGGATGTCAGTGACAGGATGCCTGCGCTTGCTGGTGGTGGTCAGGCTGGTAGTGGTGGCTCCCCTGCTGATCTTGGTGTGGCACAGGTTGCACACCACTGTTCATCGGTCGTTCACGCTCTCCAGACCTTTGAACACCTAGCCCTCTGCATGGGAGCTTGCCGGGAGGAGGTGCTGTGGGGAACAGTTGGGGGAGTATTTTCTGTGGCCCTGCTTCTCCCCTATGCCACCCCACTGCCTCTTCCAACCGATTCTGCTGTAGCACTTGCCTCCCCCTCTGAAGCCCTGTCTTCAGTAAGCTTAGCAACCCAGGTCGGGTCAGTCACCTCCTTATCCACTAGCTCTTCCTCTGACTCCTCAGTCTGCTCCTCCCTCAGACTTACAGGTATATAGATTATGCTCTCAGCAGGGCCAGAAAAATTTAGAACGGTGTATACTGTTGTGAAATAGCGCAGATTCACAGCCGCCAGACACTTGTATATAGAGTACGCTCTCAGCAGGGCCAGAAAAATTTAGTACAGTGTATACTGTTGTGAAATAGCGCAGATTCACAGCCCGCAGACACTGGTATATAGCGTACGTTTGGGCCCCTAAAAACTAAAAAAATTAAAAATTAAAGAGTTTTGTTACTTCCTATGTACACCACTGGCAGTACACGGCATAAAACCGGTGACAGTGGGCAGAATACAGCCGGGATGCTTGAGAACAAATTTGTGCACACTACTAGTCCCAGCCAGCCACAATGCTGATGCACACAATGAGAGGAGTAGTAGTCCTAAAAAGGACTGTTGAGTTTTTGAAGCAAGGATCCATTCCCTGCCTAACCGCAACCTAATCTCTACACTAATGCTTTCCCTATGGCAGCAGATCTATCCCTCAGCTCATGCAGCATGCGTCTGAGGCGAGTTTTAATACTCGGCCGCCACCTGATCAGCCCAGCCAGTCACTGCCAAGGATGTGCACAGGGTTGGCACATCACAGCAGGAAGTGGTAAAGCCTTACCTGCATGTTTATTGGCTAAAAAATGGCGCTAAACATGCAGGGAAGGGAAATTAAATTTTCTCGAGCACCGCGTGGTGCTGGACTCGAGTAACGAGTACATTGAGTAGTCTAATACTCGATCGAGCATCAAGCTCGGACAAGTGTGCTTGCTCATCTCTAATCATGTGACCAGAAGTCTGAGGCAGATGAAACCTAGTTGTTTTGAATTATTTGTCCATCAATAGCAACAAGCTGAACATTAATTTTCACTTGATCAGTTAAAAACTCTGCAGTAAACCAACAAAATGCTTTAACCTATACATGCTTCTATCATCAGTCTATACATGCTTCTATCATCAGTCTATACATGCTTCTATCATCAGTCTATACGTGCTTCTAAATAATTATCAGACAGAGAATTACCTTCTGTGCTGCTTCTGCACCAATTTCAAAGTGGCACAACTGTCTGTCCAGGATAAATTGGATCAGAGCTATTGCACCAGGTACTGACATTTAGATGCTCTGCTTTCAACCCTAGTTTTGGATGGAGCACAGCTAGCACACTCTGAGCATGCTCTGTGCAGTGTACTCCAGTAATGATGAATAGCCAAAGCATCTGCTCATGGCAATTACGAACAGGCAGAACATGTTTTCTACACCCTGAGGATTCTCATAGCACAATGATGAATATGCCTTTTGTAAATTCTATACCATACAGCAGTGAAAGATAGGATTGGCAGGTTGTCCTAATCAGAGGCTAATTTGAAGCTTCTGGGCCCTAATGCAAAACCTGTAATAGGGCCGGCCCAAACTATAATGCATTATTCATAGTACTAGGCTATCTTTATGGCGAGGAGAGGCCTTATGGGCCCCCTAAGGCTTCTGGGCCCGGGTGCCCGCATCCCCTGCATCCCCTATAGTTACGCCCCTGATCTTAATGATTTCTACTATAAAACACATACAAATAATAATACTTACAGAAATACTTCCTCTGGATCCATCCTTCCAATTTCTACCAAAAAAGCCGCAAAACGGTAGCTGGCAGCATAGGTGAAGTAGATGAAGGACTGGCTAAATGCAAAACAGATGCCATACGTCTGGGCCTTGCGCTTAGCGTTCCTAAAATATATCAATTTAAAGGCAATGTTAAAACAATAAGAGTCAAATAAATTCCAAACTTCAAGCGGACAAAATTTAATGTAATAATGTGAAAAAAAAAGTAAATATCTTCTGACTTGTAGGGTTTCTGTAAGCTGTCACTATACATTTCTTCAAACGTCTTCTCTCTAGTCAATGATGCCACTGTGCGAATGTTGTCCACTGCTTCAGTTGCGATCTATTAAATTTAGCAAAAACAGAAAAAGATTTATGCATGACAATATATTTCCGGTTAATGAAATAAGAAATTGTCTTCCATTTGCCATATTCATCAGTACGCTCTCTAAAACATTCATGCACATCCATAAGCTGGTGCTCTGGGTTTTTATATATCACAATATAAACTAAACGTATGTGGAAACATTAAAGGAGTTTTCTGGGCGACAAAAAAATTGATGACCTATCCGAAGGATAGGTCATCAATAGTTAATTGCCGGGGACCCACCGCATAGGATCCACGCCGATCACGTGATCACCCGGCTAGCTGTCAGTGTAGTGGTCTGGATGTGCGTCATAGTAACTGCCAGCAAAAAGGCGTAGCTGACTAGCCAGGGGCATAACTATAGGGGATGCAGGGGATGCAGAGAATGCGGTCCCCCCCGGCCCAGGAGCCTTACAGGGCCCATAAGGCTTCTTTTCTCCATGTAGGGAGCCCAGTACTATAAATAGAGAATTATAGTTGGGGGCCGCTTTACGGACTTTGCATTAGGGCCCAGAAGCTTCAAGTTACGCCTCTAACCCTAGCGATCACTTTCTGTGATGGAAAAACCCTTTGATGAGGTTGAACTAGCCAACACATATCAGTACAATTTAGGGTAAATTCTTCTTTCAAAAATATTTATCTTGAATCACTCTCTACAGGTGAATTCCAGGACTTTGTTAACTTTTTTGTATAGATTATGAGCAGGGACTCGCCACTCAGATCCCCGCTGTTCAGCTGATTCCTGGCACCGCTGTTGCCATGGTCAGAGGAGGAAGCAGAAAGAACTGACCGTAGTGCAGTTACCTGGGTTGGTATTACAGTGCACTCTGGCTGAATTCAATGGGTTCTGTGCCTGAAATACCAACCCTAGCAGCAGCATTATGCCAGTGCTTTCTGCTTCCTCCACTGACCAAAGCAACCGTGGTACCAGAATCAGCTGTTTAGTGGGGATCTGAGCTGTGGTACAAATTTGGGGAAAAAAAGAAAATATTTAAATAAACATGGGATAGTACAATAAACTTAGTATCGTAATGTGCCTACAATATAATGTGCATAAGAGTACTTAAAACTGTGAATAATAGGCATAGGGGAGAGCAGGTAGTGAGAGAATTAGGTAAAAGGATTGAAGTATGAGTTGAGTGCACCACATATCCTGAAATAACCAATAGGGGTTAGAATGGCCTAATAGTGTTGGACGAGGCTAGAGAATCAGGAAGTCATAGATATCCATGAGAGCTACTCTGTGGAGATACAAAATCTGTGCCAGGGATCCCAGATCAGATACAAATTTGTGAAAGAGTGGACTGCAAGGGCAGCTGCCTCTTCAATGAGATGTAACTGGTCTACCTTCACCAACTAGTTATTCAAAAAAAGGACATTATGAAGACTTCCAAAGAGGAGGAATAGAAGTTTGGCAACGGCCAACAGAAACAATAATATAACATACAGTATATAAGTATTAGTTCTATATTGCAGTTTACATGCAGCATTCATTTTAATGTAGCCTGGAATAATTACCTTGCCAGCCTGTTGGAGCTGCTTTTTATCTCGATTAGCGAAGCCAATTAGTGCTCTGGTCTCAAGAAGTCCAGTGACCACAAGAACAGGAGTCAGGGCTAGAACCAGCAATGTCATTTCCCATCCAAAAATGAAAGAGATAATGATTCCTACCCCCATTGTGGAAAGGCATTCAGCGATCAGCCCAAGTCTGGAGCCAGTTGCCTGAATAACATTGAATCAACAAATAAAAATCCTGAATGAAATTTAAATCCTATCTAGTAGGTTTATAACAATATTACTATTCTCCAAAGTATTTCATCTTATGAAAAGCATTTACTGATTTGTATAGACTTCAAAAGAAATCTGCTATGAGAATTTCTACAATATTCCTATAAAAATACGTACCTGTATGTGTTATTGGCTACATATGTCGTCTTTACCGTGAGATGATCTCTGGGGGTTTCACATATATTTGAAAGGGGGGCATTACTATGCCCTACTAGAATATCACAGGCTTTTTTGGTTTAGCCAAAACTATGTATTTTCTCCATCATATCACCACAAATCCTTCAAGGGTCAGGTTGCGCCCAAGAAGGCTGATGGCCCTTGCTCAAACCTTAAGGGGGTACAAAGGTGATGGTTGCACTACTAAATACCTGAGAGTACCTAAATGACCTCCTGCCACATAAAAAGCACCAGCAGTATAAGTGGCACATGGTAGTTGGAAAGGCTTTTTATAGACTTTGCATTGGGACCCAGAAGCTTTAACAGGCTGCCCCTAAAAGTTTAATGGGTGTAAAACTCATGGTCTTATCTAAATCCGGGTTTTGGTTTCCTTTACTGCCAATTGCAAACTTTAATAGGTGCTTTTGAATGCTTTATGGTAAAAAAAAAAAAGTTTTTAGAATAGTCAATCATTTTTAATACTAAATATCAAATTCATCGAATGGCCATGTCTACTTACAGTATGTATCTCAGAAGCATCTGTGGCAAGTCTGGTTGTTAAAGCTCCAGTGCTGTTTTTCTTGTCATCAAACCATGACATTTCCTTTAGAGTACAAAAAGACAACATATTGTATATCTAAAAACCACATATAAACACAAGACTCACGACATTAGGTAGTATCCATTCTCAAACTAACCTGACGCAGCATAGATTTAAATGCCATTTGTCTAAGCCGCATGGTAAGAACTTCCCCTGATTTTCCAAACATGAAACCCTAATAAAAAAAGTACACAATCTGTTATAACTACCACATGCAGGACAATAAATGGCATAAAACAGTACAAACAACGCCTTCAGTTGGCAACTATTATTTTATAGTCACATATCATATTAATTTGATATTATAGTGGGGTTCTCTGCTCAGAACTCCCCACTATGAGATAGAATGAAGATTTGCTCTGTATTGGCAGCTCCTTCTCTGGTGGACCTGGCCTGTCCATACATTACATGGTCCACCAATCATTACATAGCAGCACCAGGGAAAATGTTTAGCTACTGTAAAGATGGCTTTCTCTGGTAATAACAACAGATCACAGGAGGTTGGAGAAACAATCTTTTTAAATCTGTGAACATAAAACTTTATAGATACAAAAATGTGTCTAAAAAGGTCATTATTTGTAGAAATAAATTATAAAGATTTTCCAGAGAAATACTATTCATGACTAGAGATGAGCGAGCGTACTCGGATAAGCACTACTCGCTCGAGTAATGTGCTTTATCCGAGTATCGCTGTGCTCGGGTCTGAAGATTCGGGTGCCGCTGCGGCTGACAGGTGAGTCGCAGCGGGGAGCAGGGGAGAGCGGGCGGGAGAGAGGGAGAGAAAGATCTTACCTCCGTTCCTCCCCGCTCTCCCCTGCAGCTCCCCGCTCCGTGCCGGCACCCGAATCTTCAGGGACGAGCACAGCGATACTCGGATAAAGCAAATTACTCGAGCGAGTAGTGCTTTTCCGAGTACGCTCGCTCATCCCTATTCATGACTTGTCCTCGGGATAGGTCATCAATAGTTGATTGGCTAGGGTCTGCCGCTAAGAACCTCAGCTAATCGGGTACCCACTGTCAGTGCACATCCGGTCATCTGATAGGCTGGGGTCCCAATCGGTGGACCCCAGCCAATCAATTATTGATGACCTTTTTTGGGGACAGGTCATGAATAGTATTTCCTTGGAAAACCCTTTTAATTCTGATGTATAGTAGGTGCTTATTTTCTTAGGTTTAATTAAAAAATCAAGCATTCATACACAAGCCACTGTTGTTTGCTTTGGCCCTCTACGGTGCCAGACAGAATCCTTTTATGATTGTTTATATTTATCTATAGGGACTCCATGTGTCCCAGTTGGGTCTCTGTATGTCCCCATGTACTGGAACATGCCACAATTTATCAACAATACCTTTATGTGACTCATAATGAAATCAAAGGCCAATAGAGCTACAGAATATACCCATGCCAGGCTGCCACACGTATCTGTAATATAGCCATATGCATGGGCTTGAAGCTTGAAATATACATATAATCCATACATAGGTTTTAGAGATTACTAACCTGTATAAAGAATAAGAAGAAAGAAACCAAAGCGATAGCACCAACTATAATAGAATAAATATTTATTTCACGTTGTATCGTCTCTTCTTCATTAGTTCCAAAAATCTATGAAAAAAGAAACAGTTATATTAAAATGAAATATAATCATGAGAGATTCTGAAATTCTAGTTAGAACTAATTTAGAGTCAGAGATTCTTTGAAAATCTTTTTTTTAAAAAAGAGGAAGAAATGGCGCAGCATGCTGCCTTACTTCATCCTGTAAAATGAGGGAAACAAAATGGACTCCATTAAAGTCAGTGGGGTCCGTTCACTGCTGTTCGGTACTATTATATGACGGTTCTGTTTGGGCACATGTCCCATTGTCTTGCTATTGAAAAACGGAAACAGAAAGCACCAATGTGGATGCAGCCTAATTCATGAATTCTGCAATTTTTGCTCAGTAATTTGTTCATTAACTAAATAGTAAGAATGCTGCATTGTTAGAAATAATAATTTGCCTATATAGCATAAGGCCAAGGGCGTACATACCATAAGGACAGACCATGCGGCTGCTATGGGGCACATGGAGAGAGGAGGCCAAGTGATATTTGGTTGCATCCCCCTTTCAACTGGGTGGCAGGAATTATGTGAGACTTCCCTCTCCAGAGAAACCAAATTGCTCAAAAATAAAGGGGTTGAGAATTATCTTAAGGGTCCTGAAAAGGGAGTGGAGAGGAAAGCAAACATCAGATCCTTCTTGCATCTTAAGGGCTCAGTCACACAGGCGCATCGGCACCCGTACACTGGCGCCGATGCGCCCGTGTGACTGAGCCGTTACTGCAGAAAGAAGACGGTTGTACCTGATGACGGACGTCTCTCTGCAGCGCTGATGAAAGAACACATGACTGGCAATGAAGCCGCTCACATGTTCTTTCCTCCGGCGCTGCAGAGAGACGTCCTTCTTCAGGTACGGCCGTCTGCTACCTGCAGTAAGACGGGCGCTGATGCGCCCATGTGACTGAGCCCTAATAAGGGACCCATTTTTATCTTTACTATCAGGTCCCCACATTTCTATGTATACCACTGTATAAGACTGTGGCTTTTGCAGTAATTTATGGAAAAATTGTATAAAAAATGCCACATAAAATCTTTTCTGTTCGTTTGCATAAACTGATTTCCGCTAGAAAACAGGCCGAAATACGAGCTGTATACTGTGGCAAAATGTTGGACTGATGAACGGAAATTGAACGGACCCCCCGTTATAATCAATGAGGGGGCCATACAGCGCCGTTTTGCTCCGTCATAAGGCCGTTCGGCCAGGGGGTGCCATTTTCCTGATAGATATATCCCAGGTTGTAATCTATGCCTATAATATACTTACAGCTATAACTTTAGCAAATATGATGCTGAAAGCTGGGTGAACTGCTCCATTGAGCGCTGCAGCAAGAGTTCCAATCAAGATATATGGCCACTCTGATTTATTCAGACTTAATATCTTGAAGAATGAAATGTTTGGAAGTTTTTCCTAGAGCGAAGAAGAAACAACAGTTACTCTTTATCTTAAAAGCTATTATTCACCAAATCAGACTGATTGTTAATGACTGTTACCTCTTCTGCATCTGCTGTTCGAAAACTGCGCTAGTATTATCTCACAGCTATGATATAGTATCTAAATAAATGAACAAATAATTTCACACATCAATTACCAATAAAGAGTGTATTGTTAGTAAATTAGTGCTGCCGTTGTCCTGTTTCAGAAGATGTTTTTGTTCCATCTTGTGTGTGATGCATTCTGATATCCTCCATTCAGTAAAAAGAAAAATGTTTGGTCTCCATACGGTACCGAATGGTTTTTTTAGTGCTAAATTTGTCCTCAATGTACTAGTTCAATTGCAATTTTATTATTCCAATGCATCTAAAATAAAAAACGTGAAGCATCTTTGCAGGTAATCTTGGTAAAAACTATCTTCTACTATTTTATGTATATAGCTGCTATGCGGATTTATGTATCTCCATGGTAGCAAACTACAACCAAACCTTGTGTATCCTGATCCTGCAGTCATGTTTAATTGCGTTCTTTCAGTTTCCTATGCCTACTGCCTGTTGGTCAGCAATAAGAGGGGGTAGAAGCAGTGGATTTAGGCCTCCTTCACACGGGCAACATAGCATTGCCGTGAGAAAATCGCAGCAATATCGCATCACTGCAACGTGCGATATCACTGTGCCTTCTTGCAGCAATACCGCGATTCTGTAGCACTACAAAGTCGCATGTGATGTTACAAAGTCGCGTGACTTTGTAGCATCACATGCGATGATTTTCAGAAGGGGTCTTAAAATATAAACCCTACCTCGAAAAAAAGGTGTAGCTAGAGAAAGAAAAGTATATATCACCTCTCCCGCGCTGCTTGGGCGCCACCGCAGCATCTCCCTGGGTCCCGGCACTGATCATCGTCTTCATCTTCTGGTCGGTGATTGATAAATCCCCGGCTGCTGAAAGAGCTGGCTGTGATTAGCTGATGCTTAGCCTATCTTAGCCAGTGCTCGATGAATGGCTGTGATTAGTTCAACAGAGAGGAAGGCTCCATAGAGAAACATGGGTTACAAAACCTCGCGTATTGCAGGCATATAGCCGGACCCGCGAGGTTATTGTGTCAGGTTGTTGCATGCTACAAAACATTGCATGTGTGAAGTAACCCATAGGAAAGCATGGGCTTCAAATACATGTAGCATTGTAGCAACGCAACAAAACTGCGCGACTTTGTCACCTTTGTGAAGGAGACCTAACACATGATAGCAGGATCAGACTACACACAGCTTGTTTGTAGTCTGTTACCATGGAGAGGCATAGGTCTGCATAGAAAATATCCAATCAGTTTTCAAAGTTGCTTCATATTTTTAACCTGATTGGAATTCCTTTTTTCAATGCCAAAATTGAAAAAAGGAATCATCTACCATGTATCATTTATATTACTAGTATTTTCTAATGTGGTAGAGGTATATTTGGGCCCAGTTTGGACTGTTAGATCTGTACTCCCTATAGCTTTTCCCTTGTTCTGTAACAATGTCCCTAAAATGATTTTCAGCACGGAGTTTGAGGAAAGTTTTGGTTATAGTTATGTAGCAGAACAAATAAAAATCTGTTGTGCTATCAGTACATTCATCAGCTACAGCCCATTTTATCTCTTTACCTCTTTGGTTTCCTCCTCTTTGTCTTCTTCTTCGTCTTTTTCCGACATAGAACATTTTCCATTAGACAAGTTAGAATATAATCTCTGTACTAGAGGTGGTTTACCCGGCGTCGCTTGTTCATTTTCTTCAGTTTCTGTGTCTTCTGCTACTTTTATAGTCTAAAAGAAAAAATAAGGATAAGGGGACAAGATTATTTTGTAAGGTCCATTCTACAACATGACTCGAGCCATGAGAAATAGGATTATATTATGACAGATGGATTATATTTTTATATTCTTTTATTTACTATTTTAGTATTTTACAAATCACTTAAGTTTTTATGTCTTTTGAAGTAAGGGGCCACTCATACTTCATTTTTCCTTAGGTTCTCGGGTTCCATTCCTGTGTTTTGTCTGAATTTCTGAAAACAAGATTTAGACAGAGCCCTAGGACAGAATCATAGTCTTAAACAAACATTAATAAGGTCTTCATTTGAGCAGCCTTTCATTTGTTTATTGCAGTTGACCATGTTATTCTCTTTGGCATAAATTCTGGTAATGCATAAAAAGCTGCTCAAAACGAGTCCTTATTTGAGCAGTAAAAGTCTATGGTTCCGTCTGAATACTGTTTCTGGGGATTTAGATGTAGCCCCCAGACAAAACTTAGGGATGAAGTAAAATATAAAGTGTTAATAGCCCCTAAGGGCTCTTTTACATGGGATGACCTGTCAGGCACAGATGCCCAACAGGTCGTCCCAGAGATAATTATTCCTGTGCTTTTACACAGGAACGAGCATTGCTAGTGAATGGAATCTGGGGTTGTTCTGGACGCCGGCCTCCATTCACAATAAACAGGCAGTCATTCATAAGGGAACAGGCCGATCCGTCATTCCCTTTTCTGCATGCAAAAACTGAACAACGAACAAGAAGCAAATTAATTTTTGTTTTTCGTTCAGTCGGGGCACACATTTACACTGAACGAATTATCAGTCCATGTAAAAGGGCCCTAAGAATGAATTGCGAAGGAAGACATGCCTAAATGGAGTACACCACTGGTTAATTATGGGTTGTTTTTATACATCATGTTTAGTATTGAGAAACTAAAAGTAGTGTAGATTTATGATAATATGACAGAAGGAAATCATTGTCACCATTCATTAGTTTATGACTGATAGAGTGAATAGTAGCATGCACACTGGACCACAGGGTGTCAACTGATTATACGATGCATAATGAATAGGGATGAGCGAGCGTACTCGGAAAAGCACTACTCGCTCGAGTAATGTGCTTTATCCGAGTATCGCTGTGCTCGTCCCTGAAGATTCGGGTGCCGGCACGGAGCGGGGAGCTGCAGGGGAGAGCGGGGAGGAACGGAGGTAAGATCTTTCTCTCCCTCTCTCCCGCCAGCTCTCCCCTGCTCCCCGCTGCCACTCACCTGTCAGCCGCAGCTGCACCCGAATCTTCAGGGACGAGCACAGCGATACTCGGATAAAGCACATTACTCGAACGAGTAGTGCTTTTCCGAGTATGCTCGCTCATCTCTAATAATGAACTTTAGAAATATATCTTTAATAGAGATGAGCGAACACCAAAATGTTCGGGTGTTCGTTATTCGGAACAAACTTCCCGTGATGCTCGAGGGTTCGTTTCGAACAACGAACCCCATTGAAGTCAATGGGCGACCCGAGCATTTTTGTATTTCGCCGATGCTCGCTAAGGTTTTCATGTGTGAAAATCTGGGCAATTCAGGAAAGTGATGGGAACGACACAGTGACGGATAGGGCAGGCGAGGGGCTACATGTTGGGCTGCATCTCAAGTTCACAGGTCCCACTATTAAGCCACAATAGCGGCAAGAGTGCCCCCCCCCCCACTGTCAGCATAAAGATCGTTCTCCTCTGCCACAGCTGTAACAGCTGTAGCAGAGAAGAACGATGTTTGCCCATTGAATTCAATGGAGCCAGAAAAACAACAGGTTCCACTGAATGCAATGGGCTGCCCGCGATCGCAGGATGAATGGTCGGAAAGGGGTTAAATATATAACCCCTTTCCTGCAATTCATCCAGAAATGTGTTACACTAAAAATATATACCGGCGTATAAGGCGACGGGGCGTATAAGACGACCCCCCAACTGTCACCTTATACGCCGGTAATAATGTGGAGCAAAGAATAAAAAGCATTACTCACTTTTTCAGATGATCTGCGGCGCTCCTGCAGGCTGTCGCTCCCTCCTAATCCACGGCAGAGTATTCCTTTCTGCACGAAAGGCTTGAAATCCCCGCCTCCAGAAACACAGCCAATCACAGCCAATGACAATGATGTCATTGAATGGCTGTGATTGGCTTGAAATCCCCGCCTCCAGAAAAACAGCCAATCACAGCCATTCAATGACATCATTGTCATTGGCTGTGATTGGCTGAAGGCACATGTGTTTCTGGAGGCGTGGATTTAAAGCCTTTCGTGGAGAAAGGAATAGTCTGCCGGGAACCAGGAAGGAGCGACAGCCTGCAGGAGCGCCGCAGATCATCTGAAAAAGTGAGTAATGATTTTTATTCTTTGCTCCACTGTATTACCGGCGTATAAGGTGACAGTTGGGGGGTCGTCTTATACGCCCGGTCGCCTTATACGCCGGTATATATTTTTAGTGTAACACATTTCTGGATGAATTGCAGGAAAGGGGTTATATATTCATCCTGCGATCGCCGGCAGCCCATTGCATTCAGTGGAACATGCTGTATTGCTGGCTCCATTGAATTCAATGGGCAAACATCGTTCTTCTCTGCTACAGCTGTTACAGCTGTGCCAGAGAAGAAGGATTTCTCTTCTATATGTTCTCAATGGGGTCAGCGCTGCTGCCGCCGGCCCCATTGAGCGCATATAGAGAAGATTTATGGCCCTAAGAAGGACCGTTGGGGTTCTTGACACCTAAAATACTCCTAACACTCTCCCTATAGCAGCTCCAACACGATAGCGCTTTCCCTAAACTCATGTCAGAATGCATCCATAGCGAGCCGCGGGAGGGGCAGATTTCAATACTCGGGTGACACCTTATCTCCCCAGCCACTCACAGCAGGGGGGTGGTATAGGGCTTAAACGTTGCAGGGGGAAGTTGTAATGCCTTCCCTGTCTTTATATTGGCCAAAAAAAAGCGCTAACGTCTCAGGGAAGAAAGTTAAATTAACCAGAACACCGCATGGTGTTCGTTACGAATAACGAACATCCCGAACACCCTAATATTCGCACGAATATCAAGCTCGGACGAACGCGTTCGCTCATCTCTAATCTTTAACTATCCCTGTGGTTTCAATGTATTAGATCAGTGATGTCCAGCTGATAACCCACATGTATGTGATATGTGGACCTCAGGGGAAAGCAAATTCATATAGCATAGCCGCCTTTCTTACAAAAGGGATCAGGCATGAATGCTCCTGTATGCTGCATGATCTGCTCTGTTTTTGCATCGACTTTTTTATATGCCCGTGGTCTCTGTTCAATCCTCATATATTTTTTTAACAGATCTCAGAAGATATTTTGGAAAGTTGGAAAGTTGTTTTTTCTCCTGTCAAATCAGTATTTTGCTATGTATAATATGAAGAGAACGCCTGGTACAAATGCAGCCATTAAAAAATGACCTACATATGGGTATTTGTATCCCTTGACCCAACAAGTGAGTAAATGCTATGATAAATGGAATCAAAGGGCTATTGAGGCCCCCACAATGTGTTTGCTTTATAAACACTGCAGTAGATGGCAAGATAAGATTGTATGTGAAAAATGTTTAGACAGAAAATTGTACTCAATATGGCAGATTTACTATAAAAAATGTGACAATCTCTGATGCAAATTGCGCAAAAAAGACTGTCTAACATACTTTGCATCACATTTCTGATGTGTTTTAGATACTTTTGGACACTTTTTTCAACATGTCTGACAAAGGTGCATGGCTTCGTGGAAAATGGTGTGTGGCTTAAATGTGCCAAATTGTGCCAAAATTTTCTTGCACTTTTTGCTGTAAATTACACCAAGTTATAGGCTGTATCAGGTTAGACCAGACAGTATAACAATTCAACAGATTTATTGTTCAGTAAAGTCTCTGTGGTAAAACTTGTGCATTTAAAGATTGTCTTGTCTAAGCTGGCACTGTCTAAGTATTAGGCCTCAGTCAGACGGGCGTTTTTTTGCGCGTTTTGCGCATCGCATGTCGCATGCGCAAATCGCGTGACCGGAGGCGAAAAATCGCAGGAAAAATCTGCACCTAGCCGCGTTAATCGTCGCAGAAAAACGCCCGTCTGACCGCAGAAAAATCGCTGTGCGCATCAAAATGCGCATGAAACTTCGTCTGACCGGCGAAAAAAATGATTTTGGTGCGCACATTAATCGCAAAATGCCGATAGGCGCGATTTGCGAATCGCCGTGTCCTATAATTTTTCGGAAAAGCGGACATGTGACCGATGCCATAGCGAACCATTGGTTCCATATATGCGCGAAACGCATGCGCATGCGCAAAACGCGTGAAAAAATGCTCGTCTGACTGAGCCCTTAGGCTGTATTCGGCAATCTGCCCCAATTATTTTTTATTGTAATACAGTAAACATACCTGCGCTGTTGCAAGTGAATAATATATTCCCTTTTTCTCCATTAATTCAGAATGTGTTCCTTGCTCAGCTACAGAGCCATTCTCTACCACAACAATCAAATCTGCGGTCCACACAGTGCTCAGGCGGTGAGCGATAACAATTGTAGTGCGTCCTTCAGTGGCCTGAAAACAGGGTGTTATATTCTTATCAGATGATATACTGTAAACTGGTGCAATAGCTCTAGCAGACATTTAGGAGAACCTTATGACCTTGGGATATATTATCAGATAACAGAAGAACGTATATACCTTGTCTAGAGCAGCTTGTACGATAGACTCACTGCCAGTGTCCAGAGCAGAGGTGGCCTCGTCTAGAAGAAGTATTTTAGGATTTCGTACCAGAGCTCTGGCTATGGCTATTCTTTGTTTTTGGCCACCACTCAACTGAGCTCCTCTTTCTCCAACAAGGGTTTCAAATTTCTAAAAAAAACAAGATGAAATCATTAAAAGTACGAGATGACCTTATCACGCATGCTTAGCATTTTAGTGAAGAATTTTACGTCAAGCTTACTAGGAACTTATATTGTAATATCTTTCAGTACTGGTTTGTGTTTGAAATATTTAGGGTTAGCAAGAATAAAATTCAGAAAGCCTTTGAGCAAATGACAGAGATAAGGGCCCATTTACATCTATGAGAATCAGCGGACTAGCACTCCAATCTACAGGATTCCTTCAAGGAGGGATTAATAAATAATACGTAGGTGGGTAGAACTGTAAAAGGTGGGACTTACCTGGTGTGGAGCACCTGTTCAATGACAGGCGTCCACACTGTCAGTCCAGAGAGGCTAAATAAAGTATCCAGAAGATCAGGATCGCTTGTCCTTAGGGAGAGCATCTGGAGGAGAGCCCACAAGTAGAAGGACCTCGGTCAAGAACACAGTAGACAAAGTAGAAAAGAACCCCGCACTACTATGCACTTAGGATAATGTAAACGATGCAGGTTTAGTGATGGGTATAACTTACTTCATTGAGCAGCCCTATGCCTATACAGGACTTCTTTCAATCCACGAGCGTCCTTAGTAAGCCAGAAGGAGCCCTGGGAGATTTCAATATTAACTGGTTCATTGGTAGCAAAACAAACATAAGCAGACACAGGCAATAATAGAGGAAAACCCAATGGAGCGCAACACGTTATGGAGCAAAACATGCTCCTTTTTCAAGAATAAATCAGTCTGGTGGTCTAGGTTGCTGGTAATGGTAATTTTCCTACCAATAAACCAGTTAAAATTGAAAACTCTCAGGCTCCCTCGGGCTTACTAAGGACGTTCCTGGATTGAGAGAAGTCCTGTATAGGTATAGGGCTCCTCAATGAAGTAAGTTATACCCATGACTAGACTTATATCGTTCACATTATCCTAAGTGCATTGGAGCGTAGGGTTCTTTTATACTTTGTCTACTCAATTTACATCTATGTCGTAGGCTCAATTCAGAGCACAAAATTCCAGACAAAACAGTGCAGCATGCTGAGCTACTTTTTCCTCTAAAATGCCAGCTGGAATACCAGAATCTAGATGGACCCCATTATAGTCAATGGGGTCCATCAAGCATTGTTTGAGTCTGGCATCAGCTGGATCTGGCAGGTGCAGTATTTTCATTGTTCATCTCTGAGAACAGAGCCAAACAACAGAAATAGACTAGAACTGCAAGGCACAGATGTGGTTGGGACAATACTTCTCTTATTTATAGCACTAGAACTTGGATCGTTAGGTCCTATGCTAAATTAAATCCTTAGAAAGAGTGCAAGAAAACTGTTTATACTTCATGCTTCTGCAGCACTACAACAGTTGTCACAAAGCATTACATGGTTTTTCGGTTGAATTCACCTAAGTAATTCTTCTTTTGACACTAATTTGGACCAGCCAAACCAACCTTTTGAAAAGTCTACTTATCGCTAATTTTCAGTAAAAGCAGACTTTGATCATTCTTTCCTTGAGCCCTTCATATCATCTTTTGTAACAGAAATGTGTGAGCAGAGCCACACAAACTGTGTATACTTACATCAGGCAGTGCCGTAATGAAGTCATAGGCATTGGCGTCCTTCGCCGCTTGCTCTATTTCTTCATCTGTCACATCTATTCTCCCATCTATATATATAAAATTGAATGTATGTCTGTCTGCGTGCGTGCGTGCGTGCGTGCGTGCGTGCGTGCGTGTTTGTCCTTTATGCGCTACTACACCATTCATCCGATCGCCATGAAACTTTGGGAAGTTGTTAAGTACACTCCTGGGAAGATTATAGGCATAGTACAAATATCCTACGATAAATGGCGCGCGAGCGTCGTCGAAAGTTACGCCCCCCCCCCCCACGTAGATCGAATAAGTAAGCCACCTGCTATTGTGATGTCATCACTGATGTCATCAACATCGGACGCCCTTGAACATGCCCCAACATGTTCTAAAAAGCTGCATTGTGATGTCATTAAGGCTGTATTATGACACGTACAGCTTGGAACCACTAGAGCACGCCAGCCAATTACCATTGGAGTTGGAAGTGGGTAAACAAGCACTAGGATATCTTCCTAAGAAGCCACAGCAGCCGGATAAATTGTATGTTCCACCCAACGGCTATTTTATTCAGCCCGCAAGGGGGAAGCAGCGGCCTACAAAATCTCATTCAGGTAGGTAGGTTCAGTTCTTGGAGGTTGGGGAATGCTTATGGGCAAGGCCTTATGTCTCATCCCAACTTAATTCTCTCACTTCCCAATGTCATAGAAACTTCTGACTGCTTTTTAGATGCGGAAATGCTGCAGAATTTTCCACAGAAATCTCCGCTGAGCACATTCTATGATTTTACCCCCGTCGTTCTAAAAAGGACAAGGCTGTTTCAGAATAGACCGGGTGCAGATTCTGACTGCTTTTTGGACGCGGAAATACTGCAGAATGTGCTCAGCGGAGATTTCTGTGGAAAATTCTGCAGCATTTCCGCATCTAAAAAGCAGTCAGAATCTGCACCCGGTCTATTCTGAAAGAGCCCTGCCCATTTCTGCCACATGTACACATACCCCAGCGGTAATAGTGACACCTTCACCCCAGCGATAATAGTGACATCCCACAGCAGTAATAATAGTGACACTCCCCCCATTAGTAATAAGAGTGACATACCCCAGCGGTAAACCTCAGTGGTCGCTGCTGCCGTCATCTAGATATATAAAAACGTAGTATGTATGTATGTCTGTCTTCGCAGCAACGCGCGAACATGCCCCAACATGTTCTCATAAGCTGCATTGTGATGTCATTAAGGCTCTATTATGACACGTACAGCTTGGAACCACTAGAGCACGCCAGCCAATTACCATTGGAGTTGGAAGTGGGTAAACAAGTACTAGGATATCTTCCTAAGAAGCCACAGCAGCCGGATAAATTGTATGTTCCACCCAACGGCTATTTTATTCAGCCCGCAAGGGGGAAGCAGCGGCCTACAAAATCTCATTCAGGTAGGTAGGTTCAGTTCTTGGAGGTTGGGGAATGCTTATGGGCAAGGCCTTATGTCTCATCCCAACTCGATTATTCAATTCTAAGCGCAAAAGAATTAGCGTCCAAATTTTATTAGAAACTTGAAATTTGGCTCGAGCATTGATTATGTCATAAATAGGAAAAGTTAATGGGTCCCAACTCGATTATTCAATTCAAAGCGCCAAAGAATTAGCGTTCAAATTTTACGTACGGAATCTAATTCTCTCATTTCCTGATGTCATAGATAGATAGATAGATAGATAGATAGATAGATAGATAGACTGTATGCAATAACCTAGATAGATAGATAGATAGATAGATAGATAGATAGATAGATAGATAGATAGATAGATAGACTGTATGCAATAACCCAGATAGATAGATAGATAGATAGATAGATAGATAGACTGTATGCAATGACACGTACAGCTTGGAACCATAAATACTAGAGCACGCCAGCCATTTACAGTCAGTCTCCATTGGAGTTGGAAGTGGGCAAACATGTACTAGGCTATCTTCCCAAGAAGCCACAGCAGCCGGATAAATTGGATGTTCCACACAACGGCTATTTTATTCAGCCTGCAAGGGGGAAGCAGCGGCCTACAAAACCTCAGTGGTCGCTGCTGCCGTCATCTAGATATATAAAAACGAATGTATGTATGTCTGTCTGTCTTCGCAGCAACGCGCGACGGGTACGCTAGTATTTGATATTGTTCTTAATAGTTGTTGCAAACAGGACGGGCTCTTGGCTGACCACACCGATCATTTCTCTGTAGTGTCTAATATTCAGAGATCTTATATCATGCTCATCAACCATTATCTAAGCCAAAAGACCAAAACATGACTCAAACCTCAATACAAGGCCAATCAAATTTGTGAAGTTTCTATTTAGAAAAAAACAACAAATCTACTCACCGATCCCTCTTGTGGATCATACATTCTCTGTAGGAGCTGCACTGTGGTGCTTTTACCGCATCCACTTTGTCCGACCAATGCCACCGTCTGTCCAGGTTTAACTTTTAGATTAAGTCCTTTTAAAACCTTTTAGTTAAGCACAAAAGAGTCCATTGTGTATGTCCATTCACAAATACAAGATTACACATAATTTACAAAAAAAGCACAAAATGTAATGTAATAAAGCATACTATAGCAAAGAAATAACATAAAATTTACCTGAACCTTTGGCCTTGAAGGATAACAAAAATGCACATTTTTAAATTCAATATTTCCTTTTATATTATCAGGCTTGTACCCTTCTGTCGAATAACTGTTAATCGCAGATGACTGTGGGGTCGGGAAAGAAAACATAAAGACAAAAATTAAAATTTGTAAATAATAAAAAGTAAAATGTAATTGTCCACATAAAAGCATTGGTGAAGAATGAACAGTCATAAATCATCTCTTCCACTACTGGTAAAGGTTTTCTGGTGTTATCTAAATAAAGCTTAATCGCTATGCAAATGAAATGTAAATAACTTTCTAAGGGCTCATTCACATCAGCGCTTTTAATTTCTGTTTTGTTGTCATATTAGAAGAGGAGCAAAATGGGGGGGAAAGTTTGACTTCCCACTGATTATAGTGAGATTTCCTGAGCTTCAGTTGTGCTCATTTCATCTGTTTTCTATACTTTTATTTATTTTTTAATGAAAAAATAGTACATACCTCAGTGCTTTTTCTACTAAACAAATACAGAAAGTTAATTAAAAGGGCCCTTTTTTATTTTACACTAGCGTACCCGTCGCGCGTTGCTGCGAAGACAGACAGACATACATACATTCGTTTTTATATATCTAGATGACGGCAGCAGCGACCACTGAGGTTTTGTAGGCCGCTGCTTCCCCCTTGCAGGCTGAATAAAATAGCCGTTGTGTGGAACATCCAATTTATCCGGCTGCTGTGGCTTCTTGGGAAGATAGCCTAGTACATGTTTGCCCACTTCCAACTCCAATGGAGACTGACTGTAAATGGCTGGCGTGCTCTAGTATTTATGGTTCCAAGCTGTACGTGTCATTGCATACAGTCTATCTATCTATCTATCTATCTATCTATCTATCTATCTGGGTTATTGCATACAGTCTATCTATCTATCTATCTATCTATCTATCTATCTATCTATCTATCTATCTATCTATCTATCTATCTATCTAGGTTATTGCATACAGTCTATCTATCTATCTATCTATCTATCTATCTATCTATCTATGACATCAGGAAATGAGAGAATTAGATTCCGTACGTAAAATTTGAACGCTAATTCTTTGGCGCTTTGAATTGAATAATCGAGTTGGGACCCATTAACTTTTCCTATTTATGACATAATCAATGCTCGAGCCAAATTTCAAGTTTCTAATAAAATTTGGACGCTAATTCTTTTGCGCTTAGAATTGAATAATCGAGTTGGGATGAGACATAAGGCCTTGCCCATAAGCATTCCCCAACCTCCAAGAACTGAACCTACCTACCTGAATGAGATTTTGTAGGCCGCTGCTTCCCCCTTGCGGGCTGAATAAAATAGCCGTTGGGTGGAACATACAATTTATCCGGCTGCTGTGGCTTCTTAGGAAGATATCCTAGTACTTGTTTACCCACTTCCAACTCCAATGGTAATTGGCTGGCGTGCTCTAGTGGTTCCAAGCTGTACGTGTCATAATAGAGCCTTAATGACATCACAATGCAGCTTATGAGAACATGTTGGGGCATGTTCGCGCGTTGCTGCGAAGACAGACATACATACATACTACGTTTTTATATATCTAGATGACGGCAGCAGCGACCACTGAGGTTTACCGCTGGGGTATGTCACTCTTATTACTAATGGGGGGAGTGTCACTATTATTACTGCTGTGGGATGTCACTATTATCGCTGGGGTGAAGGTGTCACTATTACCGCTGGGGTATGTGTACATGTGGCAGAAATGGGCAGGGCTCTTTCAGAATAGACCGGGTGCAGATTCTGACTGCTTTTTAGATGCGGAAATGCTGCAGAATTTTCCACAGAAATCTCCGCTGAGCACATTCTGCAGTATTTCCGCGTCCAAAAAGCAGTCAGAATCTGCACCCGGTCTATTCTGAAACAGCCTTGTCCTTTTTAGAACGACGGGGGTAAAATCATAGAATGTGCTCAGCGGAGATTTCTGTGGAAAATTCTGCAGCATTTCCGCATCTAAAAAGCAGTCAGAAGTTTCTATGACATTGGGAAGTGAGAGAATTAAGTTGGGATGAGACATAAGGCCTTGCCCATAAGCATTCCCCAACCTCCAAGAACTGAACCTACCTACCTGAATGAGATTTTGTAGGCCGCTGCTTCCCCCTTGCGGGCTGAATAAAATAGCCGTTGGGTGGAACATACAATTTATCCGGCTGCTGTGGCTTCTTAGGAAGATATCCTAGTGCTTGTTTACCCACTTCCAACTCCAATGGTAATTGGCTGGCGTGCTCTAGTGGTTCCAAGCTGTACGTGTCATAATACAGCCTTAATGACATCACAATGCAGCTTTTTAGAACATGTTGGGGCATGTTCAAGGGCGTCCGATGTTGATGACATCAGTGATGACATCACAATAGCAGGTGGCTTACTTATTCGATCTACGTGGGGGGGGGGGCGTAACTTTCGACGACGCTCGCGCGCCATTTATCGTAGGATATTTGTACTATGCCTATAATCTTCCCAGGAGTGTACTTAACAACTTCCCAAAGTTTCATGGCGATCGGATGAATGGTGTAGTAGCGCATAAAGGACAAACACGCACGCACGCACGCACGCACGCACGCACGCACGCAGACAGACATACATTCAATTTTATATATATAGATTATTGTAAATGGGTAACAGGGCTGAGCACAAAGGTTACAGTTTGGCATTGTTTTTATTGTCTGTGTAACTGATTCATTTTAAATGAGCATGCACAAAAGAGAAAAAGACAAAAAAAAATGAATCTGTTAAAAACAGGAGTAAACAAAATGAAACAAACTTAATCCTTTCCAATCCAATTTCTATCCTGGTTTCCCTATGGGACTTACTCTTTTTCTGCCGTTATACAATGATGCTATATGCTGGCTAAAGCCAGTACTGCATGAGGTGACGCGTTGGATAGGCTCCGACAGCAGAGAGGCTGGCAATATACAGTAAGAGAACCCCGACGGACTACTTCCAACATCGGAGCTGTACAGCCTTAAGTCATAATGTCGTTAGACGTCAGACAGTGGATTGGGAAGGGTTAAATTATTGTTTTTGTGATAAATCTGTCTACTGAAAAAAACAGAAACTGTAGGGGCGTGGCCTGGCTTCAGAGCGGGAAGACGTGTTCTCTGGAGCTCCTCTCAGGATACCTAAAAAATACGAGAAATCTCCCCCCTTTAGTGGCACAGAGGACGTCTGGCGACCCTTGTGAGTGCTCAGTGGTGCAAAAAAAGCCAAAATGATCCATTGCCAGAAATACCTCTGCAGATAGAGGCCACCAGAAACCTCCAATCCTACCCGGATTCTGAAAGTCCCCTAACTATTAGTACTCTGAAAGAAATGCTGCTATCTCTACAGAAGGACATTTCACAAGACATGCAAAATCTCTCAGGTCAATTCCAATCCAATATAGACCATTTGGCCGCCCTTACTGATCACATCGAACTAAAGATGGGAGAATTCACCAAGGCACATAACCAGCTAGTAGATGCTCATGGAAATCTGGAGTAAGTAGTAATCTGTTTACGAGCAAAAGTTACAGATCTAGAAGACCGATCTAGAAGAAATAATCTCAAATTTCGGGGAATTCCAGAAATGGTGTCATCATCTGACATTCCCCAGTATTTACCTAAGATGCTTCAAACACTTCTCCTGGATCTCCCTGTCGTGGAATATTTGACAGAGCCCACAGGATACCGAAAGCCCGCTCCTTTCCTGAATCCGCTCCAAGAGATATCCTGGTTAGGATCCATGTCTATGGACTAAAGACTAAAGAAGAGACTGTCTGTTTGAAGATGTAGGGGTTCCCTGCCAGCCACATTCGAAAAAAATCAGATATTCCCAGACCTCTCTGCTGCTACACTAAAGTCGCGCAGGCAATTTGCGGAAATCACAGCAGCACTTCGAGGGGCTCACATCAAATACAAGTGGGGCTTTCTCACCAAACTAATGATTTCTAGAGATGGAACACTCCATGTTGTGGCATCGGTGGTGGAAGGCCTCTCTCTTTTGAAGATATTGGAAATCCAGACTTCCCAGAAACCCCCAGAGAGGGTGGGGAAGAATGGTCAACCGCAGGCAAACATGGTCAACATGCGTGAACTGGTAATCTATTAAGTTTTTTTTCTTGCTATTCGTAGCCGTTTATACATGGTTCGTAATGCTATCCCCTCAAATTCTATTCACCCAACCCCCGCTGGCGATGGGTGAACAATATTTTGATGTTTTCAAATGTTGATATCTATTTTTATGTTTCTATTGGTTATAACTGTTTACCTAGGAGGTCCTTTCCCCATTTTAGGTTTCTATCTACAATAACAAGACAACACAACAGTCTAGCTCCTAGCCCACCTGGCAGTCATGCCTATTAACATTATATCATTGAATGTTAAGGGTTCTGAATAGCCCCTACAAGCGCAATATGCTCTGGCGGGAGGCTCTTAAGCTCTGTTCGGATGTTTTTTTTTCGCTCAGGAAACACATTTCCTGAAGGATAGACAACCCCCTTGCACACATCCTAAATTCCCAAATCTATTATTTGCTTCTAACCCCGGAAAAAAGAAAGGAGGAGTACTAATTGCCGTAATGGTACTATCTACACCTTTGTAAATGTCTATTTCTCTCCAAAACGTTAGGACGTTAGGCTAGATTCTTCAGGCACATCCTGTCAGAAGCGGCTAAAATTCAGGAGGGTAACTTAGTAATTGGAGGAGATTTCAACTCTGTGTTTGACCCCTCGCTAGACTAATCCGCGAGCACTAGACATTCATCGCCTGTTGTTCCGATCCTACATAGGAAGGAACTACATGACGTATGGAGGTGTCTACACGGTTTGGAAAGAGATTATACATTTCTCTCCCTGCCCCACTCTTCCTATTCTAGAATCGATATGTTTGTATTGCAGTGGAGGGGTTTGGTGGAAGTCCTGCGGGCTGAAATTAGGACTATTACGTGGTCTGACCATGCCCCGATATCCTTAAAGAAAAATGTAGCCAATCTCCAGCATCCCCATGGAGGCTGAACGAATTTACTCTCAACCACCCCGAATATGAGCAGCCCCTCAAAAAAGAGTTAGAAGAGTTTTTTCTGAATAACGTAGGCTCTGTCCCGAACACATTTTCTGTATGGAATGCGCACAAAGCTTTCATGAGAGGCCTGTTTATTAAATTTAGCTTGAGGATTAAAAGTAAAAGAGAAGAGGAATTTAATCGCCTGATGGAACAAATTAATTCATTAGATTCCTTAAATAAAACCGAACCGTCACCACAGAAAACAGCTGATTTCTTTAAACTACGAGTAAAACTTCAAAACCCTTCTAGCTGCCAGGCATGATATCACATTCCAGAAGTTAAAAATGCAATTTTATGCACATGACAATAGAACAGGAGCATTACTAGCAAAACAACTTAAAGACCTCAAAGCCAAAGAGAAAATTAGATTCCTTTTAGACTCAAACGGTAAAAAAATCACTCATCCCCAAAAGATCGCAAATGCATTTGCTGCATATTATTCATCTCTATATAACCTAAAGAATAACAAAAACTTACACCACCCGCAAAATGAAGAAATTCAGAGTTTCCTACAGAGTATCAACCTCCCCAGCCTATCCCTCGAACAAGTGGCCACACTCTCAGTGCCAATTACTCAGCAGGAAGTCCTGGACACAATTAAACTATTGAAGTCTCATAAGGTGCCGGGTCCGGATGGTTTTCAAATGGTTATTATAGAAAATATGCCCCTTTGCTGGATCCTTACCTGGCGTCTGTATTCAACGGGGAGATGAACAATGGCTCCTTCCCACCTGAGATGCTAGAGGCATTGATTGTTACGATTCCTAAACCAAGAAGGGAAAATACCTCCTCGGCTAATTTCCGACCCATCTCCCTGTTGAACACAGACGTTAAAATCTATGCAAAGCTCTTAAGAGTGAGGATGTTCTCGGTCCTTCCGGCACTAGTAGCAACGGACCAAGTGGGATTTGTCCCCAGAGACAGGCTCCTAATGGTACATGGCGATTTCTGAACCTCGTCAGGGTAGCGAAAAGGAATGGGATCTCTGCTTTGCTCCTGGCGCTAGATGCAGAGAAAGCATTTGATCGGATTTATTGGGGATTCCTGAGGGCTACCCTGGAGAGGTTCGATTTCTCAGGGTCCATTATAGTAGCGATCATGTCTCTGCACTCTGCAAGAGTCTTTTCCTCAAGTTGTATGTCTCCTCCATTCGCTATCTCTTATGGCACAAGGCAGGGGTGCCCTCTCTCGCCACTAATCTTTGCTCTACTGATGGAGCCGCTGGCGTAGCGGATTAGGCATAACCAAAATATACAAAGAATTAAAATAGCATCTCAAAAACACAAAATAGGATTATACGCAGATGGCGTCATACTTGCAATTACTAACCCTATTACCCCCCTGTCACAGGCCCTGTCCACCCTAACCCAATTTGGTGGGGTTTCATATTATAAGATGAATACTTCAAAATCACAGATGTTAAATATTGGTATAGATGCTAAGACAAAACAATTTATATCGGCCTCCTTTCCCTTCACTTGGAGTGAGCACTCTATCCCGCACCTAGATATTAATATAGCATACCCTATCTCCCTTACTTTTGCTAAAAACTATCTACCTCTTCTTAATCAGGTCCCACGAATCTTAAACAATTTTCGTAAACCTTTCATATCCTGGGCAGGTAGACTCACAGCGGTTAAGATAATGATCCTTCCACGAATTTTGTACATTTTCAGAACAGTAGTGATCCCTATCACTAGGTATTTCCTTTCTAAGCTCCAATCCATTATTAACCAATTTATTTGGGAAGGAGCCCATGCCAGAATCAAATTTTCCACCCTTGCAAGACCATACGAGTTAGGGGGCATGAGGGCTCCTGACATTAAACAATATTTTGCTGCAGCCATTTTAGCCCAAATTAAACAAAGGTGGTTCATTGCTCAAAAGATGGATTTCTATACAGGCGGCGTCCCGTTGATTACCCTTCTTGTAGTGAGGGAACCCTCCTTGACGACAAATGCGCTGCCGAGTCTTCAAGTCTCGGTCCAGATATGGAGCCAACTAGTCTCCTCGGCCTCAGTAAAGGACCCGATCATGACTCTCCCCTTAAGACTCCTTTCCTCTATCCTTTCAGATTTTGACTTTGGAGGGTGGGAGGAATTCGGTATCAAAAAATAGGTGACCTATGTAAAGAGGGGGCTGTAATGGACTTCCCTACGCTAAGTGAGTTATTTCATCTCCCTAGTAGACTGGGCTTTGCTCACTTGAGATACGCTTTACAGACCTTGGATATCCATAGCCCGATGTTCCCTAAGGCGCCCTTCATTTTTCGTTTCACTCCCTGTGAGTGCTTCTGGCAGTATATCCGCATTTTATGAGGATTCTTTGGAAATTTGATCTAAAGCAACAGTTTAGCCTGGAATAATGGAAAGGTGCCCTTGCCTGGACTAAGAAGATATTGCACGGCATTACCCACTGGGAATCTTCCTAGAAGATATTCCTGTGCTCGTATCTGACTCCAGCAAGGTTGTCCAGAATGAATAAAGATGCTCCAGAGACATGCTGGAGAGGTTGTGGTGTGAAGGGCACGTACTTCCACATGTGGTGGTCGTGTCCGGCTATACGTTCCTTTTGGAACATTGGAGATCAAAAGATGGTCCCTCTATTCTTGAGGTGAAAAACTTGGTGAATCAAAACTTTCACTTAGAGGAAGCTTATTCCCGCAGACATGTCATTAAGCCCTCTCGGATGTCCGCTTGGGCAACTTGGCTGGATTGTATGATGGCAAACTCTATGCGATTGGGAACCGTGGTGGCCGGGTATGTGCAAGGGAAGAGATGTAGACAGATGAGATAGGCGGGGCCTGGGCACAGAAACGCGCACCTACGCTAAACGGCGGTGGGGGAGAGTGGAGGGGAGCTCTCACTTTCCCCTCCGCTACCCCCTGCCGCCCGCTGCTCACTGCTACCCCCCCTTTCTCCCCAAGCACGGAGAAGAAAGGCAGTTACTCGAGATGAGTGAGGCTCCCTCGAGTAACTGACCTTATCGAGCATGCTCGCTCATCTCTAGTCAAGACATTAGTTTGCTGTGAATGAATGAAAGTATTATTGTTTACATTCACATACAGCAAAACTGGTGATACTTAGGCAAAGCTCACATGGTGAGACAGTAAAACACTTACTAGAAGCTACAGCTGCATCTCTGTGTCTCTCTGCCTCTCTCTCTCACTGCAGCTGCACCCTCAAAATACCTTCCAAGCCTCCTAGAAATTAGTGTGAATGTTTTTAAAGAAAACATGTAATATTTTGCAGTGCAGCCTAGATGAGATCTTAATATAGCAAAAGTTTTGTTTCCAAAAAAATATACTCAGTGCTTTACCTGGTTAATAGTATGGAATATTTGATAAGCAGCGCCTCTTGCCACTGAGAAAGCTTCAAGATGAGAAGCAGCTTCACCAACGCAAGAACTGCTAAGGACAATGCAGAATAAGACCTGAAAGGAGAGACATTAAAGGGGTTGTCTCGCGAAAGCAAGTGGGGTTAAGCACTTCTGTATGGCCATATTAATGCACTTTGTAATATACATCATGCATTAAATATGAGCCATACAGAAGTTATTCACTTACCTGCTCCGCTGCTGGCGTCCCCGTTGCTATGGCTCCGTCTAACTTCGGTGTCTTCTTGCTTTTTTAGACGCGCTTGCGCAGATCTATCTTCTCCATTCGGCTCGGCATCACCTGCATTTTGGCTCCGCCCCCTTGTACGCGTCATCGCGAAGCTCCGCCCCCGTCACATGTGCCGATTCCAGCCAATCAGAGGCTGGAACGGGGACGCCAGCAACGGAGCAGGTAAGTGAATAACTTCTGTATGGCTCATATTTAATGCACGATGCATATTACAAAGTGCATTAATATGGCCATACAGAAGTGCTTAACCCCACTTGCTTTCGCGAGACAACCCCTTTAATGTAAGATAGACTTTATAAATCATTTAATTACAGACCTTTTATAGAATGATTACTAACCAAGGGATCTTGGTTATACAAAGCTACAAAAAACCTCTTTTAATATTCATTTTGTAAACTCACCGCAAGAACATCTCCGATGGTATATCCATTTCCTCCCAATACTAAGACTGAGCCATACCAAAATCCAAGTGCATAAGAGCCATAAATAAAGCCATACATAACACCAACAGCCAACTGAGAGGTAATGGTCTTTTTTATTCCAATTTTTTTGGCCTCTCCTAAATTATTTGTATATCTAAAAATATGAGAACACATTATTTAAGTACTGCATTACTTTTATCTGAAAAGCCATTATATGAGTCCATATATGACATATGTACCTTTGTATTTCTTTCTCTTGTCCACCAAATGCGACCACGGTCCGAACCGATGAAAGAACTTCTTCAGCTACAGCTCCAGCTGTTGCATAAGCTGACAGCTCCTGACTAGTCAGTGATACTACCATCTAAAAAAGTGATTAATATTAGCGAGTCTAGCATAATCGCAGTCATATTCCATTCTTACCAGCAGTTAAGAATCGCAAAAAAATTATTTTACTTTTCCTAATACTTTACATATCAACACTACAGTTTTTGTAGAGGACGACAACACCAGCTTCACAGGATTCCGGTTGCAAATGTCTGAGTAGAACTCCAAAAAGATAAGGGGTGGGTCATTGTAGACGCCTTTATATTGACCTCTTTAAAGAGCTTGTCCAGGATTAGAAAACAAGGTCTGCTATTGTAGCTCATCTCCAGTCAGGGCGAGCATTGGTGGAGGTCAAAATGGGGAATGGCTGAGAGTTTCCAATCTCAAAGGGGTCTCCTATCACTGTTTCCCCTCCTTGCAGTTTTAAAATTCTGCCCCCCACTGCCCAGGTTAAGCCTGCTTCCAAGAGATTCCCTGAACTCTCCCTGTAATGATTGGACAGAGCTGATGAAGCTTTTTGCCCAATCACAGAGAGAACTGTGCAGTCTACGTGCTCATCTCTTTGATCAGCAGAGGGAGGAAATAGGAAGCTGAACTATCAGGTTCTGTGGGAGAGGAGAGACATGGAGAGCAGTCCTTGAGGATGGCATAGGGAGCAACCTGTGAGAGAACTAGAGGCATAAGAAGAAGTGTGTACAAGAACACATATGGAGCAACACTATGCACATATTTAGGGATAGCAACAGAATAGGGAATTTGTGTAGGTGGGCAGAAGGCAAAGAAGCTGCTGGAAAAGCAAGGAGCTAAAGATGTCTGGACAGCAAATTGTGCAGACGCAAGTCATAGTTGAAAGAAATCTTCATGGTGGTCTGGGCCTGATGAAAAAGATGGGAAAAGTGAATGACTACAATCAAAGAAAATGTCACCTGGATTTAAGGGTGCTGCAATCACTTACATGGTCTGCAGAGCAGCTATGTAGAACTTGTACAGTATCTATGACTATATAGTAGGGTGGCCCAAAAAAATCAACCTTCAACTATAAAGCAAGACACCCTCTAATTTTTTTCCCTTTAACAAACCTTTATTTGGGGCAGAGTTTCAGCTTCTTATGTCTATGACAAGGTTGTGCTCAAAGACCATGACTTTTTTACTAATGACAAAGAAGAACAATTGTTGCTTCAAATCATGGAAGCAAATTGCAAGGCTGTTCCAACATAGATTGCCACGAAGTCTGCTGCCCAGTCCTTAAGCGTTGACTGACAAGTATTTGTGTTGTAATTTTGACTATTTTCATATATTTGGAGGTATTTTTGGAGGAACAACAAAAATGTGTAAATTGTAAGGACAAATACCATTGTCAATACTTCATGTTTTAAAGTATAGTGGGTTTTTTGCAAAAGCATATTGTTAATATTAATGCTGTAACTTGTGTACTTGGAAACCTTTTGTGTAAGCACCACTTCTCATAATATACATCACTTTTGAGCCACATCCTGCAGTTGGAATTTAAAGCTAAAACTTTACCCCAACATTACTATTAGCAGATGTAACAAATTGGGAAGGTGTCTTGCTGTATAGCAGTCACTTTTTTATTTGCCATATTCCTACTATATAGTCATTGTGTGGTGGTAATATTGGCCTTTATCCCTAGTAAACTGAGTGGGCCTGATCTGCAATTTAATTCCCAGTCCATGGACAGATGAATTTGCACTCTTTCTAGCAAAAACAGACACTTTTCTAATTCTGGACAAGTAACGCTTCTATTTAAATTCTTTTAGAATCTTGATTTAGTATTATGACAGTTCCTGAAATAGTTTCACATTGATGCAACATGTTATAAAGCCAGCGTAGTACTTTATAGCCCATTTTTTAATGAAACTTCATACAGTTTGATGGATATTTTCTTTAGTGGAACCTTTCACTAATGCCTAGAAAAGTATAATGGCCTGTTATAAAACTCTTATAGATAGATTAAAACATATTCTGCTTTTTCAAATGTAACTTATACAATTTGCCAAATTATAAATGGTCTCCTCACCAGTGCTTCATATATTTAACACATTATTATGTTATACATTGTGTTTGCTTTAGTGTATTAACAAAATTGAAGACTTTACCTTGGAACAAATTGCGGTTGAAATCGCCACCAACGGGCTTGTGGCCAGTATGACCAGTGCCAGTTGCCACCCCTTGGCTACTCCAATTACTAGCCCTCCTACGGCACATACAACATTTTGCACAAGATTGCCAACTTTATCTCCAATTCCATCATTGATCTTATTGACATCTCTACAAAAACAATCAGTGCTGTAAATAAAATATACACTAATACAAAAGATCCAGTACAAGACTAGGACAGGATGATGGTTCTCTTACTCGGTAAGACGAGTGTTCATTTCTCCAGATTTGTTCACATCAAACCAACTAATGTCTTTTGACAAAACTGCATGAAAAAACATTTTCCTCATCCTCCTTGTCTGTCTTGCTGCAGCTAAAACCCAAAAAGACACTTGGACATAGCCACAGAGTAGAACAGCCGCTCCTATTCCCACATCGTACAAGGCATACCTGGGGGTACAAATAATAGCATAATAGATACAATTATTCTCTCATAACAAAGTGTGGCTAAAAATCATATAAATCAATATACTGACTCGGTCATCTGTTCCGTTAGTGATTTGAACGTTTCACATTCAGCTATGAAAAAAAAAGAAAATGTATTATATTGGATTGTAATTAGAGATGAGCGAACGTACTCGGATAAGCACTACTCGTCCAAGTAATGTGCTTTATCCGAGTATCTCGCCGCTCGTCCTGAAAGATTCGGGGCGCTCCGCTGCTGACAGGTGAGTCGCAGCGGGGAGCGGGGCAGAGCGGGCGGGAGAGAAGGAGAGAAAGATCTCCCCTCCGTTCCTCCCCGCTCTCCCCTGCAGCTCCCCGCTCCGTGCCGGCACCCGAATCTTTCAGGACGAGCGGGGAGGTACTCGGATAAAGCACATTACTCGGACGAGTAGTGCTTATCCGAGTACGTTCGTTCATCTCTAATTGTAATTTCATCATCGGTTAAAGAGATTTTTCAACTGGGGGATTGAAGATGAATGTTAGATTGCTGGGGGTCTTAGCGCTCGGTCTGCTGTTTTCATACCTTCCATTAAGTTGTATGGATTGGCAGCATGCTGCAACTGCTCCATACAAATCCATAAATCTTGTATAACTCTCAAGAGTCATAAGAGTATTGTTACTATATTCAAAATTAAAGGTAACCTTAGCTCTAGCCTGCCAAATGGAATTATGATTTATCACTGCATCAGTGTGTGTATCGTTTTCTGTTGAAATTACATGTTTTTGTCATATTAAAAAATCTGATTTATTTCCAGCTTCAGTGTGACCCGTTATCTGTACAATTCCATTAGAAACAAACTGAAATCATTTATGATGGAAAAATAAACATAACAAAACTAAAATGTAGCTGCATAAGTGTGAACACCCTCTTATATTTGGGGATAGGGTTGTATTCAGAATTAGCCATTCACATTTAAACTCACGATAAAAAGTAGCAAGTACACAGCTGCCATTATTTACAGTGATTCTGATTCACACTATATAAAGTTCAGCTCTTCTAGTAGAATTTTCCTGACATTTACTTAGTTGTGTTTTTCAGCAAAAGCCATGGTCCATAAAGAGCTTACAACACATCAAAGGGGATCTGATTGTTGAAAGGTATCAGTCAGGAGAAAGGTAGAAAACATTTCCAAAACATTATATATACCATGGAACACAGTAAAGACGATCATCAAGAAGTGGATTAAATTTGACACAACAGTGATACTACCAAGGACTGAACATCCCTCAAAAATTTATGAAAATACCCAAAGAAAATTGGTCCGGGAGGCTGCCAAAAGGCTGAGAGCAACATTAAAGGAGTTGCAGAAATTTTAAGCAAGTTCTGGTTGTGTAGTGCATGTGCCAACCATCTCTTGTATTCTACATATGTCTGGGCTGTGGTGTAGAAGGCAAGACAGAAACCTTTTCTGATGAAGAAAAAGATCCAGGTGTGGCTATGTTTTGCCAAAACCTACATCAAGTCTGCCAAAAGTATGTGGGAGGACACAGCAGCATAACTTGAAGCTTTGGGGCCCCAATACAAAATCTGTAACAGGGCACCCAACTATAATGCTTTATTCATGGTACTGGGCTCCCTATTTGGGGAAAAGAGCACTTATGGCCCCCCTAAGGCTCATGGGCCCAGGTTCAACTGCATCCCCTATAGTTACGCCCCTGGGAGAACATGTTATGGTCTGATGAGATCAAGGTTAAATGTTTTGTCAATAATTACAAAAGGTATATTTGATACAAAGCCAACACTAGGCATCACCTAAAGACCACTAGGCCCGCAGTGAAGATGGTGGAGGCAGCATTATGCTTTGGGGCTGTTTTTCTGCTGCTGGAATTGGGGATTTAGTCAAGGTGGAGGGAAGTATGAACAGCTTCAAATATCAGTGCATTTTGGCATGAAACCTTCAGGCCTCTGCTAAAAAGCTGAAGATGAATAGGAATTTTATCTTTTAGCAAGACAAGGACCCAAAGCACACTTTCAAATAAAGAAAAGAATGGCTTTGTCAGAAAAAGCACAAACTTTTGTAATGGCCCAGCCAGAGCCCAGACCAGAATCCCATTGCAAATCTTTGAGTTTACTTCAAGAGGGTGCTACACACAAGATGCCCTTATAATCTGACAGATTAGAAGCACTTTTGCAAGGAATAATGGGCAAAGATTACCAAATCAAGATATGCCATGGTGATAGATACCTACCCAAAAAGATCGAATGCTGTCATAAAGTCAAAGGGTACATCAACAAAATATCATTTTTAGGGTGTGCTTATTTATGCAACCACATTATTTATTTTTTTTCCCACCCTAAAAGATTTCAGTTTGCTTTTCAATCTAGTTGTACAGATAATGGGTCACATTGTAGGTGGAAGTAAATCTGTAATGATTCATCTTTGTCAAATTTTTTAAAATAGAAATAAAATGGCATTTTAACAGGGGTGTGTAGACTTTTTATATCCACTGTAGGTCCATAGACAGAGTTCCATAGAAGAAAAATAGGGCCATGATTTCCATAAAATATGGTGTATTTTTAAGTGGAAAAGTGCAGGCAACCCTTAAAAGGGTTCTGTAACTAAAAAAGAAAAATTCTATACTTATCTATTTCCCCATCAGTCTACCAGATCTTCACCTTCCTCAACTTCTCCTGTTTCCTGCAGTCCATGGGGCGGGGGTCACTTTACCTTCAGCTGCCTGATTCTTCTCCTTTCTGTGAGGTTATGTACATTTGGTTGGCAGTCTTCTACCTGCCAACCAATGTACGTTATGTCACAGCTCGCAGGCCAGCAGGAGGACTACCTATCTTCTTTAGAGATTGCTCATGCGAGTTGTCTCTGAAATATATTACAGGTCCTTCCTAGACAGTGAAGCTACAGCACAGGAACATGACCTTCACTGACCCGGCCGGAAGGAATTTGAGGAATGCAGCCTTCATAACAAGCTGGGCCCAGCGTGCGGTGAGGTGACCCGGGACACCTCCAAAGCTCAGCTAGGAGAAGATGTGCTAAGGAAACTGACAGGGAAGGAATAGGTAAGTAAAGATTTCTTTTTTTTTTTTAATGATAAAACCCCTTTAAGCCATGGGCCATGAGGCAGTGCCTGATTACTGGAAGGAACACTGTGATTTCTGTTGAAAGGGTAAATGAGTTTATCTTCTTTAGGTATCAACATAATGTAACCCCGAAGAACACTAGAGGATTCTAGATCATAAATCTACAGACAGAGGCTGGGGAGTATTACAGATTTGCATTTCAGCTCCCTAAATAATAGCAGTTGATTGCTGGGGATCAGTAGCTGCCCGGAGAGCCAAATTCTGAACTGATATACCTATAAAATGTTTAGTTTTTTGACACAATCATAAATTGTGTCAAAACATGTCAATATGTGGCTAAATATGGAAAAAAAATCATAACGTGAGTCTTACTTCTACTTTGGTTTGCTGAATCGTGACATACAAAGCTGTCTGCCATTTCCCCAAACACAAGCATCAATAGTGGTTGGCACATGCCGTTTCCTACAGCTCCAAGAAATCCAGTAATCATGAGGAAAATATCCAGTCGAGTCGCATATCGAAACTAAGAAACAACAAAGAAAATCACTTAATAATTTACAATTATAGAAGAGGAATACTGTTAGTGTCAGATCTAAAAGTCTCTTTTACTTTATCAATAACGACTGGCCTTATATACATTCTCATTAGAGATGAGCGAGCGTACTCGTCCGAGCTTGATGCTCGTTCGAGTATTAGGGTACTCGAGATGCTCGTTACTCGAGACGAGCACCACGCTTTTTTTTTGTATATCGGGCGTGCAGACCATTGCGTCCTCAGTCTGCAGTCATTTTACAGAGTATAGGGGCAGTACTGGTGATACAGGGACAGTGGGAAAGGTGAAAGAGATATACTGTCTATATAGGCAGTGTGGTAGTTCCCACAAAGTTAAAAAATATACAATATTTGGCCTGCCTGTCAGTGCCTTCCGTTTACAGCGTCTCTGCTGGGGGTAGTAGTTGGTGAATTAATACCCAGCCTTGCGCATAATTGTTTCCTGCCTCTGCAGTGCATTTACCTTCAGTTTACAGCGTCTCTGCTGGGGGTAGTAGTTGGTGAATTAATACCCAGCCTTGCGCATAATTGTTTCCTGCATCTGCAGTGCGTTACGTACGCGAAGTCAGCCTCCAACAGGGCAATCGAAATACAGTGTATATCACAGGCAGTGTGCTTGTTCCCACAAAGTTAAAAAATATACAATATTTGGCCTGCCTGTCAGTGCCTTCCGTTTACAGCGTCTCTGCTGGTGGTAGTAGTTGGTGAATTAATACCCAGCCTTGCGCATAATTGTTTCCTGCCTCTGCAGTGCGTTTGCCTTCAGTTTACAGCGTCTCTGCTGGGGGTAGTAGTTGGTGAATTAATACCCAGCCTTGCGCATAATTGTTTCCTGCGTCTGCAGTGCGTTACGTACGCGAAGTCAGCCTCCAACAGGGCAATCAAAATACAGTGTATATCACAGGCAGTGTGCTTGCTCCCACAAAGTTAAAAAATATACAATATTTGGCCTGCCTGTCAGTGCCTTCCGTTTACAGCGTCTCTGCTGGGGGTAGTAGTTGGTGAATTAATACCCAGCCTTGCGCATAATTGTTTCCTGTCTCTGCAGTGTGTTTGCCTACAGTTTACAGCGTCTCTGCTGGGGGTAGTAGTTGGTGAATTAATACCCAGCCTTGCGCATAATTGTTTCCTGCATCTGCAGTGCGTTACGTACGCGAAGTCAGCCTCCAACAGGGCAATCAAAATACAGTGTATATCACAGGCAGTGTGCTTGCTCCCACAAAGTTAAAAAATATACAATATTTGGCCTGCCTGTCAGTGCCTTCCGTTTACAGCGTCTCTGCTGGGGGTAGTAGTTGGTGAATTAATACCCAGCCTTGCGCATAATTGTTTCCTGTCTCTGCAGTGCATTTACCTTCAGTTTACAGCGTCTCTGCTGGGGGTAGTAGTTGGTGAATTAATACCCAGCCTTGCGCATAATTGTTTCCTGCATCTGCAGTGCGTTACGTACGCGAAGTCAGCCTCCAACAGGGCAATCGAAATACAGTGTATATCACAGGCAGTGTGCTTGTTCCCACAAAGTTAAAAAATATACAATATTTGGCCTGCCTGTCAGTGCCTTCCGTTTACAGCGTCTCTGCTGGTGGTAGTAGTTGGTGAATTAATACCCAGCCTTGCGCATAATTGTTTCCTGCCTCTGCAGTGCGTTTGCCTTCAGTTTACAGCGTCTCTGCTGGGGGTAGTAGTTGGTGAATTAATACCCAGCCTTGCGCATAATTGTTTCCTGCGTCTGCAGTGCGTTACGTACGCGAAGTCAGCCTCCAACAGGGCAATCAAAATACAGTGTATATCACAGGCAGTGTGCTTGCTCCCACAAAGTTAAAAAATATACAATATTTGGCCTGCCTGTCAGTGCCTTCCGTTTACAGCGTCTCTGCTGGGGGTAGTAGTTGGTGAATTAATACCCAGCCTTGCGCATAATTGTTTCCTGTCTCTGCAGTGTGTTTGCCTACAGTTTACAGCGTCTCTGCTGGGGGTAGTAGTTGGTGAATTAATACCCAGCCTTGCGCATAATTGTTTCCTGCCTCTGCAGTGCATTTGCCTTCAGTTTACAGCGTCTCTGCTGGGGGTAGTAGTTGGTGAATTAATACCCAGCCTTGCGCATAATTGTTCCTGCCTCTGCAGTGCGTTACGTACGCGAAGTCAGCCTCCAACAGGGCAATCGAAATACAGTGTATATCACAGGCAGTGTGCTTGTTCCCACAAAGTTAAAAAATATACAATATTTGGCCTGCCTGTCAGTGCCTTCCGTTTACAGCGTCTCTGCTGGGGGCAGTAGTTGGTGAATTAATACCCAGCCTTGCGCATAATTGTTTCCTGCCTCTGCAGTGCGTTTGCCTTCAGTTTACAGCGTCTCTGCTGGGGGTAGTAGTTGGTGAATTAATACCCAGCCTTGCGCATAATTGTTTTCTGCCTCTGCAGTGCGTTACGTACGCGAAGTCAGCCTCCAACAGGGCAATCGAAATACAGTGTATATCACAGGCAGTGTGCTTGTTCCCACAAAGTTAAAAAATATACAATATTTGGCCTGCCTGTCAGTGCCTTCCGTTTACAGCGTCTCTGCTGGGGGTAGTAGCTGGTGAATTAATACCCAGCCTTGCGCATAATTGTTTCCTGCCTCTGCAGTGTGTTTGCCTTCAGTTTACAGCGTCTCTGCTGGGGGTAGTAGTTGGTGAATTAATACCCAGCCTTGCGCATAATTGTTTCCTGCCTCTGCAGTGCATTTGCCTTCAGTTTACAGTGTCTCTGCTGGGGGTAGTAGTTGGTGAATTAATACCCAGCCTTGCGCATAGTTGTTCCTGCCTCTGCAGTGCGTTACGTACGCGAAGTCAGCCTCCAACAGGGCAATCGAAATACAGTGTATATCACAGGCAGTGTGTTTGTTCCCACAAAGTTAAAAAATATACAATATTTGGCCTGCCTGTCAGTGCCTTCCGTTTACAGCGTCTCTGCTGGGGGTAGTAGTTGGTGAATTAATACCCAGCATTGCGCATAATTGTTTCCTGTCTCTGCAGTGCGTTTGCCTTCAGTTTACAGCGTCTCTGCTGGGGGTAGTAGTTGGTGAATTAATACCCAGCCTTGCGCATAATTGGTTTCTGCCTCTGCAGTGCGTTACGTACGCGAAGTCAGCCTCCAAGAGGGCAATCGAAATACAGTGTATATCACAGGCAGTGTGCTTGTTCCCACAAAGTTAAAAAATATACAATATTTGGCTTGCCTGTCAGTGCCTTCAGTTTACAGCGTCTCTGCTGGGGGTAGTAGTTGGTGAATTAATACCCAGCCTTGCGCATAATTGTTTCCTGCCTCTGCAGTGCATTTGCCTTCAGTTTACAGCGTCTCTGCTGGGGGTAGTAGTTGGTGAATTATACCCAGCCTTGCGCATAATTGTTTTCTGCCTCTGCAGTGCGTTACGTACGCGAAGTCAGCCTCCAACAGGGCAATCGAAATACAGTGTATATCACAGGCAGTGTGCGTGTTCCCACAAAGTTAAAAAATATACAATATTTGGCCTGCCTGTCAGTGCCTTCCGTTTACAGCGTCTCTGCTGGGGGTAGTAGTTGGTGAATTAATACCCAGCATTGCGCAAAATTGTTTCCTGCCTCTGCAGTGCGTTTGCCTTCAGTTTACAGCGTCTCTGCTGGGGGTAGTAGTTGGTGAATTAATACCCAGCCTTGCACATAATTGTTTCCTGCCTCTGCAGTGCGTTACGTACGCAAAGTCAGCCTCCAACAGGGCAATCGAAATACAGTGTATATCACAGGCAGTGTGCTTGTTCCCACAAAGTTAAAAAATATACAATATTTGGCCTGCCTGTCAGTGCCTTCCATTTACAGCGTCTCTGCTGGGGGTAGTAGTTGGTGAATTAATACCCAGCCTTGCGCATAATTGTTTCCTGCCTCTGTAGTGCGTTACATACGTGAAGTCAGCCTCCAACCACAGGCCAATAAGCGGCACATTTAATTACAGCATTCTGTTTCTGCTAATCTCGTAATACACCATACTGAGGGGTAGGGGTAGGCCTAGAGGACGTGGACGGGGGTGAGGACGTGGAGGCCCAAGTCAGGGTGTGGGCACAGGCCGAGCTCCTGATCCAGGTGTATCGCAGCCGACTGCTGCGGGATTAGGAGAGAGGCAAGTTTCTGGGGTCCCCAGATTCATCTCACAATTAATGGGTCCATGCGGCAGACCTTTATTAGAAAATGAGCAGTGTGAGCAGGTCCTGTCGTGGATGGCAGAAAGTGCATCCAGCAATCTATCGACCACCCAGACTTCTACGACGTCCACTGCTGCAACTCTGAATCCTCTGGCTGCTGCTCCTCCTTCCTCCCAGCCTCCTCACTCCATTAAAATGACACATTCTGAGGAGCAGGCAGGCTCCCAGGAACTGTTCTCGGGCCCCTGCCCAGATTGGGCAGCAATGGTTCCTCTCCCACCGGAGGAGTTTGTCGTGACCGATGCCCAACCTTTGGAAAGTTCCCGGGGTCCGGGGGATGAGGCTGGGGACTTCCGGCAACTGACTCAAGAGCTTTCAGTGGGTGGGGAGGATGATGACGATGAGACACAGTTGTCTATCAGTGAGGTAGTAGTAACGGCAGTAAGTCCGAGGGAGGAGCGCACAGAGGATTCGGAGGAAGAGCAGCTGGATGATGAGGTGACTGACCCCACCTGGTTTGCTAAGCCTACTGAGGACAGGTCTTCAGAGGGGGAGGCAAGTGCAGCAGCAGGGCACGTTGGAAGAGGCAGTGCGGTGGCCAAGGGTAGACGCCGGGCCAGACCGAATAATCCACCAACTGTTTCCCAAAGCGCCCCCTCACGCCATGCCACCCTGCAGAGGCCGAGGTGCTCAAAGGTGTGGCAGTTTTTCACTGAGAGTGCAGACGACCGACGAACAGTGGTGTGCAAGGTTTGTCGCGCCAAGATCAGCCGGGGAGCGACCACCACCAGCCTCACCACCACCAGCATACGCAGGTATACGATGGCCAAGCACCCCACAAGGTGGTACGAAGGCCTTTCACCACCTCCGGTTTGCACCGCTGCCTCTCCCCCTGTGCCCCAACCTGCCACTGAGATTCAACCCCCCTCTCAGGACACAGGCACGACCATCTCCCGGCCTGCACCCACACCCTCACCTCCGCTGTCCTCGGCCCCATCCAGCAATGTCTCTCAGCGCAGCGTCCAGCCGTCGCTAGCGCAACTGTTTGAGCGCAAGCGCAAATACACCGCCACGCACCCGCACGCTCAAGCGTTAAACGTGCACATAGCCAAATTGATCAGCCTGGAGATGCTGCCGTATAGGCTTGTAGAAACGGAGGCTTTCAAAAACATGATGGCGGCAGCGGCCCCGCGCTACTCGGTTCCCAGTCGCCACTACTTTTCCCGATGTGCCGTCCCAGTCCTGCACGACCATGTCTCCCGCAACATTGTACGTGCCCTCAACAACGCGGTTACTGCCAGGTTCACTTAACAACGGACACGTGGACAAGCACAGGTGGGCAGGGCCACTATATCTCCCTGACGGCACATTGGGTGAATTTAGTGGAGGCTGGGACCGAGTCAGAGACTGGGACCGCTCACGTCCTACCCACCCCCAGAATTGCGGGCCCCAGCTCGGTGCTGGTATCTGCGGCGGTGTATGCTTCCTCCACTAAACCACCCTCCTCCTCCTCCTCCTACGCAACCTCTGTCTCGCAATCAAGATGTGTCAGCAGCAGCACGTCGCCAGCAGTCGGTGTCGTGCGGCGTGGCAGCACAGCGGTGGGCAAGCGTCAGCAGGCCGTGCTGAAACTACTCAGCTTAGGAGAGAAGAGGCACACGGCCCACGAACTGCTGCAGGGTCTGACAGAGCAGACCGTCCGCTGGCTTTCGCCGCTGAGCCTCCAACCGGGCATGGTCGTGTGTGAAAACGGCCGTAACCTAGTGGCGGCTCTGCAGCTCGGCAGCCAGACGACGTGCCATGCCTGGCCCACGTCTTTAATTTGGTGGTTCAGCGCTTTCTGAAAAGCTACCCACGCTTCTCAGACCTGCTCGGAAAGGTGCGCCGGCTTAGCACACATTTCCACAAGTCCAAGACGGACGCTGCCACCCTGCGGACCTTGCAACATCGGTTTAATCTGCCAGTGCACCGACTGCCGTGCGACGTGCCCACACGGTGGAACTCTACGCTCCACATGTTGGCCAGGCTCTATGAGCAGCGTAGAGCTATAGTGGAATACCAACTCCAACATGGGCGGCGTAGTGGGAGTCAGCCTCCTCAATTCTTTACAGAAGAGTGGGCCTGGTTGGCAGACATCTGCCAGGTCCTTGGAAACTTTGAGGAGTCTACCCAGATGGTGAGCGGGGATGCTGCAATCATTAGCGTCACCATTCCTCTGCTATGCCTCTTGAGAAGTTCCCTGCAAAGCATAAAGGCAGACGCTTTGCGCTCGGAAACGGAGGTGGGGGAAGACAGTATGTCGCTGGATAGTCAGAGCACCCTCATGTCTATATCTCAGCGCGTTGAGGAGGAGGGGGAGGAGCATGAGGAGGAGGGGGAGGAGCATGAGGAGGAGGGGGAAGAGACGGCTTGGCCCACTGCTGAGGGTACCCATGCTGCTTGCCTGTCATCCTTTCAGCGTGTATGGCCTGAGGAGGAGAAGGAGGAGGAGGAGAAGGAGGAGGAGGAGGATCCTGAAAGTGATCTTCCTAGTGAGGACAGCCATGTGTTGCGTACAGGTACACTGGCACACATGGCTGACTTCATGTTAGGATGCCTTTCTCGTGACCCTCGCGTTACACGCATTCTGGCCACTACGGATTACTGGGTGTACACACTGCTCGGCCCACGGTATAAGGAGAGCCTTTCCACTCTCATACCCGAAGAGGAAAGGGATTCGAGAGTGTTGCTATACCACAGGACCCTGGCGGACAAACTGATGGTAAAATTCCCATCCGACAGCGCTAGTGGCAGAAGGCGCAGTTCCGCGGGCCAGGTAGCAGGGGAGGCGCGGAGATCAGGCAGCATGTACAGCACAGGCAGGGGAACACTCTCCAAGGCCTTTGCCAGCTTTATGGCTCCCCAGCAAGACTGTGTCACGACTCCCCAGTCAAGGCTGAGTCGGCGGGAGCACTGTAAAAGGATGGTGAGGGAGTACGTAGCCGATCGCACGACCGTCCTCCGTGACGCCTCTGCTCCCTACAACTACTGGGTGTCGAAGCTGGACACGTGGCCTGAACTCGCGCTGTATGCCCTGGAGGTGCTTGCTTGTCCTGCGGCTAGCGTCTTGTCAGAGAGGGTGTTTAGTGTGGCTGGGGGAATCATCACGGATAAGCGTACCCGCCTGTCAACTGACAGTGCCGACATGCTTACACTCATAAAGATGAACAAAGCCTGGATTTCCCCAGACTTCTCTTCTCCACCAGCGGACAGCAGCGGTACCTAAACAATACGTAGGCTGCACCCGCGGATGGAAGCATTGTTCTCTATCACCATCAAAAACGGGGACCTTTTAGCTTCATCAATCTGTGTATTATATTCATCTTCCTCCTCCTGAAACCTCACGTAATCACGCCGAACGGGCAATTTTTCTTAGGCCCACAAGGCTCAGTCATATTACTTTTGTAAACAATGTTTATACGTTTCAATTCTCATTAAAGCGTTGAAACTTGCACCTGAAGCAATTTTATTTTGACTGGGCTGCCTACAGGCCTAGTTACCAACTAAGCCACATTAACCAAAGCGATTAATGGGTTTCACCTGCCCTCTTGGTTGGGCATGGGCAATTTTTCTGAGGTACATTAGTACTGTTGGTACACCAATTTTTTGGGGCCCTCGCCTACAGTGTAATCCTAGTAATTTTTATGGGCTTCGCCTGCACTCATGCTACAGCAAGGTGTGTGGGGTTGGCCTACACTTTTGCTACATAAATGTAACTGGGGCCTTGTCTATACTGCAACTACTGAAATGTGAAAGAGACTGTTATCTCCCTAAACTGCTGCAATAGGAATGTTACTGTGGCCTGTCTTGACTGCTACTACTACTGAAATGGAACTAATACTGTGCTCCCCCTATGCTGCTGCTTCGGAATTGTTACTGGGGCCTGTCTTCAGTGCTACTATTACTGAAATGGAACTAAGACTGTGCTCCCCCTATACTGCTGCTTCGGAATTGTTACTGGGGCCTGTCTGGACTGCTACTACTACTGAAATGGAACTAATACTGTGCTCCCCCTATAATGCTGCTAGTGATATGTTACTGGGGCCTGGCCCTAATGCTACCTCTGAAATATTACTAATTCTGGGCTCTGCCTATACCGCTGCTAATGCTATGTCACTGGGCTGTGGAAATGGAGGCTTCCCAAAGACATGATGGTGGCGAGGCCATTTCCCACCAACGCGGTTACTGTTAAGGTGTATATAAGCACGGACACGTGGAGAGGACACGTAGTGCCTCAAAAACATCCCCCTCCTCCTCCAACAATGAAAACATTCTTGGCAAATACCTTTGCATTGGTTCGTCTGGTGGCAGTCCAAGAATTTCACCTTTACCGACACAACAAGAGAGCCCCCACACCATCCCCCCGCCACGGCCCACTTAATACTGTCCACATTCCGAAAACCAACTAAATAAAACCACGCTACTAGGTCCACAGTCGCCACCACATTCCGACCAACGCGGTTACTGTTAAGGTACATATTACCACTCTGACTGGGGCATGCACTGTGGGCCGAAGCACACCTGTATTGTATGTGACGTTAGCTCTGCTGAGCAGGGCACTGCAATGGGATACATTTATGTACCGCCGATGGGTTCCAGGGAGCCACCCATGCTGTGGGTCCACAGGGACTTCACATTAGGGATTTGTACCTGCCAGTGTCTATGTATTAAAAACCCCGGTCAGACTGGGGCATGCAGTGTGGGCCGAAGACCACCTGCATTTAATCTGACGTTAGCTTTGCTGTCCAGGGCACTGCAATGGGATATATTTATGTACCGCCGGTGGCTTCCTGGGACCCACCTATGCTGTCGGTCCACACGGAGTTGTAACTGCATGTGTCTACTTATAAAGAACCCCAGTCTGACTGGGGCATGCAGTGTGGGCCGAAGCCCACCTGCATTAAACCTGACGTTACCTCAGCTGTGCTGGGCACTGCAATGGGATATATTTATGTACCCCCGGTGGGTTCCAGGGAGCCACCCATGCTGTGGGTCCACAGGGACTTCACATTGGGGATTTGTACCTGCCTGTGTCTATGAATTAAAAACCTCGGTCAGGTTGGGGCATACAGTGTGGGCCGAAGGCCACTTGCATGTAATCTGACGTTAGCTTTGCTGTCCAGGGCACTGCAATAGGATATATTTATGTACCGCCGGTGGCTTCCTGGGACCCACCCATGCTGTCGGTCCACACGGAGTTGTAACTGCATGTGTCTACTTATAAAGAACCCCAGTCTGACTGGGGCATGCAGTGTGGGCCCAAGCTCACCTGCATTTAATCTGACGTTGGCTCTGCTGTCCAGGGCACTGCAATGAGATACATTTATGTACAGCTGGTGGGTTCCAGGGAGCCACCCATGCTGTGGGTGCACACGGAATTCCCATTGCGGAGTTGAACCTGCATGTGACTATTTATAAAAAAACCCCGGTCTGACTGGGGCATGCAGACACCTTGACAGAATGAATAGTGTGTGGCACATGGGTTTCCCATTGCTATGCCCACGTGTGCAGCTCCTGATGGAGGTGGCACAGGATTGGATTTCTCAGTGCTTCTGTACAGCATTGTGGGCTATCGTCCCGCCCCTTTTAAAGAGGGTCGCTGCCTGGTCGTGCCAATCCTCTGCAGTGTGTGCCTGCGGTTCCTCCTCATGGCAGACGCACTTAAAAATAAACATGAGGGTGGTGTGGCTATGAGGCCAGCGTGTGGCATGAGGGCAGCTGAAGGCACTTGGTGTGCGCTGTGGACACTGGGTCGTGCGGGGGGGGGGGGGGGGTTGGGCAGCATGTAACCAAGGAGAAGTGGCAGCGGAGTGTCATGCAGGCAGTGATTGTGCTTTGTTGGAGGTAGTGTGGTGCTTAGCTAAGTTATGCCTTGCTAATGAGGGTTTTTCAGAAGTAAAAATTGTTGGGAGGGGGGGGCACTCTTGCCGCTATTGTGGCTTAATAGTGGGACCTGGGAACTTGAGATGCAGCCCAGCATGTAGCCCCTCGCCTGCCCTGTCCGTTTCTGTGTCGTTCCCATCACTTTTTTGAATTTCCCAGATTTTCACAAATGAAAACCTTAGCGAGCATCGCCGATATACAAAAATGCTCGGGTCGCCCATTGACTTCAATGGGGTTCGTTACTCGAAACGAACCCTCGAGCATCGCGAAAAGTTCGACTCGAGTAACGAGCACCCGAGCATTTTGGTGCTCGCTCATCTCTAATTCTCATACCATTTTATGAATACTTTTTTGAAAAATGCAACTTTAGAAATGAGCTATGTTAAGTGACTTACAATTTCAATTGGCCCAACAGTCTTTGGTTTTTTCTTATTTTCTTCATGATCCCTAGGAAAAAGACATAGAATGATCAGATAGATAGATAGATAGATAGATAGATAGATAGATAGATAGATAGATAGATAGATAGATAGATAGATAGATAGATAGATACAAAAGAGCACCCATTTTTTAATGGCATACATTTTTTCTAGTGTTCAAGATTCCAGATATCAGTGTAATTTCTAACTGTTGTATTATGTACTACAATTGCATTTTTGTAATGTTTAAGTATTATATGAGCTTCAAGTCACTAAAACATATTGCATTTCAAGATGCATCTCTTTTTAGCAAAAATAGGGGTGCATAAAAAGGTTAGAATATAATCATTTCTATGTACACTGGAATTAGATGCAGAAAGAATATCAAAAACTGCATTGAACTCCCTTGTGCAGACCTGGCCTAAATGCTTCTGTTGTTGGTTCAAATCACATATCCTATGCTGGACCACTTTATTCAAATTAATACTCATTGACACCACATCTCACACTTTTTTATATAATGTATTTGATTGCTATTCCCAGGGTTAAAATCTGCTGTAAACAATGCTGCTGCTTCATACTACTTTTTAGGCCTCATGTCCATGGGGAAAATAAGGCCCACCACGGATTCTCCATGCAGAATCCCGCAGCGGGTTCCTCCTTTCCCGGGGACATGAGGCTAAAAATAAGATTAAACTCACCTGTCCAGACGCTGCGGATCTTCCCTCCGTCGCGGCCGGATCTTCTTCTTCGGCCCGGCGGATGTGCTCGGCACTCCATTTTTCTTTTGAACTCCTGCTCCCTGGAGCAGAAATTCAGGTATTAGTGTTCCGCAGATCCGGACGGCTTCCATAGGCTTCAATAGAAGCCTGTGGGAGCCGTCCCCGCGGGAGACCCGCACTAAAATGCAGCATGCCGCGGGTGATTTCCTGCAGACGCAATCGGCGCCTGAAGGGAAAATGACATCCGCAGGTATTTAACTACCTGCGGGTGTCTAATGCATCCCTATGGGGCGCGGATCACGCTGCGGGAAAAACGCTGCGGATTTTAAATCTTATTTTACCAGTGGACATGAGGCCTTACCATAGACAATTTGTGTTATGTATCTTGCTGTGTTTCATAATCACTTTCATAATTTTCCAAAATCTAAAATCACTTTAGATGATCTGCGTTTTTATGTTTTGTCTATCCTATAGTTTCTAATTATGTAAAACACCCTTATTGATAAAAAATCTTGTAAAGTTCTCTAAAGTTGATCGTAAACTAAAGAATCTAGATGTCTACTTTTTCAACAGCTTGTTGTTCATGGTTGATCCTTGTAGGTTGCCATTGTGGATGAAAACGCCATTAACAGTTCAATCTATATTTTACTGTCCGATCAAGGCTGAGTTTTTATCAAAGCACCTGGGAATACCACAAACAGAATTGTGTAAGTGCATTTGATTTGTGCAAGTCCCGTAGACATGTAATTTGTTGTGAATGACTTTCCAAATATTCCCATGTCTACATCTGGTAACAGCCAAAAAAATCTAACAGAACAGATCAACTTTACCCGCTTTCAGTCCACATCTGTCAGACTCTTTTGTGCCAAGGCAGTGATTTTGGCTGGAAATGATATAAATTGGACTGCACATCCATTAAAATCTATATACTGTACGTGGATAACAAAGTGATTCTTGTCATTTGTGTGTACTGTACCTGCTGGAGTCACTGGCTTCTTTTAGTAAAATCTCTGTGGTTGGATAATTATTATTCATTATTGCATCGGGGTCTTTAACTGTGGTCATGTTTTCTCTTAGGTTATGAAACCAAGAAAACCACTATGTAGAATAAAAAAAATAATAATTTGGTTAACCCAGATTGGTAATATGATAATATACTTGATCGTAGCTAGAAGGCCAATAAGACGACATACGACTTTATGTTATTACCATGTTTCCCCCGAAAATAAGACACTGTCTTATATTAATTGTTGCCCGAAAAGAGCCACAGTGTCTTATTTTCGGGGGGTGTCTTAATGCTTACCTAGCAGGCACCATTCTGGTTCCTCTTGCTGCTCTCCAGGCGCTCTGACAGTCTTTCAAAGTAATTTTTTTCATGTAGTTTACCTAGGACGTATTTGCAGGGGAAGGCTTATATTTCAACCCCCTCTGAAAATCAGGATAGGGCTTATTATTTGGGTGGGTCTTATTTTCAGGGGAACGCGGTAGAAGTGAGTTTATACAGTACATTTGCTGAAATGTGGCCATGTAATAGTCATCTGAAACAAATCTTCCACTTTTTGGACTTTTCAAACAAACATTGCTCAGTTTCTCTCATGAGTTTACTTTAGTTGATAGAAGTAAGGGTCCATTTACACGAGCCGATTCTCGTTTGAACAAGCAAATGACATCATCGCTAGCTCGTTTGCTCTAATGCAGCCTGTTAACATAGTATGTTAGGCAGAATGAAGTCAATGTCCATCTAGTTCAGCCTGTTTCCACCCCCTAGTTGATTCAGAGGAAGGCAAAAACCTTAAGAGGCAGAAGCCAATTAGCCCATTTGGGGGAAAATTCCTTCCCGACTCCATAATGGAAATCAGAATAATCCCTGGATCAACCTTTGATAGTTCCCACCTGACTGTAAGACTCGGTACTACAAGCAAATTCATTGTTGGCTCATTCAGATGAGAATTGCTCAGTCTTTCACATTCGCTGTTCAAACTGAACAATAAGTGAACGAGCCAACAATGGATTTTATGCCTGCATAAAATGAACGTTCATTGTTCAGTCACTGGCTCGCATTTAGACTAAATTAATAAATATCATTCACTTTCGCCTGTTTTTTTTTTTGAATGATAATTGTTATGTCTGAAAACACCTTAATTCACAAGCAGATCTGCTATTAGAATTGTGTACTAATGGCCATGTACCTAAAGAAAAGTGGCATTTCTCTAGTATCCTTAGACGTAACTAAAAATTCAACTTTTATTAAATAGAATATTAAAATTATTTTCATATAGGGCTCAAGACACACACACATAACGTATCGCCACACCAAAACAAAAATTGTGTGGATGAAGGTGTGGCGATAACTGGGTAAATTGGGGGTCACATGAACTTGTAGTCACCCCTACATATGGTGAACGATGCACTCCTGTGTACCAATTTCCCAGAAACAATAATAATAAAGAAAGGACTCTAGAGCACACTAATTTGGAAGATAACCCAGGTGTGCAAAGTAAGTAGTCATCCCAGTAGACGCATAGGAGATTCGTACTGTTAAATGGTATGCAATTCGCGGTTCAACGCGTTTCATTGTAGATGATGCAATTCATCAGGAATAGAGATGAGCGAGCATACTCGATAAGGCAAGCTACTCAAGCAAGTAGTGCCTTATTCGAGTACCTGCCCGCTCGTCTCTAAAGATTCGGCTGCCAGTGCGGGTGACAGGTGAGTTGCAGCGGTGAGCAGGGGGGAGCGGGGGGGAGAGAGATCTCCCCTCCATTCCTCCCTGCTCTCCCCCGCCGCTCCCCGCCCCCTGCCGGCACCCAAATCTTTAGAGACGAGCGGGCAGGTACTCGAATAAGGCTCTACTCGCTCAAGTAGTTAGCCTTAGCGAGTATGCTCGCTCATCTCTAATCAGGAACCATAGTTTGATTATAGATGAATTTGAAAAAGGATGGTTACCACAAGATTAAGTAAATAAATAACTACTCACCCCTATAGATAAAGGGAGAAGGGAGATATTTTGACAGAAAATCAGATTATGGTAGGTTCACTAGTGAGAAGATATGTCTGTATCCTATATTGTGGGGAATGGTATCGATAATATAACCCCACATAGATAGCTCAATCTACTATTTCTAATTCTCCCAAAAAAGGTGTCAAATTTTTCTATGCAGAAGGCAAAAAGGGCTTTTCTATTGTTCAAATAGATCCTAGTTCAGGATCTGGAGATAGCTGTCTAAATTCCCTTTCTAAAGTCAAAGATACGACGCAAAATAATAAAGATGGCAGTAGCCTACCATCAAGGTTACATGGCTAGATGGCAGCTCCCTACTCTCGGCGACTCATACTAGCTGGGAGTAGGGAGTTTTAAAATTTCTCAGGCCTCCCGGCTCTCTGCGCCTGCGCGTGACTTAATGCGTCTGGCGCGCAGGCGCAGACACTGGCAGCAGGTCCAAGGAGGACGAGGAAGACGCCGGACATCGCGGAGGAAGGGGGGGTTTTATCTCAGCTCCCCTTACTGATCCGATCCATAAGGGGAGCTGAAACTTTACTTTTTTTTTTTACTTTACATTGATCGTGTGACCGGGAGTGGGGTCTCGCGGTCCGGGATGACAGCTCCATGCTGTCGGCTACCTCCGGTAATTGGCAGAATTGAACTGTCACGTCCAGAGCCTGCAGGACAGTCATTTCCAGAGGAAGCATGTTTTAACATCCTCTGGAAATTAAGCCCAGCAGGCCTGGACGTAAAAAGGCAATGGGTTGGTCACTAAGGGGTTAAACCATTCTTATAGAGGTTCAACTTGAGATCCTAGATTTACAAGAATCATTTTAAAAGCTGATATAAGTTATAAAGGCAAATGAGATGAGATTATATCCATCCAAGAATAATGAGCACTCCTGTTGCTCGTCACCCACCAATTAGCCTTTCAGGGTTTCAGAATGGTAAATAAGTTGTCCAATAAACAGAATTTCCAATACAAAGCAGATCCCTCATTTAATAGGGATCCTGTCACATGTAGATCTACTGATAGTTAGACTACAATAAATCCTCCCCAATCTAGTCATATAAAGAGTAGATCACAAAATCTCTTGTTACAGAACCCGCTAACAGTACAAACTCCTTCCATCTCAGTTGGACTTGATTACTGAGATCACTATTAGGGCTTAGTCACACGGGCGCATCGGCACCTGTACACGGGCGTCGATGTGCCCGTGTGACTGTGCCCTTACTGCAGGAAGAAGATGGCCGTACTTCAGGATGGATGACTCCCCGCAACGCAGAAGAAAGAACACATGACCGGCAATGAAGCCGGTCACATTTCTTTCCTCCGGTGCTGCAGAGAGACCTGAAGTGCAGCCGTCTCCTTCCTGCAGTAACACGGGCGCCGATGCGCCCGAGTGACTAAGCCTTTACATGTAACTCTATTTAACTGTCAAAAAAATTGCCGATATTTACGTAAATTTATGTAACATTAGAGTTTCTTTAATATCTGTTACATGTTAGATTAGTAAATTGCCAAAAATTAGATTATTAAATACTCTTAATCTATCTATATATAAAATAGGATGTATGTATATGTACCACCATAACTCATGAACGCCTGGAGCAATTTCTACCAAACTTAGTACATATATAACTCATCCCATGGGGACAAATTTGGGGGGATAACACAGCCACACTACCCCTGGGAGGAAGGCGAGGAATGTCAGAATTGCACATGAGCAGATGGTATTTATTTCACAGTCTTATATTACACAGACGACCTCCTCCTCCTCAAATACTAATATCTTACACAGACAACCTCCTCCTCTGCTCCAACTAACACACAACTTCCCATCAGCACTGAGCCACTATGTACCACACATAAATGAGCCCAGCACCCACTCTTGTGAAAGCTTTTCAAAAGGAAATATGTGTTGCCCGTAGCAACCAATCACAGCGCATCTTTCATTTTACCTCAGCAGTATAGGAAATAGAAACCAATCACAGCGCATCTTTCATTTTACTTCAGCAGTATTGGAAATAGCAGCCAATCACAGCGCAGCTTTCATTTTACCTCAGCAGTACAATATATAGCAACCAATCACAGAGCAGCTTTCATTTTACATCAACAGTATAATATATAACAACCAATCACAGTGGAGCATTTATTTTACCTCAGCAGTATAAGAATAGCAACCAATCACAGCGCAGCTTTCATTTTACCTCAGCAGTATAAGAAATGGCAACCAATCACAGCGCAGCTTTCATTTTACCTCAGAAGTATTATATTTAATAGCCAATCACAGCGCAGCTTTCATTTTACCTCATCGGTATAATATATAGCAACCAATAACAGCACAGCTATCATTTTACCTCAGCAGTATAATATATAACAAACAATCACAGCGCAGCTTTCATTTTACCTCAGCAGTACAAGAAGTAACAGCCAATCACAGCGCAGCTTTTGTTTTTTCTTGGCAGTATAAGAATTAGCAACCAATCACAGCGCAACTTTCATTTTAACTTAGCAGTATAAGAAATAGCAATCAATCACAGCGCAGCTTTCGCTTTACCTCAGCAGTATAATATATAGCAACCAATCACAGCAAAGCTTTCATTTTACCTCAGCAGTAAAAGAAATAGCAGCCAATCACAGCGCAGCTTTTGCTTTTCCTAAGCAGTATAAAAGATGACAAGCAATCGCAGTGCAGCTTTCATTTTACCTCACAACAGCTTCCCACCAGCACTGAGCCACTTTGTACAACACAGAAATGAGCTCAGCCCCCACTTGTATATGAGCTGTCCAAAAGCAAACCTGTGTTGCCCATAGCAACCAATCACAGCGCAGCTTTCATTTTACCTCAGCAGTATAAGAAATAGCAGCCAATCACAGCGCAGCTTTCACGCTACCTCAGCAGTATAATATATAACAACCAACCACAGTGCTGCTTTCATTTTACCTCAGCAGTATAAGATAGCAACAAGAAATGAGCGAGCACACTCGGTAAGGTCAATTACTCGAACAAGCATCGCTCATCTCGAGTAACTGCCTTCTCGTCCAAACATGCTTGGGCGGCGGCGGGGGTGAGCCGGGGGCAGCAGGGGTTAGCGGGGAGGGGAGAGAGAGATCTCTTTCACTCTCCCACCTGCTTCCCTCCACTCTCCCCTGCCCCCCGCTGCCCCCCCCCCGAGCACGCTTGGATGAGAAGGCAGTTACTCGAGATGAGCGATGCTCGCTCGAGTAACTGACCTTACCGAACGTGCTCGCTCATCTCTAATAGCAACCAATCACAGCGCAGCTTTCATGTTACCTCAACAGTATAATATATAACAACCAATTACAGTACAGCTTTCGCATTACTTTAGCAGTATAAGAAATAGCAACTAGAGATGAGCGAGCACACTCGTCCGAGCTTGATGCTCGTTCGAGCATTAGGGTGTTCGAGATGCACGGTACTCGAGTCAATTCCATTTCCTTTCCTGCATGTTTAGCGCCATTTTTTAGCCAATAGACATGCAGGGAAAGCATTACCACTTCCTCCTGTGACATGCCAGCCCTATCCAACCACCTGCAGTGAGTGGCTGGCGAGATCAAGTGACCGCTGAGTACTTAAAGCAGTCCCGCCTGTGGCTTGCCTCAGACACACACTGGGAAAGTGCTGCTGCTTATTCAGGGAAAGTGTTAGTGTAGGATCCTGTCCTCAAGAACCCCAACGGTCCTTCTTAGAGCCACATCTGACCGTGTGCATAACTGTGTGGCTGGATGGGAGCAGTTTTGCACAATTTTTTTTTTATCTCGGGCTGTGCAGGCTATTACAGCTATAGTGTTCTAAGTCTGCAGTCTGTAATACAGAGTATAGGGAAAGTACTGCTGAGATAGGGACTGTGGTAGTGTAGGATCCTGTCTACAAGAACCCCAACGGTCCTTCTTAGGGCTACCTCTGACCGTCTGCATTTTACAGGGTGTCTGATGGGAGTTGTAGTCTATCACTATTGCACAGCTAGCCCTTTTTGCAGCCTTCCGTATAATTTTATTTCTGGCTACAGTTTGCGTTACAATACAGCTCTCAGCCTCAAACTGTACGCCAATAATTCCATAATTTTTTACACCGGTCTGTGTCTGCAGTGAACTTAATGCACAGCGTACGGCCACAGCCACTGATAGAGGGAAAGTCATATACACACTATATAGCCTGTATTCTTTTTTTCAAAAGAAAAAAAAAGCTCCTTTGTTGGGCTACCTCTGACCATCTGAAATTTACAGGGTGTCTGGTGGGAGTTGTAGTGCATCACTATTGCACAGCTAGGCCTGTCCTTGGAAACTTTGAGGAGTCAACCCAGATGGTGAGTGGCGACGCTGCAATCATTAGCGTTACCATCCCGCTGCTATGCCTGCTGAGAAGTTCGCTGCAAGACATAAAGGCCGACGCTTTGCGGTTGGAACAGGAGACGGGGGATGACAGTATGTCGCTTGATAGCCAGACCACCCTCATGTCTATATCTCAGCGCGTTTTGGAGGAGGAGGAGAAGCAGGAGGAGGGGGAAGAGACAGCTAGGCACACTGCAGAGGGTATCCATGCTGCTTGCCTCTCATCTGTTCAGCGAGTATGGGCTGAGGAGGAGGAGGAGGATCCTGAAAGTCATCTTCCTAGCGAGGACAGCCATGTCTTGCGTATTGGCACACATGGCTGACTTCATGTTAGGCTGCCTTTCTCGTGACCCTCGCGTTACACGCATTCTGGCCAACACGGATTACTGGGTGTACACCCTTCTCGACCCACGGTACAATGAGAGCCTTTCCACTCTCATTCCTGAAGAGGAAAGGGGTATGAGAGTGATGAATACCACATGGGCCCTGGTGGACAAAGTGATGCTAAACTTCCCATCTGACAGCGCTAGCAGCAGAAGGCGCAGTTCCGTGGGCCAAGTAGCCAGGGAGGCGCAGAGATCAAGCAGCATGTTCAGTGCAGGCAGGGGAACACTCTCCAAGGCCTTTGCCAGCTTTATGGCTCCCTAGTAAGACTGCGTCACCACTTCCCAGTCAAGGCTGAGTCGGAGGGAGCACTGTAAAAAGATGGTGAGGAAGTACGTAGCCGATCGTACCACCATCCTCCGTGATGCCTCTGCTCCATACAACTACTGGGTGTCAAAGCTGGACATGTGGCACGAACGTACGCTGTATGCCCTGGAGGTGCTGGCTTGCCCTGCCGCTAGCATCTTGTCAGAGAGGGTGTTTAGTGCAGCTGGAGGAATCATCACAGATAAGCGTACTCGCCTGTCAACTGCCAGTGTCGACATGCTTACACTCATAAAGATGAACAAAGCCTGGATTTCCCCAGATTTCTGTTTTCCAGCAGCAGAACCTAAAGATTCTTTTTGCTGCACCCGCAGATAAAAGCACTCTTCTCTATCATCGGAAAAATGGGGCATTTAGCTTTGTCAATCTGTCTCTGATATTAGTCCTCCTCCTGCTACTCCTCCTCCAGAAACAACATGTCATCGCGCTGAACTGCCAATTTTTCTGCAGCCCAAAAGGCTCATCTAACAATGTTTTTATAATCTTTTAAAATTTCGAAAGTATTGATATTTTAACATAAACTAACTTTTTTAACAGGGCTGCCTCCAGGCTCTGTTGCAAATTAAATAAATTTAATAGATACATTTTTCAGAGGTACACTTGTACTCTTGGTACACTAATTTTTCGGGCCCACGCCTACACTCTTATCCAACTAATTTTTCCGGCCTTCGCCTACACTCATGATACCCCAATGTTTCAGAGGTTCGCCTATACTATTACTACAGAAATTTTCAGATTCAAATCTTTTTTATTGAATACATTTTTCTTGTGTCTCAAGACACTTTTGGTACACAAACAGTACAAACACACAGACAATAACAAATCTCCCCAGTAAACAAGACCCAATAGTCTCTCCTGCAGTACTACAGAAATTTTACTGGGGTCTGCCTGCTTATACTTCTGCTACAAGATTGTTACTGGGGTCTGCCTATACTTCTGCCACGTAAATGTTACAGGGGTCTGCCTTTACTGCTGCTACAAAAATGTTACAGGGGTCTGCCTATATTTCTGCCACATAAATGCTATAGGGGTCTGCCTATACTGCTGCTACATAAATGTTACAGGGGTCTGCCTATAGTTCTACTACAGAAATGTTACTGGGGTCTGCCTATACTTCTACTACAGAAACGGTGCTGGGGTCTTCCTATACTGCTGCCACTTAAAAGTTACAGGGGTCTGCCTATAGTTCTGCTACAAGAATGTTACTGGGGTCTGCCTATACTTCTGCTACAAGAATGTTACTAGGGTCTGCCTATACTTCTGCTACAAGATTGTTACTGGGGTCTGCCTATACTTCTGCCACGTAAATGTTACAGGGGTTTGCCTATACTGCTGCGACAAAAATGTTACAGGGGTCTGCCTATACTTCTGCCACATAAATGTTACAGGGTCTGCCTATACTTCTGCTACAAGATTGTTACTGGGGTCTGCCTATACTTCTGCCATGCAAATGTTACAGGGGTCTGCCTATACTGCTGCTTCAAAAATGTTACAGGGGTCTGCCTATACTTCTGCCACATAAATGTTACAGGGGTCTGCCTATACTTCTGCCATGTAAATGTTACAGGGATCTGCCTATACTGCTGCTACAAAAATGTTACAGGGGTCTGCCTATACTTCTGCCACATAAATGTTACAATGGTCTGCCTATACTGCTGCTACATAAATGTTACAGGGGTCTGCCTATACTGCTGCCACTTAACTGTTACAGGGGTCTGCCTATATTTCTGCTACAAGATTGTTACTGGGGTCTGCCTATACTTCTGCCATGTAAATGTTACAGGGGTTTGCCTATACTGCTGCTCCATAAATGTTACAGGGGTCTGCCTATACTGCTGCCACGTAAATGTTACAGGGGTCTGCCTATACTTCTACTACAGAAATGTTACTGGGGTCTGCCTATACTTCTACTACAGAAATGGTGCTGGGGTCTGCCTATACTGCTGCTACAGAAATGATACTTGGGTCTGCCTGTACTGCTGCTACATAAATGTTACTGGGGTCTGCCTATTCTTCTGCCATGTAAATGTTACAGGGGTCTGCCTATACTGCTGCTACATAAATGTTACAGGGGTCTGCCTATGCTGCTGCCGCTTAAATGTTACAGGGGTCTGCCTATGCTTCTACTACAGAAATGGTAGTGGGTCTGCTTATACTCCTGCTACCGAAATGTAACAGGGGTCTGCCTATACTCCTGCTACCAAAATGTTACAGGGGTCTGCCTATACTTCTACTACAGAAATGGTGCTGGGGTCTGCCTATACTGCTGCTACAGAAATTATACTTGGGTCTGCCTATACTGCTGCTACATAAATGTTACTGGGGTCTGCCTATGCTTTTGCCACGTAAATGTTACAGGGGTCTGCCTATACTGCTACTACATAAATGTTACAGGGGTCTGCCTATACTGCTGCCACTTAAATGTTACAGGGGTCTGCCTATACTCCTACTACAGAAATGGTACTGGGGTCTGCCTATACTCCTGCTACCGAAATGTTACAGGGGTCTGCCTATACTTCTGCTACCAAAATGTTACAGGGGTCTGACTATACTTCTACTACAGAAATGGTACTGGGATCTGCCTATACTACTGCAACCAAAATGTTACTCGGGTCTGCTTATACCTTTTCTACTGGAATGTTACAGGGGTCTTTTTATACTATGGGTGCACACAGACTTCCCATCGTGGTGTTTTACCTATCTGGCCCAAAAATACTCACTGACTAGGGCATGAATTGTGGGCCGAGGCCAATTCGTATTTTCTCTCGTGTTATCACAGCTATCTGAGAAACTCTTTTGGGCCACAGAAGAGGAGCGTTACTGCCTTAATGAGACGTTCACAGCTGTACTAGCATCGGAGTCCGCTTTATGCCCGTGATTGCTGAGGGTTTGTGCAGAGGCCTATGTTCTCGGCGCAGTGAAAGTCTGCCATGTTTGGGCACTCTGATTTCTTCATGGTTCATGTCTTGGGTCACCTAGGATCCACCTATGCTGTGGGTGCACACAGACTTCCCATAGCGGTGCTTTACCTGTCTGGCACAAAGTCACTGACTGACTTGGGTAGGGTGCAGAGTGCAGATGGCTTTTCCCTTGCTGTGTCGATTGAGCTATCCGACACCAACACAGAATGAATAGTGTGAGGGGACCCGGATTGCCCATTTCTATGTAACTCGCGGCACCTTGGGTACCACAGTGTGTTTGCTGGGACTGAGCCGGACCAAGGGCCTGCTCACATACTTCCCACACAGGCTACAGTGGGTCCTGGTCATGGTTTTTTGGCCTTGTAAGGCCACCTCCTCCTGCTTGGGGTCAGGGGATCAGCACTGGGCATCATGTATTTGCTCTCGTGTTACCACAGTTATCTGATACACTGGTTTGGGCCAAAGAAGAGGAGCGTTACTGCATTAATGAGACATTCAATGCTGTACTAGCATCGAATTCCTCTTCATACCCACGATTGCTGAGGGTGTGAGCTGAGGCCTATAGCCCGGGTGAACTACAACTGCGCCAGGTTGGGCCTGTGGAACTTTTTCCTGGCTAATCCAGTCATTGGAGCGGTGAAAGAAAACGTAACTGATCTACTCAGACATTCGCAGCTCAACTAGCATCGAAGTCCGCTTCATGCCCGCGATTGCTGAGGGTGTGTGCTGAGGCCTATGTCCCGGGGGAACTGCAACTGCGCCAGGTTGGGCTGTGGAACTTTTTCCTGGCTAATCCAGTCATTGGAGCGGTGAAAGAAAACGTAACTCTTTTAGTGAGACCTTCGCAGCTGAACTAGCATCGAAGTCGGCTTCATGCCTGCGATTGCTGAGGGTGTGGGCTGAGGCCTATGTCCTCGGCGCAGTGAAAGTCTACCTTGCTGGGGCGCTTTGATTTCTTCATGGTTCATGTCTTGTGTTGCCTAGGACCCATCTATGCTGTGGGTGCACACAGACTTCACATTGCGGTGATTTACCTGTCTAGCACAAAGACACTGACTGACTTGGGTAGGGTGGAGAGTGCAGATGGCTTTTCCCTTGCGGTGTCGATTAAGCTATCCGACACCAACACAGAATGAATCATGTGTGGGAACATGGATTCCCCATTGCTATGTAACTCGCGGCACCTTGGGTCACACAAGATGGAGGCTGGGAACGAGCTTGACCCTGGGCTCGCTCACGTGAAGATCGAATGTCAATTTCTCATCAATTCTCAACAGCATTGTGGGCTATCGCCCACCCCTTTCGAAGAGGGTCGCTGCCTGGCCCTGCCAACCCTCTGCAGTGTGTGCCTCCGGTTCCTCCTCATCGCAGACGCACTTGGAAATAGACATGAGGGTGGTGTAGCTATGAAGCGAACGTGTGGCATGAGGGCAGCTGAAGGCTGGGCAGGGAAACTTTTATGTGCGCTGTGGGCGCAGAGTCGTGCGGGGGGTTGGGCAGCATGTAACCCAGGAGAAGAGGCAGCGGTGTGTCCCGCAGGCAGTGACTGTGCTTGGTTGCAGGTAGTATGGTGCTTAGCTAAGGTGTACCTTGCTAATGAGGGTTTGTCCAAAGTAAAAATTGTTAGGGGGGGCGCACTCTTGCTGCTATTGTCGCTTAATAGTGGGACCTGAGAGCCTGAGATGCAGCCCTGCATGCTGCCCCTGCCCTACCCTATCCGTTTCTGAGGCGTTTCCATGGATGTCGGATGTTTTCTGGTTTTTCACAAGTGAAGACCTATCCGGAGCATCGGTCATATACAAAAATGCTCGAGTCGCCCTTTGACTTCAATTAGGTTCGTTACTCGAAACGAACCCTCGAGCATCACGAAAAGCTCGACTTCAGCAACGAGCACCCGAGCATTTTGGTGCTCGCTCATCTCTAATAGCAACCAATCACAGCACAGCTGTTGATTTATCTCAGCAGTATAAGAAATAGCAACCAATCACAGCACAGTTTTCATTTTACCTCAGCAGCATAAGAAAGAGCAACCAATCACAGCACAGCTTTTGATTTACCTCAGCAGTATAAGAAATAGCAACCAATCACAGCGCAGCTTTCATTTTACCTCAGCGCAGCATCCCAGCAGCACTGAGCCACTTTGTACCACACATAAATTAGCCCAGCACCCACTCTTATAAGAGCTGTCCAAAAGCAAACCTGTATTGCCCAAAGCAACCAATCACAGCACAGCTTTCATTTTACCTCAGCAGTATAATACATAACAACCAATCACAGTGCAGCTTTCATTTTACCTCAGCAGTATAATATATATAACAAACAGTCACAGCGCAGCTTACTAATTATCTTAGCGGTATAATATATAACAACCAATAACAGTGCAGCTTTCATTTTACCTCAGCAGTATAGGAAATAGCAGCCAATCACAGAGCAGCTTTAATTTTACCTCAGCAGTATATTATATAACAACCAATTACAGCACGGTTTTCATTTTACCTCAGCAGTATAATATATAACAACCAATCACAGCGCAGCTTTAGTTTTACCTCAGCAGTATAATATATAGCAACCAATCACAGCACAGCTTTCATGTTACCTCAGCAGTATAATATATAACAACCAATCACAGCACAGCTTTTGATTTACCTCAGCAGTATAAGAAATAGCAACCAATCACAGCACAGTTTTCATTTTACCTCAGCAGCATAAGAAAGAGCAACCAATCACAGCACAGCTTTCATTTTACCTCAGCAGTATAATACATAACAACCAATCACAGCGCAGCTTTCATTATACCTCAGCAGTATAAAAAATAGCAACCAATCACAGCGTAGCTTTCGTTTCACCTCAGCGCAGCTTCCCACCAGCACTAAGCCACTATGTACGACACAGAAATGAGCCCAGCACATACGCTTATAAGAGCTGTCTAAAAGCAAATCTGTGTTGCCCATAGCAACCAATCACAGCACAGCTTTCATGTTACCTCAGCAGCATAAGAAAGAACAACAAATCACAGCGCAGCTTTCATTTCATTTTACCTCAGCAGCATAAGAAATAGCAGCCAAGCACAGCGCAGCTTTCATGTTACCTCAGCAGTATAATATATAGCAGCTAGTGATGAGCGAGCATACTCGCTAAGGGCAATTGCTTGAGCGAGCATTGCCCTTAGCGAGTACCTGCCCGCTCGAGAGAAAAGGTTCGGGTGCCGGCGCGGGGGAGCGGTGAGTAGCGTTTTACCTCAGCAATATATTACATAGCAACCAATCACAGCACAGCTTTCGTTTTACCTCAGCAGTATATTACATAGCAACCAATCACAGTGCAGCTTTCATTTTACCTCAGTAGTATAATATATAGCAACCAATCACAGCACAGCTTTCGTTTTACCTCAGCAGTATAAGAAATAGCAACCAATCAGAGCAAAGCTTTCGTTTTACCTCAGCAGTACAATATATAACAACCAATCAGAGCAAAGCTTTCGTTTTACCTCAGCAGTATAATATATAACAACCAATCACAGCACAGCTTTCGTTTTACCTCAGCAGTATAATATATAACAACCAATCACAGCACAGCTTTCGTTTTACCTCAGCAGTATAATATATAACAACCAATCACAGCACAGCTTTCCCTTTACCTCAGTGGAGCTTCCCACCAGCACTGAGCCACTTTGTACCACACAGAAATGAGCCCAGCACCCACTCTTATAAGACCTGTCCAAAAGCAAATCTGTGTTGCCGATAGTAACCAATCACAGCACAGCTTGTATTTTACCTCAGCAGTTTAAGAAATAGCAACCAATCGCAGCGCAGCTTTTATGTTACCTCAGCAGCATAATATATAGCAGCTAGTGATGAGCGAGCATACTCGCTAAGGGCAATTGCTTGAGCGAGCATTGCCCTTAGCGAGTACCTGCCCGCTCGAGAGAAAAGGTTCGGGTGCCGGCGCGGGGGAGCGGTGAGTAGCGTTTTACCTCAGCAATATATTACATAGCAACCAATCACAGCACAGCTTTCGTTTTACCTCAGCAGTATATTACATAGCAACCAATCACAGTGCAGCTTTCATTTTACCTCAGCAGTATAAGAAATAGCAACCAATCACAGCACAGCTTTCGTTTTACCTCTGCGCAGCTTCCCACCAGCACTGAGCCACTATGTACCACACAGAAATTAGCTCAGCACATACTCTTATAAGAGCTGTCCAAAAGCAAACCTGTGTTGCCTATAGCAACCAATCACGGCTTTCATTTTACCTCAGCAGTATAAGAAATTGCAGCCAATCACAGCGCAGCTTTAATTTTACCTCAGCAGTATAAGAAATAGCAACCAATCGCAGGCAGAGCAGTCAGAGACCTCTCTTTCATTCATAGATGAAAGACTGCCTGTTTACACGGGCTGATGGTCTCTTGGTTTTTAGGTAGGCTAAATACCCAGCGACTCTGACAAGTGGGCAATTTCCTGCTCAGTGCCCTGTTGGTGGCCATGTGTACACAGGATGGCTACTGCCCAAATTCACTGTTTTCAGCGATAATTCAGGAGATAACTGCCCTGTGCCCTGTATACCTTTAACCCTTTCCAATCCAATGTCGGGCCTGCCCCGACATCATCATTTTCCTCCACAGCTCCGATGTTGGGAGAGGCCCGACACTGCAGTGCAGGAGTGCATCTGCACCTGATCCTCAGACACATCGGGTGCAGATGCACTCCTGCACTGATCCTCATCGAGGACCCCCGAGGAGAAGGTAGAAATGGTTTTTAACCCTTTCTGCCTTCTCCTTTACACATTACATAGCGCTCAATTAGCGAGATTCTACCCGGCGATCATGTGACCGCCGGGTGTCACCTGACCTCAGCTATCACATGATCACCGAGCCGGGAGGCTGAAGGGAGAATGCGGAAGTATTACTTCGGCATTTCCCCGATGGTGATGTGACCGCCAGCACCCTCTGAACACCCTCAGATCAGGAGGGTGAAGAGAGAAATTATTTCTTCTCATCCATTCTCCCCAGCTGCAATTTATTTGAAGCTGGGGAGAATGGATGAGAAAAAATAAATGGATTGGAAAGGGTTAAAAACAGATGTAACTACTGCGTTATCCCTTGACCCCAGTATTGTCAGTTGTGGCACTTTCTCATGTCCTCATTGTAGAATACAAAGGACTGCATTAACAAGTATACAGCTGTTAAGCTACACCCTGTCTTCTCATGAGAACTGTCCTTTTGATCCATTTCACACTTCTCACCAGTCAAGAAAGTTTTTGTACTTTTTTTTGCAATCCTTTCCTTATGTTCAGTTTATTCTGTTGAGATGCCCTTGTTTGTTTTCTTCTGAATTTTTGAAAACTCAATAAAAAATTGAATGATAAAAAAGCCCCCCCGAAAAAGCACCCATACATTAACATAAAGATATTTCCAGCATTCTGGAGGAGCCTTCTGCAAGACATAGAGGCAGGGTATTTATCACTTGGGGAGCTAACATAACAAACAACAATGATACTCCAACAATATGCAACTTACGCCTCATGCCCACAGCCGTGGCGGACTCCGGTAGCAGAATATCGCACGGCGCCCCCCCCAAACCCTCATACTCACCACCCAAATCTGCTGCGCTGTTCCCGTCCCTCGAGCTGGCACGCAGTACAGCGCATGACACGCCGGCAATGTAGGATGACGCGGCCAGCAGTGGTCGTGGATGCGCTTTCACGCGATACTTTCACTGTGCTACAGTGGAAGTATAGCGTGACGGCTGGCTTCCATTGACTACAATGGAAGCCGGCCGCACGTATTCCTCCGGCTATTAGAACATGCAACAGTTTGTTTCACGCAGCAGAATTCCGTGGGGAATTCCGCAGCGAGGACATTGAGCTATTAGGGGTAACGCCATAGATTTCTGTCCGTGGGCATTAGCCCACAGACAGCTGCTCTAACTGGTATCATAACATCATAAACAGGGGCGTAGGTAAAGGCTCATGGGCCCGAGTGCAAACTTTTATCTTGGGGCCCTCCAACTTCTCTTCACCCCTTAATGCAGAGGCGTAACTTGAAGCTTCTGCGCCACAATTGAAAACGTGTAACAGGGCCCCTCAATTATTATGTTTTATTCATAGTACTGGGATCCCTATATGGAAAAGAGAGGCCTTATGGGCCCCCTAAGGCCCCCTGTCCACGGGATTAGCAGTATCCCACGGCGCATCTCAGCCGAGTGAGCCGCTGCCCAGAAGAAGGAGCCGGCAGACAAATCTCCGCAGTTAACCTATCTGACATATAGGCTGACAGCAGAAAATCGTGGCAATTTGCAGCATGCTGTGAATTGCCTGCCACAAGCGGAGAATCGCAATAATTCTCTGCTCGTGGACACGGGGCAGACGCTTTCCATAGCAACACTATGGAAAGCTTCAGACGGCGTGATTCGCCGGCGATTTACCACCAGCTAAATCACATACGTGGACAGGGGACCTAAGGCTCCTGGACCCGAGTGCAACCGCATCTCCTGCAACTCCTGTAGTTACGCCAGTGAGCATAAAATATTATAATTACAGTAAAAAATATACCCTCGTATATTTATGGGGAGGGATGTCCCCAACCCTTAGGCCTCTTTCACACAAACATCATTTTGATGCAGAGTAGGTCTAAAATGCGGAGGGGGATCCCTTGTTGGAGAAGATGTGGAGGGGTGGGCTTTCTTCTTCACATATTTTGGACATGCCCTTTAATGGCTCATTTCTGGGACCAGATCACACAGTTCATAACCACCCTCCGGCCTTCTATCGTAAAAATAAAGCCGAGAGACTAGAGATGTCACAGAGGGCTGCGGTGAGCGGTCTCCAGTCACATGATCACCGTTATCCAATGGATAATGGCGATCACGTAAAAGTAAAAAAAAGGTGAAGTTTCATCTCCCCTCACCAATGCAATTGGAGAGAGGAGATGAAACTTTTTACTGGAGGCCTCCGTATTTGAACCCCGACATGATCTCCCTCCACGGAACTTACCTGGATTCTGCGCATGCGCCCGCCAGCAAAATGCCGGACACATTCATAGGAGCCAGGAAGGGCCTGGGAAATTTATCTCTCCTTGCTCCTGGCTACTAATGGTTGCCAAGAGCCTGGAGCAGTGATCAGTTCCCTCGTTGAGTGGTCCCCGGTCACATGATAGAAAGGTAGCGATCTACCTGGGGCCGGTCTCATACGACCAGATAGAAATTACAGATTCTGCGTGCATGTGACCCGCGGTAATACACAGATCAATCTAATGCATTGGATTACACAATTCCACTCAGATTAGCGAGTTGAAATTACGTAATCTACTTGCAGAAAAGAGAACGCAGCATGTTGTATTTTACGGTGGATATCCGCGACATACAGCCCATAGTGTTCCATAGTCGCGGATATACCGGCAGCCCATATGCAACTATATTGTGTACAAGCTGTGGGTACCCACATCATCGCTAAGCAATAGTGCTAGAACTACAAAGAAAGGTGTACTGCGCATGACCGCCTGTGTGAGTACACAGTTATGTGCAGTATATTACGTGGCTGTATGCTACGCCACGGCTGCGCTCACATCTGGAAATGGCTGCAAGCCTTCGCCAGTGGATTCCACATACGGCCGTGTGAGCCCAGCGTTATTCAGACCACTGCCTGTAATACGTAATTTACAAGAAGCCCCGGGAACACTCACTTTTCTGCAGTTCTAGGAGCAGTTTGGATACTTCGCAGAGCGTCACTTTTTACACCCCATCTCTGCCACTGAGGTCAGGAAATACCCCACAAAAAATCATGGGAGGAGGAGGGATACCTGCCTTTATTGCCCCATGTGCCCATCCCAACCAGGCCTCCGTAATTATCTCTCTCTTCAGACATATCACACATGTTGGTGAATGTTCATTTTTCAGTTGCAGTCATACACATTTCAGTCCATATGAACTATATTCGGGCTATAGAACATGGAGAAACAGGAGCATTTAAATGTGGATTAAAAAGGTGCAAGTGCTGTACCAACACAGCGCATAAAAGAAGAGAGATACAAATAGATGATAAAGAATGTGTAGAGATAAAACAAAGGCTCACTTGTGAAACCACCTTTGTAATTTATTTATTGGAATGCTCGTGTGATAAACGATACGTAGGAAGAACAAGCAATGCATTAAGCACACGAATATCCAAAGGAGCAATATTAACCCTTTCCAATCCAATTTTGTATCCTGGTTTTCCTAGGGAGCTTACTCTTTTTCTGCCATTATACAACGGCGCTATATGCTGGCTAAAGCCAGTACTGCATGAGGTGACACGTTAGATAGGCTCCGACAGCAGAGAGGCTGGCAATATACAGTAAGAGAACCCCAGTGGGCGTCTTCCAACATTGGAGCTGTACAGCCTTAAATCATAATGTCTTTAGACGTCAGACAGTGGATTGGAAAGGGTTAAGAAAGGCTTCCTTCAACATAGTGTCTCCCGTCATTTTAACATCTATCACAATTGCGATTTTTCTGATTTAAAAATAACCCCTATAGAATGCATTTCCACTAGGTCCATCCAAAAGTTACGGACGAAAGAAAGGTTTTGGATTTTTAAATTGAACACTTTAGTACCGCATGGCCTGAATGAGGTGTTGGAGACGTTCTAGTCATAATGTTGTGCAAATTTTATCATAATGTGTTTTTTAGACTATCCTTTTGAGCATTTTTTAGGTCAATATTTAGGTTTGGATAAATTATCCATGTATTATTGATTATGCATACCTCCAAACACTTGCTGTTTGTAACAAATAATATACATCACCCATTTTAACTTTTATTATAAGAGACATTTGCAGATTTTAATAGTTTTTATTTAGAGCTACGTAGTATGTTTCATACATGTCTTTTATATAAGTTTCACCCTAGGGGGATAACCTGGGAATGATGTTATTGCGCTTAGTTTGGAATGTATAGTGTGAGGGTGTTCTCTTGAGTGCTCCGCAATACTTAGTGATACGTATGGAACTTTTTACATTAAAGGGGTTGTCCCGCGGCAGCAAGTGGGTCTATACACTTCTGTATGGCCATAATAATGCACTTTGTAATATACATTGTGCATTAATTATGAGCCATACAGAAGTTATAAAAAGTTTTTTACTTACCTGCTCCGTTGCTGGCGTCCTCGTCTCCATGGTGCCGACTAATTTTCGCCCTCCGATGGCCAAATTAGCCGCGCTTGCGCAGTCCTGGTCTTCTGCTCTCTTCAATGGAGCCGCTCGTGCAGAATGCAGGCTCCGTGTAGCTCCGCCCCGTCACGTGCCGATTCCAGCCAATCAGGAGGCTGGAATCGGCAATGGACCGCACAGAAGAGCTGCGGTCCACGGAGGAAGAGGATTCCGGCGGCCATCTTCACAGGTAAGTATAGAAGTCACCGGAGCGCGGGGATTAAGGTAAGCGCTCCGGTAAGCTTTCTGTACGTCCCTGCATCGGGGTTGTCTCGCGCCGAACGGGGGGGGGGGGGTTGAAAAAAAAAAAACCCTGTTTCGGCGTGGGACAACCCCTTTAAGTGCTTAAACGCATCCAATACTTTAAAAGGACGTTAAAGACATGATCACGTGTTTCTCGCGCTGGCCATGTCATTTGTAACGCCCCTCTGGGATAACATCCATTGACAGTGAGCCCGGATACGTGCTGACGTGCTATCATACGTCAGCACGTAGACACACAACATTTGGATGGTGGTTACGTCATCTGTAATGTCTGGGAAAACACGCATTGATAGTGAGGTCGGATACGTGCTGATGCGTCACTATACGTCAGCACGTAGACACATGACATTTGGACACTATTACGTCACCTACAATGGCGGCGCCCATAGCGAGCATGGTGTTCTTAGATGTGTTATCTACAATTTTCTATATAAATGCTTTAATTTAATATGTTTATGCTACTGTTACGAGCTGAAATGTATTGCATTTCAAATAAAGAAAAATCGGTATATTACAGAAGATTTTTGGCAGTCTGTCCTCGGGAGCGCTGGGTGACTTTTTCCTGCTCTTCTTTGGCTATTGATGCATTGGGTCCTTTATCCTGGATGACACAAACACCAGGCAGGTCTCCTGTTTATCAGGATTGAGGGAAAGGCTAAGAAGTCTCATTGATTTATTTCTAAAAGCTGACTGGGATGTGGAGGTGCTAGTGGGGTTTCCTCCCCGGAACTCCACTAGTTACCGGGTAAGTGCCGTTTAAATCCATATTTTCTTTCCTTTTGTATTCCATTTTAGTGGAGCGCTGTCGTGATCTTTTTATATACATTGTGATAGTTTGTGCTTCTGGGTCTTGTAGTACTATGTACTTTCAGGAGCACATCTCTGCAGGTGGGGGCCCGTTTGGATGGCTGATTGTGTGGGGTCAATCACTTAGCTCTGTGCACGTAAATACCAGCCCCTCCTGCTTGTTGGTGTCTAGTTCTGTTTGTTTAGTCGGTTCTGTTTGTATTCGCTTTCTGCCCTTAGGTGTGAGGATGCCTGAATCCCTTCTGTCCATAGATGTGAGGACGCCTGTAGTTGAATCCCCCTCCATCCGTAGATTTGAGGATGTCTGAAATCTTCCTCCATCCTTTGGTGTGAGCAGGGGCCCGGGTGCAAAAGTTCAGCTCAGGCATCCCCCTGGGCCTCCACCCCACACTCCCCCGTACCCATACCTAGATCGTGCTACATACAGATCTAGACCCTTGGCATAATCGTTTCAAACATGACGCATTTCCTGCATGTGAAAATTTGTTTGTAGCCCCGCAGGCCACTCTCACATACACTGCTTTTTAACGCTATTAGCGCGATGTCCCGAGTGCCGTACTAACGGGATTTTAATAAGGTTACTCAAACCTGAGCTCGAACGCGGTGTTTCTATCTCCGCGATTTTTGAGAGCTGTCTGTTCTATTTTTGTGTTTTCGTGGTTTTTAACACACCTCCTCACAATGATGGGGTGCATTAAAAAGCGCTGTCAAACCCTGTAACCTGTGTTCAGAAACGCTGCTTCAAAATTCCGGTAAAAATGCCACGTTAATCATCTGCGAATTTACCGCGATTCTCCGCGTTCAGCCTATCTGTCAGATAGATATGAGATAGGAAATAGATAGATAGATATGAGACAGAGATAGATAGATATGAGATAGGATAGGATATAGATATATAGATAGATATAAGACAGAGAGCTAGATAGATAGAATGTTAGATAGATATGAGATACATAGATAGATATGAGATAGGATATAGATAGATACATAGATATGAGATAGATATTATGATAGATATGAGATACATAGTTAGATAGATAGATAGATAGATAGATAGATAGATAGATAGATAGATAGATAGATAGATAGATAGATAGATATAGGAGATAGATAGATAGTTATGAAATATCTATCTACCGTATTTATCTATCTATCTCCTATCTCCTATCTATCTATCTCATAGATAGATAGATAGATAGATAGATAGATAGATAGATAAATAGGATATATATAGGAGATATATAGAAACATAGATAGATAGATAGATAGATAGATAGATAGGATATAGATAGATAGTATATAAATAGATAGGATATAGATAGATAGGATATGGATAGATAGGATATGGATGGATAGTATATAGATAGATAGGATATAGATAAATAGGATATAGGTAGATAGATATGAGATAGGATAGGATATAGATAGATATGAGATAGGATAGAATATGAGGCAGAGAGCTAGATAGGAGATAGATAGATAGATAGATAGATAGATAGATAGATAGATAGATAGATAGATAGATAGACAGATACACACACACTTATATATATATATATATATATATATATATACATGCCCCGGGGCCTGGACCACTTCTCCTCCATGTGGTAGCAGCAGCAGGAGAGGCAGACTCAGCAGCTTCGTTCAGGAGGAGGCAGGGGCAGCACATGATTACATGATCACTGTTCCCTGCCGGCCCATGTGATTGCCTCCCTCCTGCTCCCCCCTGCTATTCCGGGCTTCCTCTCAGGCTGGCCGTTCTACCTGCAGCGTGATCGGAATCTTGCTGCAGACAGAACAGTCAGCCACTAATGCACTGAATGTGCATATGTGGATGGTGAAGGGCGGCCTCGGGGCCCCCTGAGCGCAGTGGCTGGGTCACCACGGCGACCGCAGCGACCTCTGCCGCTACACCTATGGGTGTGAGGATGCCTGAATTACCTACATCCATAGGTATGCGGATGCGTGAATTACCTCCACCCATAGGTGTACGGACGCCTGAATCCCCCTTCATCTGTAGGTGTGTGGATGCCTGAATCCCCTCTCATTCATAGATGTGAGGATGCCTGAAATCCCCTCAGTCTGTAGTTGTGAGGATGCCTGAATCCCCCTTCATTTGTAGATGTGAAGACGCCTAAAATCCCCTCCATCTGTAGTTGTGAGGACGCATGAATCCCCCTACATCCATAGGTATGCGAACTCCTGAATTACCTCCATCCATAGGTGTGCGATCGCCTGTTTCCCCTTCATCTGTAGGTGTGAGGGCACTTGAATCACCTCTGTCTGTAGGCATGCAGGCACCTGTGTTTGAACTGTATGTTGTCTGATCTGTTCCCTGGTCTTGGGAGTTTGCTCGTCTTGTACTGTTTGCTGGAGTCTCTATTATATGTTATTTGTACCACTGCTACCTGTTAAGGGAGGGTGAGTTCAGCCCTGGGTTCCTTATCCGGACAATTAATTCGCTTGTAGGCAGGTTCCCCTCTTTGTATAGACCAGCGTCAGATGTTTCCTTGTTGTTGGTGTGACAATGTATTTGTATGTTGCATACCTCTCCTTTTTAACAAAGGATCATGTGGTTTGATATATCCGAGTGCTGTCTATTAATGTCCAGAGACTTACTGTTCAGTTAGGGGGTTATATACGTTCTTGCAAGCAAGATGAATAAGCCCTGCGATGAACGCAACAGTCCTGCACTGAACCGTCTGGGCATGCTCAGTACAATTTGTCACTTTTATCATTCAGTAACACAGTATATTCCATATATTATCGGAAAGATAACTGTTATCAACTACAATTACGGTACACACAAGTGCAGTGGAATACCAGTTACACAAATACCAGAACAGGCTGCTAACAAACATTCCAGGCATGTTTACTCTTCTTACATTTTATTGCCAAGTAGTATTCCTACATATCATGCTGTCTATGTCCTCGTAGATGCAGTAAAAACCCCTACCTACTAGACCACATGAGGAATATACTGTATGTCCTATGGTACGTATCTGTTTTTGATTCTGTTAATTAATAGAGATGAGCGAACGTACTCGTCCGAGCTTGATGCTCGCTCGAGCATTAGAGTACTTGAGATGCTCGTTACTCGAGACGAGCACCACGCGGTACTCGAGTCAATTCCATTTCCTTCCCTGCATGTTTTGCGCCATTTTCTGGCCAATAGACATGCAGGGAAGGCATTACAACTTCCACCTGTGATGTGCCAGCCCTATCCCACCCCCCTGCAGTGAGTGGCTGGTGGAATCAAGTGACCGCTGAGTATTTAAAGCGGTCCCGCCCGCGGCTCGCCTCAGACACACGCTGGCAGAGATTAGGGAGAGTGCTGGTCCTGCTATAGGGAGAGTGTTAGGCTACTGTTAGCGTCTCCAAGAACCCCAATGGTCCTTCTTAGGGCCACATCTTACCGTGTGCATTACTGTTGTGGCTGCTGAGAGCAGTTTTGCACAATTTTTTTTTTCATCTTGGGCTGTGCAGACTATTGCGTTCTCAGTCTGCAGTCAATTATACAGAGTATAGGGGCAGTATTGGTGAGGCAGGGACAATGCTAGTGTAGAATCCTGTCAACAAGTACCCCAACGGTCCTTCTTAGGGCTACCTGTGACCGTGTGCATTTTACTACGTGGCTGCTGGGAGTTGTAGTGGTTCACTATTAGCCAGCTAGGCCTTTTTGCAGCCTTGCGTATAATTTTTTTCGGACTGCAGTGTGCATTACATAACAGCTGTGATCCTCCAACTGCAGGACAATAATTCCATAATTTTTTACCCCGCTCTGTGTGTGCCGTCAACTTCACGCACAGCGTGCGGCGACAGCCCCTGATAAAGGGAAAGTCATATAGGCGCTATATAGCCTTTATTCTTTTTCAAAAAAATTGAAATAAAAGCTCCTTCGTTGGGCTACCTGTGACCGTGTGCATTTTACTGCCTGGCTGCTGGGAGTTGTAGTGAATCACTATTGCATGGCTAGGCCTGTTTGCAGCCTTCCTTATTCGTTGTTTCTGCCTGGAGTTAGCTTAACATAACCGCTGTCAGCGTGAAAGTGTACGCCAATAATTCCATAATTATTCACACCGCTCTGTGTCTGTTCTATTCGTAATACACCATGCTGAGGGATAGGGCTATAGGACGTGGACGCGGGCGAGGACGTGGCGGTCCAGGTGAGGGTGTGGGCACAGGCCGAGTTCCTGGTCCAGGTGAATCGCACCTTAGGAGAGGCATGTTTCTGGGGTCCCCAGCTTCATATCACAGTTTTTGGGTCCACGTGGTAGACCTTTATTACAAACAGAGCAGTGTGAGCAGGTCCTGTCGTGGATGGCAGAAAATACATCCAGCGATGTATCGACCACCCAGTCTTCTACGCCGTCCACTGCTGCAACTCTGAATCCTCTCGCTGCTGCTCCTCCTTCCTCCCTGCCTCCTCACTCCATGAAAATTACACATTATGATGAGCAGGCAGACTCCCAGGAACTGTTCTCGGGCCCCTGCCTCGATTGGGAAAAAATGGCTCCTCTCTCACCTGAGGAGTTTGTCGTGACCAATGCCCAGGTGATGAGGCAGGGGACTTACGGCAACTGTCTCAAGAGCTTTCAGTGGGTAAGGAGGACGATGATGATGAGACACATTTGTCTATCTGTGAGGTAGTAGTAAGGGCAGTAAGTCCGAGGGAGGAGCGCACAGAGGATTCGGAGGAAGAGCCGTTGGACGATGAGGTGACTGACCCCACCTGGTTCGCTACGCCAACTGAGGACAGGTCTTCAGAGGGGGACGAAGTGCAGCAGCAGGACAGCTTGGAAGAGGCAGTGGGGTGGCCAGGGGTAGAGGCAGGGCCCGAGCGAAGACTCCACCAACTGTTTCCCAAAGCACCCCCTCGCGCCAAGCCACCCTGCAGAGGCCTAGGTGTTCAAAGGTGTGGATGTTTTTCAGTGAGAGCGCGGACGACCGACGAACAGTGGTGTGCAACCTGTGTTGTGCCAAGATCAGCAGGGGAGCCACCAGTACCAGCCTCACCACCACCAGCATGCGCAGGCATATGATGGCCAAGCACCCCACAAGGTGGGATGAAGGCCGCAAACCGCCTCCGGATCGCACCACTGCCTCTCCCCCTGTGCCCCAACCTGCCACTCAGATCCAACCCCCCTCTCAGGACACAAGCACGAGCGCCTCCCGGAATGCACCCACACCCTCACCTCCGCTGTCCTCGGCCCCATCTAGCAATGTCTCACAGTGCAGCGTCCAGCTGTCGCTAGCGCAAGCGCAAATATGCCGCCACGCACCCGCACGCTCAAGCATTAAACGTGCACATTGCCAAATTGATCAGCCTGGAGATGCTGCCGTACAGATTTGTGAAAATGAAGGCTTTCAAAAGCATGATGGCGGCAGCAGTCCCACGCTACTCGCTCCCCAGTTGCCACTATTTTTCCCGGTGTGCCGTCCCAGCCCTACACCAGCACGTCTCCCGCAACATCGTGATTTATTGATTAGGTTTTGTATATGTATTTTGTTTTTGTATTTAATAAAGTTGTTTGCTGATTTATTTGATTTAGCTATTGGTTTTTGTTTATATAGATTTTTTTTGGTATACCCTAATAATGTGACATTTTTGTTATTTTTGGTTAGTGTCTATATTAAAAACATATTTTTCAGTCAATATATATCTTCCTACTGAGTATGTTTATATATATATTGAGTAATCATTTCACGTTTAATGCTTCTGCATGAAGTGACATGTGAGGTCACATCTGTGATCATATGATTGGTTAGGATACTGTAGGTTTTGCCTATTTTAAGTGAAGTATTTTGACCCACTCTTAGGTTATTCTCCTTTAATTGGTGCCTCGTTAGACACTTTACTACCCTTTATTAAGGGGTTAATATAGGGTTACATTATAATCAATTACCCATTTTGATGTGGGACTTATGAGTAGGGTTTGGCGCAGTTCTGACATGCGCAGTAATGCCCGGTGATGTGACGACCCTGAGCTGATAGGGTGTACTTGCGCACTATGGATAGGATGCACTTTGCCCTCTGTTGATGTGAGGGCATGACTTGACTGTGTCATGCGCAATAGTATAGCTGAGGACTCTATGGGAAGGGAATGACGCGGCTAGGACATGCGCAGTAGCGCCTGGCCGAGTGACTGCCCCGTGACTTGTATGGATAGCTAGCGCATGCGCAGTAGAGCTTTTAGATGAGTTGCTCTCAGGTGATGTGAGGACATGACGACATGACGACATGCGCAGAGGGTGAGCTATGGACGCTAATGATTCAGGCGGGATACATGGCTGAGGATGCCTCCAGACTTACTCATGTGAGTATTGTTGTTTTTAATTTGTGGCTACATATATATGTATGTTCAGTGTTTGGTGTGATAGCTTGACAAAGGCCATAGCATTATTGGCCGAAACGTCGCTGCTGGAAATGCCATTCTTTTACTCAATAAAGTTTGGGAGGTTATTTTAACCTGATTTTGTTTGGTCTTTGGATGAAGATCCTGCCTACTTGCTGCCTCTCCTAGAGAAATCTATTATCAATTCTCAACAGCATTGTGGGCTATCGCCCCCCCCCCCCCTTTTAAAGAGGGTTACTGCCTGGTCCTGCCAACCCTCTGCAGTCTGTGCCTCTGGTTCCTCCTCATGGCAGACGCAGTTCTAAATAGACATGAGGGTGGTGTGGCTGTGAGGCCAGCGTGTGGCATGAGGGCAGCTGAAGGCTGGGCAGGGACACTTTGGTGTGCGCTGTGGACACTGGGTCGTGCGGGGGGTTGGGCAGCATGTAACCCAGGAGAAGAGGCAGCGGTGTGTCCCGCAGGCAGTGCTTGGGCTTAGTTGGAGGTAGTGTGGTGCTTAGCTAAGGTGTGGCTTACTAATGAGGGTTTGCCCGAAGTAAAAATTGTTAGGGGGGCACTCTTGCCGCTATTGTGGCTTAATAGTGAGACCTAGGAACCTGAGATGCAGCCCAGCATGTTGCCCCTCGCCTGCCCTATTGTTTCTGTGTCGTTTCCATCACTTTCGTAGGTTTTGCAGATTTTCACAAATGAAAACCTAAGCGAGCATCGGTCATATACAAAAATGCTCGGGTCGCCCATTGACTTCAGTGGGGTTCGTTACACGAAACGAACTCTCGAGCATCGTGGAAAGCTCGACTCGAGCAGCGAGCACCCAAGCATTTCGGTGCTCGCTCATCTTTATTAATTAATCATTCATTCATCCATTTTGGACTTTTTCACCGGTATCTTTGACATATTTCACTCAGTAGTGAGGGAGAGTCATGGTTACATAGCAACATGATGTCACTTTGCTCTATTCCTCGACTGGAGGATAATTAGTATTACAAATAACGTTACATAGTTTGAGACAGGCTCAGTTAGATCAAAAATGTGTTACATCAATTGTGCTGCATACCTGTGTATACAGAATAAAGTGAACAGCATTACATTGATATAGAGTTTTATATTGTTATTTAGAAACCTATTACACTTTTGTGACCAACGCCTGCCAACCACTACAAGGTGCCAACTGCATTTAGAGCCCTTGCAGAAAAGAAAAGATGGTGATTATGGGTGGAGAAGTGATTAGCCACAATTAGTCTTAGATTAATGTTTGGTATATATCATATTTTGCCATATTAATAAGTCAGGTCAAAGACTTTAAGGAGGGTAACCAGGCTGGAATCCCTTTTTAAAGCTTACAATGGTAATATAGGTTCAAGCGGAAGTCACAGAACTCATTTCTAGCATGACAGGAATTTGACATTCACAATGTCAAAGCTCAACAAAAAGGTCACCATGTATTATTTTGGCTCTTAGGCTAGAATGACGTTTCACTTCATTGCAGTACAGTTTTCTCTAGCTGACATTTCCGTCTCACTGTACAGGAAGTTGCCAAATGATTACATCATATTTCTCGTAGCTGCTAAATTTTCACTATCCCCTTCAGTAATACAGCTGGCTAACATCTAGGTAACTTAACTCCCCCTATCTTCTTACCCCCGAGTAAATGGGGCTTCCCCTCCTCTTCTTCCTCATCCTCCTCGTCCTGTTAGCAGCCATCCTGAAGTCTGGACGTTACTTTGCCGGCAGCCGGTGAGCTCTGAGAAATCAGATGGAGAAGAAAGGAGGAGTTGTGTCCTGGAGTCAAATTTCCTTTAATAAGCTCCTGCCGCAGCACGTGGAGCTGATTCATCCATAGAATCTAAGAGCAAACAAGATATTCAGCTATCAGGATGCTGCCATGCAACATGTAATACTCTACGTCACACATGGATGGAAAAAATGGAAGTAAAGCAGAACCAAAACTCTATTTTTTCATTGGGTATACATTAAAATCATCCTGATTAATAATAGCATACACCATGACAGCTCAAGTCGTATATTAAGTTCATATTTCCTGGGTATCCTACACAGCAGCACATATGCATATGAAGAGTTATTCCTCTATTCATGTTTAGGGCAGATGACGCAAAGAGTCAAAAAGTAAAGACCAACCCTATAAGAGGGTCCTAAGCTCCTCGCCTGTTGTGGGTTTTTTATTGCCTAACCATTATGCGGACAGGTGCTACTCTCCTTACAGCCTATATTTATTGTGAATGCTCAGACTATATCAGTATTTGCTTAGTTAGCAGACTTCTGGCACTCACTGTGCACCATGTGCCATGGATGAAGTATCTGTGTACGGAATTTACTACACTTTTACAGTCTTTTCACTACAGCTCACAGACGTGTTAAGGACGCCAAGACTGCACTGATTTAGCTAGCATCCAAGCCATGCTGATGGTTGAGTTATGGTCCTGTATCAAGCTATGCCATACTGGGCTGTGAAGCTGTCATAGCCATCTTGCTAAGGCTTCATGTCCATGGGTGGGTCAGATTCCATGCAGGGAATACCGCACGGAATCCGCCAGCGCCCACAGCCGGTGAGCCCTGCGTACCTGTGTCTTGCAGGCTGCGGCGTCTGCACGGACCTTGCTACTTCCGGGTTCGCTGTACTGTGCATCGTCCTCACGGCTTGCCATCAGACATGCGCAGTACAGTTTTTTTTTTAATCTGCTGCTTTCCTGTGGGATCCACGGCTCGTTCACACTAAAATGGAGCATGCTGCGATTTGTTTTCTGGACCAGAAGGTCTGCAAAACAAGTCTGTACGCTTTAATTCCAGTGCGGACGTCCATGCTTTCCTATGGGCAGCTTGAACTACGGATCATTGGGCCTGAAGGTGGAGAGCAGTGAGCAGATGAAACGGTGTCATAAGGGCACACCTCTACTAGTAAGTTAGCGGTGGCCAACTTGCTAAAGGTCGCACTGCTAAAGTTAACTTTTTTGCCTCATTACGAATGTGGAAACTGCTGCAATATAAGGTTACTTGCATATGGGCGATTTAAAAGTTGTGCTCGAGACTCTCAGGCGTAACTTGCATTGGACAGCACTGGGACATCCCATCCATGCGTTGTCAGATTTGCTAAACACCGCACATTGACATGTACTGTTCTCGCCTGAAAATTAGATAAGAATAGGACATGTTACGATATCTTTTACTTGGACTATAAGCGGTTGTTCACACGACTGTGTTTGAGCAGGTATTTGCGCACGCATTGATTTCAATGGGTTTATTCTCCTAAGCATATTTTACACGTGCATTTAGCACACACAGTAAAAAGTAAATTAAAAAGTCCCATGGAAATCTATAGAAGGTGCAAAAATATGCATACACACATTCAAATGAATGGGTTCAATTTCCATCCAATTTTCAGATGAAATGCTTGCAAAATTGAATGTCGGTCTTGTCTCTTGTCTCACATGAATTTCTCCTGTTTCTCTGAATCTTTTGATGATATTATGTACTGTAGATGGTGAGATATTCAAAATATTCACAATTTTACATTGAGGAGAATGTTTCTAAAACTGGTCCAGAGTTTTTAGACAGATTGGTGAACCTCTGACCATCTTTGCTTCTGAGAAACTCTACCTCTCTAACATGCTCTTTTATATGCATTCATGTGAAAACTGACTACAGCTGTTTTTCATTAGGGCCACTTACTTTTCTAACCTTTTGTTAATCTTGTCCCAACTTTTGTGAGATGCCATCAATTTCTAAATGAGTAGGAAAAACAGCGTATTTTTTGACAAGCACATGGTCAACATCTTCAGAAGTTTAAACCCAGCAAGTACTGAGGAAGAGGTTCCAATACCTTGAAACGCATATACATGCTGGTTTTAATAATAAGCTGAGATCTTTTTGGATAAATATACTTCTCTCATATTAATTTTATTTACGTAAAAATGTTTTTTTTCCCTCTTTCCTCTACTTATTGTTTATTGTCATGGAAGTCCAAAGTATTGGTAGCATTCTCCTCCAGCACCATAGTTTTTCCTATACCAAGATTAACCAGGAGATGGTTTTGCCTGCCTTCTGCGCTGCACCGTCCTTGGAGGAGGAAAGGAACCTGCAGATGCTGGAAGTAAGCCGATGTTTGAGGATCTATCTGGTCCGCACAGTAGGCTTCTGGAGGACAGATCATCTTTTCGTGCTCACTAGTAACCCAAAGAAAGGGAGCAAGCTCTCAAAACCAACTATAGCTAGATGGTTGAGGGAGGCTATCAGCTCTTATTATAGGAGTGAAGGTATATCTACCCCTGAAGACAAGCAGGCTCATTCTACTAGAGCCACAGCAACTTCATGGAGAGAATGTGCTCAAATTCCAACTGAGAACGTCTGCTGGGTGGCATCGTGGAGCACTCCTAATGCTTTCATTCACCATCATAGGCTGGACTTCTCAGCAAGAGAAGAATCTTCCTTTGGACATTTGGTATTAATTTCTGGTATTTCCCCCCTTAAAGGGGTTGTCCCGCGACAGCAAGTGGGGTTAAACACTTCTGTATGGCCATATTAATGCACTTTGTAATATACATCGTGCATTAAATATTGGCCATACAGAAGTTATACACTTACCCCCTCCGGTGCTGGCGTCCCTGTCTCCATGGCGCTGATCAAACTTATCCTCTGGTCGCACGAACAGTCGCACTTGCGCACTGAAGATTCCTCTTCTGGATGGTCCGGGCTCACGAGCTGCGTCCTGGCTCCTCCCTCTTCTCCGCGTCATCGCGTAGCTCTGCCCCCGTCACGTGGTGCCGATCAGCCAATGAGGTGGCTGTAATCGGCAGTGGAGCTCAGACTGGAGAAGAACATCCACGGTGCACCATGGGAGAAGACCCGCAGTGCACCCTGGGAGAAGACCAGCGGTGCACCTTGGGAAATGACGGCGGCCATCTTGGAAGAAGATTTTTATAACTTCATGAAACAGGTTAGAGTAGAAACGCTCTAAAAAAATGATTTACATGGGTAGTTTGTGATGCTTGCTTAACATGGGGGACTGGGGTGTGAAAAATTTTTCGTTTTGGCCGCGGGACAACCCCTTTAAGGGATCATGCTACATCCCAATATGTATATGTGCTGCAGTGTCGGATGCCCAGGAAAGAATTTATTATGCTTTTCTTCTTTCCTGTAGTCTGAACAGCAGCACATAGCTTCCCTCCCAACAAAGATTTTCTTTGAACTTATGCTTCTGGTGGGTTCTTTTTAATTACACAAGGGAGGAGCTTAGGACCCGTTACTAGGGTTGGTCTTTCCTTTTTCACAGTTTGTGTCACCTGTCCAAAACATAAGGTAAGGGAATAAATCCCCATAGGTATATGTGCTGCCGTTTGAACAAGATGAAAGGTGAATAGCATTATACATTTAACCTATTTAGAACTAAGTAGTTTACAATGTACCTGCACTTTCAGATGACTTTTCAGAATAAGTTGTCAAGTGAATGTACATGAGGAATAACACTATATCTGACCATTATATGACTCGTATCTTGCATTTATCAATAGCTTTCCCCTCTACTGGCTATACATTTTCATTAAGCTCTAGCAGCACATCTTTGTGAGTCCCTGCTTTTCTCTCTCTCCTTCTTCTGAACCAATTTTGACACATAGGTAAATCACCTGCTTCGGAAGGTTTTATACAGGGTTTTAGTTCTCTACAACCTACAATTCTTGACATATTCACAAAAAATTGGAATACAAAAGCAAATATGAAAATTGGAATACAAAAGCAAACCCGGTCTAAAACCTTCTGAAATGCCCAGTTTAACTAATGTGGCTAATCTGGTGTTATAAATATGTTGCCTTCATATTAGTAACATTGTATGTTAGGCCGAAAGGAGACAATGTCTATCTAGTTCAGCCTGTTTCCAACTCCCCTTGTTGATCCAGAGGAAGGCAAATACCCCCCAATGAGGCACAAGCCAATTTAGCCCATGTGGGGGGAAAATTCCTTCCAGACTCTGTAATGGCAGTCAGAATAATTCCTGGATCAGCATTTTGAAGTTTCCACCTGACTATAAGCAAATAAACTTTTTTTTATTCCAATATGTTTTTTATTGAAATGATAACATGTAACATCTCTTTTGTACTCAACCAATTTGAGTGTAATACACAATTTTAATAAACTTATACATGTGAGTCATTACAGTTATCTTGTATGTTATAACTGGGGGTACAGGCTGTTAACATGGAGTAAGGGGGGGAAGGAATGCGGGGGAGGAGGGAGGGTATGATATTACCGCTTCCCAGTGTTAAGGTAGTTGAATACTATTTTTCCTTATCCTTTTAAGGGCTCAGTCACACGGGCACCGATCCGCCCGTGTTTCTGGACAATAAGACGGCCGCACTGCAGATCATTCACAGCCATTCAGTGGACATCACTAAATGGCTGTGATTGCTTTATCGAGCGCCGGCTGTGATTGGGTGGCGCTCAATCCAATCACAGCACTTACCTACACAGCGCTAAAGGCGGGGGAATTCAAAGCCGAGCAGGGAGATGACAGCGGGGAGAATTCTCAAGCAGCTTGCTGCACCGCCAGGGAAACCATCATGCCGGGGACACAGGCTGGGAGGTAAGTATTGCATTTTTTCTTTACCTAGTATATACTCGAGTATAGCTAGGCTTATACTCGAGTCAATAAGTTTTACCAGTTTTTTGTGGTAAAACGTATTGACTCAGCTTATATTTGGGTCGGCTAATACTCGAGTATATACGGTAATTACTTTAGATAGCTGTCAGCAGAACATTTGTTTGGCCAACAGCCAAGGCGTAACTTGAAGCTGCTGGACCCCAGTGCAAAATCTGGAACTCGGACCCCAACTATAAAGCTTCATTGATAGTATTGGTTTGCAATATGGGGAAGAGAGACTTTATGGGCCTCCTAGGGCTCCTATGCTCAGGTGGGACTGTACCCTCTGCACCCCCTATAGTTATGCCAATGCCAATAGCTCCCTGTACACATGCATTCTCAGCTGAACTGAACAAGCGAGTGTTTTCAATAAAGAAAAAGGTCAAGGTTGCCAACCATCCATTAATTCCTAGACAGTCTGTAAGGCTTGAGGGACAGTTAGGAGGGAAAGCCTCATGGGATCTGGGAGCTTTATGTACATGATGGATGGATGATATGTCACCTTCTATGGAGCCTCATGGGATCTGGGAGCTTTATGTACATCATGGATGGATGATATGTCACTCTCTATGGAGGAGGTTTTCTGGTTAACTATGATATGTTACAAAGGTCATTACTGGGTCAGATGAGATGCCAGAGAGCGAGTTCTGCCCAGTGATGGACTGGTTGGCAGCAGCAAATGATTGGCTGTAGAAAAATGGTGGGAAATGCCTGTGGTGGTCAGGCAGAATCTGGTGGCCTGACAGTGGCTGGTGATTGGTCCAGAGGAACAAGCTGAGAGGAGCAGCAGTGAGATATGGAGGTGCAGAAATGTGGGCCATCATCATCTGGAAAGGAAGCAGCAAGCAGCATCCAGGTGACAGCTCCCCATTCCTGTCAGCTCCCCTCACAATTCCAGTCACAGCTTCAAATCCTCTGTGAAGATGGAGGACCTTCTGCAGCGGCTGATTGTCGGCGTGTATGAAGCGGGTGGTGAGGAATAGCTGCGCAGATGTCTGGAATCCCCTGCGCTTCAGCTTAGGACTTGTCAGCAGCGCCGGCCAGGAGGAGCTGAACAAGCAGAGGACATTGTGTGAACACTTGTATCTGAGAAAACCACCAGTGAAGCGGACGCAGAGGCTGCCTTTACCTTCATCCGATCGGAGGTGACTGAAACCTGGCAGCGGGAACAGTGCCCAGCAGATGCAAATAACAACAGGAACAGTGCCCAGCAGATGCCAACACCAGCAGGAACAGTGCCACCAGATGATAACACCAAGTCCTGTGCTGCTGCACGTGCAAGGTACGGGTGAAGCTCTACAATATGGCGACGGCACCTCTGCCAAGTCCTGTGCTGCTGCATTTGCGTGGTACCCCTGGTTACTGTCACCTGTGTATAGAAGGATTTAGCTTGTGTACCAGTTGGGAGCGATTTTGCACGGCAGTTTTTGTGTTCGGTTTTTTGGCGGGCCGGAACCAGGAGCCGGTCCATTACAGGGAAGACATGCAAATCTTTCCATTATACTTTCTCTCTGCTCCTGGATTTCACTCACGAGGTGCTGGGCATCGGGGGCCATCGTGTGAGCGCCCCCTAAGGTAGATTTGTCAGTTTTAAATGTGTTAGTGTTAACCCTTACTAGGCTGTAAAGAAAGGGCTAGTCAGGGTGATGATGGGGAATGTATGTCTGATAAACAATTGTGTTTTATTAATGGTATCATCTCTGAGCTGAGGTAACTGAGTGCAGCGCTGGGGTAACTGAGCTCTGAGGTAACTGAGCTCTGAGGTAGCTGAGCACTGCAGGAGACTGTTCTGAGGTAACTGGCAACCGTATGGAGACTGTCAGCTCTGAGGTAACCACTGCTTGGTATCTGTCAGCTGTAAGATAACTGACCACTGTATGCAGACTGTCGGATCTGAGGTAACCACTGTATGCAGACTGTCGGCTCTGAGGTAACCACTGTATGCAGACTGTCGGCTCTGAGGTAACCACTGTATGCAGACTGTCGGCTCTAATTTTGGTGCAGAACATCTTACCATTGAGATGGTCACCTAATCCCACCGATATTGTCGGGGTTCATCCGACATTTATCTAATGTGTATGGCCACCATGCTGACTTTATTCACATTCATGTTTGTCTTTTTATGCTCATCTTCCTTCACCAGATGAGTACACAATACAAAAATTAGCGTTAAAGCTTCATTGAAAAACTCACATGCGTGGGTTAAAACATGTTCTTGGCATCAGATACCTTAAAAAACCTACTTAGATGAGTCAGGAAATCAGTGAGGTGTAGCTACTAAGGCTTCTACAAGTTCCCGTTTTAATTTTTTAGATTAGGAGAGTGAGTCATACATATTTGCTTAATGTGTCAGAGGTTACATAAGGACATGTTACTACTAGCCCATTGTACGTCATTGTATCCGGACTGTGGAGGAAAACAATGCACTGCCTATACTACAAGTTTCATGTTCATCACTGGAGAAATTAAACACCAGTTTACTTTATAGTGAAGACCAACCACTACCCCTCTGCCACTACCTGAGACCCCTTCTACCTATAAATAATAATCGTAATAATAATAATCCTTATTTATACACCCCCATTGATCAAAATGTCTAAAGTTTTTAAATCGTTAAGTTACACTTTCAATAAAAACATTATAGGTATGTTCATAATACGAAATCCATGTGGAAACCTCCACTTGCACATAAAAATTTTATAGGATTAAACCAGTAAGGTGGGGCAAAAAAGTTATTCCTCTGAATAAGGCCGGTCTCACATGGATGATCCAGGAGCCCACTGGTATGACCCTCGGCAGTAAATAAATTGAGCCGCAGACAGAAGAAACATACCTCAAGTCCCTGAGAACGGTCAGGGTCTGGCAAAAACTTTACTAAGGCAAAAGTTCTGGATACAGGCACAATTTACATAACATAAGCAGTGCAGGAAAAAGAAATAGACTTGAGAGTACCTCCACCTGGTGATCCCAGACTTCAGGACAGCCACGTAGGAAAGACAATCACAGTTTACCTTTGCACTAGGCCCAGTCATAGGCACCATCTCCCTTGCTCACACTCTCTCTCTCTGGTGGAAACTCACTCAGCCACGGTTGCTGTCACACAGGTAGTCAGGAACCGCTCTTCTTCCTCCATTATTCACTACATGAGGGTTGAAGGTACCCTCATGCAGCCGGCACTCTCTCTCAGGAACCCATAGGAATCTCTCTTTCCCGCTCTCAGACACTCCTATTTATATTCTCAGTCATACCACATGACAAGACAAATCGATATATATAGTAAGCATCTCCCAGGCTCATGCAGACACTTCACTCCTCACTTGCTGCAGCTGTGCAATACACATAACAGAATGACAAGACAATTTTGCACAGTGCACCAACATGACATGTATGACATAATGGAGGGGGCCAGGAATGGATGTACTGGGCTACTACAAATATAACCTACAATTTTGATAGATCATATATAGCATTCTTTGACATTCTGTAATGTAATGTTGACTAATTTAGGACTACCAACATGGTGCTGGATCACTGTAAAAATTCCAAAAAATCAGATGTGCACACGCCAGTGTGGCCATGCCTGCACCGAGGCGGATACATGTGGCCATTTGATGACCCCAAACTGTTGCTGACCATGGCCATGCCATGCACTGACTTTGACAGCCACTGATATGCCAATGATGTACAGCCAAGAAAAGGAAATCTAGGGCTGGACTATCTGGTGTATATTTCATATCACTGACTCCAATCCCATCTTCTGACACGTCAAAATGTCATGTAAGTAACAGATAATGTGAATCATGTGACAGCAGGAAGGATGGAGGTTTCCTGCATGAAATGTATCCTGAAAATATTGTTTATCATTGTTTGTTTTCAGTTTCTTTCATTTTGATTCTAAGATTTTAGGTTTGAACAAAGTCATACCCAGAAGGAGGTCTTATGTGAGTGAACAAAGCTGACCAGTTTTTTTAACCAATTCAGGACTAGGCAATCTTTGGCCTTCTGAACCACACAAAATTTGGGGATTTTTCATTGATCCATCCTGGAGCTAATAAACTTTTATTTTTACATCAACAGGACAAGTTGTACTTACAACTTTTTAAGCACTTAAGTTTTATGTTTAAATGTATTTTCATTTTTATTTTGGCGGTAATAAATCACTGAAGGCAGCAGAAACCCCAAAAGATCGAAATTGGGAATCACAGAAATAAAGTCCCTGTTAAAATATAACTTTTAATGATCAATATAACAATTGTCCAAAAAGACAAGACACAGATATAAAGACATCTCACATAGCTATGGTTAATAATAAGCCTCCATAGCACATGGGCATCTGCTCCAAACAATTAGGAGAGTTCTCATTGAAGTATTGAGCCCAATCTCCTACTTGATAGGGATCTATAACAAGTGATTTGAACTCTCAAAAATATACTCTCCTCATTAAAATCATTCCATGAAGAAGTCCCGCAGTCAAATTCTGGGTACTTCCCACTGTATTGCTCTGGCTGCGATATCAATCACTGACGTACCACCAGGGGTCGCAATTGCGACCTGGCTCCTTAGCAAATGGGGCCCGTGGGTCCCCTGCCATATGCGTGCCTCACCACTGCAGCCTGTAGGCCCCCTGCCATATGTGCACTTCAGGATGTGGGTGGCACTGAAAGAGTGGAGGGCCGTTACTGGTGGAGCCAGCAGACAATTACAAGTTGCAGACTCCCAAGGCACACGCTCCTCCCCTCCACTGATAGACTGCAACAGTGATTGATCACAACTGCAGTCTATCAGCGCACTGCCGGCCGTGTGATTGGTCCTGCCTGCTGTGCAGTGACAGGTCGGGGAGCTGAAAAGGAGAGCGCAGGAGTACATGCGGTGGTAAGTACTGTATGTACTCAAATATATACAGCTGGTATAACGTATACCAGCTTTACATATAATTATATACAGGAGATCTCCAGGTAACTGCAGCATGCTCCATATCACTTCGGATTGCGGAGTTTCTCCCATTGCTTTCAATCGGGAAATCTCGCACTGCATGCATCTAGCACATGGTGCGATGCTGCCACTGGATGCATTGAAAACAATGGGTGATGCGAAGGCACACCCAAAGATAGGACATGCCACGATTTATTTCCCACATCGCAGAAAGTAATCGTTCATGTGTATGACACATTCAAAAGAACGTGGTTCATATTCGTGAAAAATTTGTGCATCTTGCAACGCACAAATCTTGCGCTATTTTCTCGGTCATGTGAAAACGCCCTAACCTGGATATCTCTTGTATATGATTATATGTTCAGCTGGTATAATTTATATATCCTATATACTATATATAATTATGTATGGGCAGCGGGTATAAGTTATACATCTCGCTGTATATAGTCATTTCGACGATGCTGGTATAACCTGGTCTATACCAGCATGGTTAATATCACTATATACAGGTGTGAGGAATTAGTGTCGGGATAAGGTAGCAGCCTGGGCATCCACAGGCAGAGACAATGACACAAGGTGTAAAGTTCATAGTCCAGGCTTTACCTGGGTTTATTTCAGCAAAATAAAAACAAAACAGGCCTTAACTCCAGGCCAACAGAAAATCAACACCTGCTCGTCTGAACCCTTACTATACACAGGATGTTCCTGACTACTTACTACAAAACACCACTTGCTGCTCACAGCCAGTCTTTTCCTCAGACATTTCCCAAAGTTTATGGGACTGATAGCGGAGTACATATCCCCACGATGTTGTCAGTTTGGGTCAGTAAATCAGTGGTCACGTCAGAATTTGTGGCTGTGATATAGGTACATAAATGTGTCCATATTATGGTCTTGTGAAACTGGGCTATATAGGGACAAGCCCCACTGATGAGGGGAAAAGTCAGCTGATGCATGAAAATAGTGGATCACCCCTGAACGAGTTTTTTTTGGGTGAGCCACAGATGATTCTGAATTATACATGTACTGTGTTACATCTAGGTTTTTAGGCTCATCATTCTATTATTTTATTTTATTTTTAATGCTAATTAAATTACATTTCACAATTTTTGGCCATTTTCTTTTATGCTTATTTCCATATGCCAAACTTTGTCACTTTACACATTTTTGTACTTTTACACATGGTATGGTCAATCTGCTTTTAAAATAATTATTTTTATTCAAAGTGAGTTTTCAACGTTGAAATTATATTTTCTTCTTCTTTTCTTTCCTTTCTGAATCACCTATTTCTTTGTAATGCCGAAGGCCCACGGATAGATTTTTGCTGTGGAATTCGCAGACAGATGTCTGCCTCAACTTCCGCAGCAATGTTCATCCATAGACATGCTAGGTTAAAAGATTCTCCCCTGCCCACGAGCGGAAATCAACTGCGATTTTCTGCTCGCGGGAGAGAATCGCAACATGTTCTTCTATTCTGTGCGGGAAAAAATCATACGAATGGCTTCAATTGCAGTCAATGGAAGCTGTTGGTCTCACGATACTTTCGCAGTGAGCACTGCAGAAGTATCGTGAGAATCCGCGTCATAGCCCAGCACTGGCGTGTCATACCCTGCACTGTGAGACACTCGCGGCGGATCCAGGCAGGTGAGTATGAGTCTCTGGGGGGTACCGGTTCTAATTCCGCTGCGAGATTTCGCAGTTGGAATCCGACCCGGCCATGGGCATGAAGGCTAACCCTTAGTTTTGTACAGTATTCTTGTCTACATTGTTGCTTTTACTGTATAGTTTAACATGCAGTATTTCTGAGGAAGAGGCTTAGACCTTGAAACATGTCACTTGCTGGTTTTCTAATAAAAAGATAAGTCATCTTTATCCTGGACTCGAATTGCCTTTTATTACACTGCCGCGTGCCAGTGCTTTTTCTCATCTGTTCTGTCAAGGGCAAATGTACACCCAGTTGTCTGTTAATTGATACATTTCCAGGATAAGTAACATAGGAACAGTACAACTCAGAGTTGTCAGAAAAGAGGCTCCAGAATTGGTATTTAATGAGGAATACAAATAATTTTTAAAACTGAAATATCAGGAGAAATGACATATGTTATGTAAATAGCAGAAAGAAGTAAAGACTCGGCAGCATAAATCTGGTGCAAAACAACAAGAAAGCTTTATTCTCCCATAACGTATGGATAAGCTATAGGTATTCTATAGACATTGTTCACACTCAAGCGTCCTGAAGTCTGAGTACTAATGAGTGGAGGTACTTGTCTGGCCAAGAGTCTGTGGAATGACCCTATCCCTTTCCATCTCTGGAGTGTTCCCCGTCCAGTAGCGGTTCCTGTCAGATAACTTGGCCTGCAGGACCGGTTTCATCCTGTGTTTCCTCCCTGATCTCAATTCTGCTGTTATTCGCTTGCACTGTCTCTTTTTCAAAGTATGCCTTGTATTGCTGAAGTTTGCAAGTAAAAGTTATTCCAGGCCCTGACTGTTCCCGGGTAGCTGAGGTACTTAAACTGTCTGTGGCTCATTTATTTTTCCCTGCCGATGTTCATGCCGGGAGGTATCGGAATGGTGGCGTCACCCGTGACAAATCCCTCTACACCTGTTACCCTGTTTATTGGGCATCCCCACGCCGGGGGTGTCCAGAAGAGGCCCAGCACTGCTACGTGTGTCCCTCCGGGAGGGAACATGGTAAGTGCCGCCGTGACAAGCCAACACTTTACCCTCCCAGCTCTTCAGCGTATTTCATGTGTCCGGGGTTACCCCACGGGACGCTGCACATATATAGACTTGATTATCTGTGGTCACCTTCTGTGTTCTGTGCTTCCCCCCTCATGTTAACAAATCTGTCATTTCAGACTTATTTCCACCTTCAGTGTGACCCATTATCTGTAAAATTCCATTGAAAACAAACTGAAATCTTTTAGGGTGAGGAGAGAAAAAAATAATGCATTATTGTAAAATAAATCTGAAATCCCAAAAGAAAACCAGCAATGAGTAAAGACGGCAGCATTCAGCAGAAGTTCTAGTTTTACTTTATATATAATAGACAAATGACATATAGCGCATATTAGTACACAATAGGTAAAGGGGCATACTTACAAAACAACAACTTTCTAGATAGATGTTAAAGGGATTGTCCAAGATTACAATGGAGGCTCTGCATTGTCTTCCAGAAACAACACCTCTCTTGTCTATTGGTCAGAGGTGTAACTCTAATGGGTGCAGAAGATGAGGTTGCACACTGCCCTGCAGATTAGGTCTCTCTTCCCCATATAAGGAGACCAGTTTTATGAATGAAGCCCATGTAGCTTCAAGCTATGGTTCTGCCATGGAGTTCAGCCACATTCACCTCTATTAAGGAAGGCTAAAAATACCGGGCACAACCCATGAACAAAAGGGGCGCTGTTTTTGGAAAAATAAAAACAGACCATTCATTCTAATTCAGGACAAATAGGGCTCAGGTAGAAGGGCACATTTTTTACGCATGTAAAGGTGTTGGGAAAAAAAAATAGCACATTGCGTGTAGAAAAAGATTGCATGACCGGGTGCATTTGCACTCATGTGTCCTATCTTTTGCAGTTGTGAATTTTAAGCGCTTGTAAAAAACGGAGATGTGACCGCTTTCATTGGAAAGTATTAGTTCTTATAGATCCGTTTTGAAAACGCGCCTACACATGCGAGAAAAATTCGCTCTTAATGTTCACTGTGAAATGCTGGTGGAGTTTTTTCTTTTAACAGTATATTTAGAGGATTGTACTAAATGTTCAAAAATATCAGCGACAGAATCGGAAACAAAGTTAGAAATAATTTTTCTACAGACTAATATATAACCGATTGTTTACCCATAAATACTGCAAAAAAATCATTGTACCTTGAAAACAAATAATATTAAATACAATTCTAAGATACAGTAAAATCGGAAGCAATAAAACAGCCTTAGTGCTGAGGTATCGTCATAGACCTGCATTTATACATTGACCCTACTACAAAGTATGCAGCAAGCTCCAATGCTCCCCTGGAAGCAGCTGAAGGAAAGCAGAACTTAATCACTTACATTCTTTTTCAAAAAGTACTCACCATGCTATAAAAATAAAAGTAGACCTATTCACTCATCGGCTCCCCCACCACTCCTGTTACACCGATGCTGGGTTCCGTAAAGGTCTTGACTTCTGAGTGCAGCAAGTCAGCGATTGCTTAAATCATGGACAGGTGAATGCCACAGTCAATCAGTGACTCACTTTGACGTTAACTTCACACGGGTGAGCGCGATAATTGGCTGCGAATACCGCCCCTATATCGCACTCCCCACCATAGGAAATCCCCATGTGTGAAATCCTCTTCGGGCATGAAGAGAACCTCCGCCGCGGCTGTGACAGAATCATTGACTTTCTCCCATTGCTTTTGATGTGGCTGGTGCTGCTACCGCCGACCCAATTGAAAACAATGGAGCTGCGATGTGAGATCATGCAGCCAAATAGAACATGTCGCGATTTGTTTCCCGCATCGCGAAGCCATGTAGAAAAACATCACTCATGTGTATGACCCTATTCAAAAGAATGAGGTTCATATTTATGCATCTCATAACACACAAATCATGCACGATTTAATTGCCTGTGTGAAGCCGGCTTGACTGCTGTGGTTCCATTGTCAGGCCGGCAGGGAACGGAAGAGGCAGAGGAGCGGATCAGGTGAGTATGGCTTCCTTTATTTTTTTTACAGCATGGTGAAAACCTTTAGACTTTTCCTTCATCCGTAGAAAACTGCTTTAACACTCCATCTTTCCATAGAATATGTATAAAACAAATGCAGCTCCGACCACACTTCCGACCTCCAGTGTATAGAATGTTGTGTTAAAAGGAACCGATCATCAAGTATAAGCACCACAAACTAAGTTATGGTCCTTATAGTTTGGGTGACATGGAGTCCAGGCAGCTTCTTTTCCTACTGACCTGGTTCCTCGTTCCTGCAGTGCCAGCGCACACAGCAAGCTTGATTTTTTTCCAGAAGGTTGTACTCATACACTCCAATACAGATGAATGGGAATGCATGTGCACATCTTTCTAAAAAGGCACACTGACTTTGTCGGAGAACCGCAAGAACAGAGGTTCCCCGGACTCCATGTCACCTAAACTATAAGCAGTATAACTTATTTTATGGTGCTTATACTTGATGACCGATTTCCTTTAAGAACAAAGCACAGTCAAGTGTTAAAGCTATAGATACCTTATCATACTTATTTAACAGGCAGAAAGGTGGTCTGCCTTATTCATTGTGATCCTCGTTGATCTATATAACCACAGTTTTTTCATTTCCATTGAATAGAGACAACAGTTGAGTCTCAGCTGGGTCACAACACCCATAATAGAGTCCTTTAACCCAAACTGGGATTGGTAAGACTCAACAATTCGTCCTCTTTGTACTGATGTTTGCTCTTCTTCATGCTGTTGTATTTAGAAGCAGTCTCCCATCCATGACTGCTAGGGTTGACTTTCTACACCACAATTGTATGTAGCTGGATTTGTATTTAGACTTCACCATATGGTTATTCGACATTACGTTATAGTTTGTGCATTCACAAGGTCGTAATACTCCCCTCGGTGTGACAGAAGCTGTTGATGAGTTCCTTTTTCTATTACTTCACCATTCTTCATAACGATAATGAGATCTGCATTCTGGACTGTGGACAATCTATGAGCGATTAGGATACAAGTCCTTCCTTTCCGTGCTTGATCCAGTGCTTGTTGTACTACCTGACCATGACAGAAAAAGATAACATTCAAGTTTGACCAAAATAAGTAGACCCACAATGAATACCCCCTGTCACCCAACCTTATGCCTGTTAGTGTTGGGTAATGAGGTATATAAAAGGGTAGTAATTAAAAATTATGCTTTATCCTCACCTTTTCACTTTCATTGTCCAAGGCTGAGGTGGCTTCATCAAGAAGCAGAACTTTTGGAGAGCGGATGAGAGCTCGGGCGATAGCGATTCTCTGCTTTTGGCCCCCAGACAACTGAGTACCTTTTCCTCCAACTCGAGTGTTATATTTCTGAGAGGTTAATTGTACATGTTAGAAGCAGCATATTACATGTACATGTGTGTATTACTGATCTGCGTTGTACAAAGCTTCCATATAGCAATGTAATACCCATAGGTATGTATAACCCAATACTCTACTCTCAATTTCTAATGGAGGCAGATAGAGGTCTTCTTTCTAACAGATACATTTGGAATCTGGTTCTAGAGAAGGACAAGGCATCTTATAGAAGCATAAGATAATAACACAGAGTACCTACTGGTCTGTAATGCAGGGCTCTGTGTGTCTCCTTATTTGCATATTACCCAGAGGAGCATGCATGGCCTTCTAAGTCTCCTCATAAATCTTCTAGGTGCTCTGCTCAAGGAGAGACAATGCCTCTCCCAACTCCCGTCATAGGACTCTCTCTAGCTAAGCCAGAATCCTACTGCATAATAATGAGGAGCAAAACTCCCTGAAACAGTTGTCTGTGTATGGATTCTGGCTTGGCTTTCAATTCCCAGTCATTGTTAAGATCTGTATTAAGGGTCGGACATTGATTTGCAGGAATGCTGCCATCCAATAGTTACTAATAGTACTAAATGCTATAGCTAACACCTTGTCTCCCTGATGATGCTATTTAGACAGCAAAACATGTTGTAGCTTTACTATGAGGAGTTACACAGCTAGTTTTTAGATATCAGTCTGTGATAGTCAGTCAGAAAATGTATCTCTATTAAAACACCATCTCTAATAATACATCTAATAAAATACCAAATGGTAATCTCACCATCCAATAGGTGGCGCTGTAGAGGCATTATTCTATTTTCCTTATTTGCATATTTCCCATAGGAGCATGCATTGCCTTATAAGTCTCCTCACACAGCTTCTAAGATGCTCTCCTTAAGGAGAGGCAATAACCGCCCTTAGAGGATCAGCGCTTTGTTGTGTGCATGTAGCCTAAGGCTGTCATCACACGAAGACGTAAGCAGAAATTCTCATCATAAAAATTGTTAAAGGCTTCTAATTGTTCCCCTTCTAAAATTGGCCATAAAAGTCAGTTGATGGTTAAACAAGCATTGAATGAATGATCGCCTGGTAAATGATCATTTTGCAGATGCAGCCATACACATTTTAGCCCATTTTGACCATTACAGTCATTCGAACTGGCCATACATGTTCATTCACACCGGCCGAGGAGTGAATCATTTTTCTAGAAACGTTTTTTTTTTCAAAGAAAGATTCTTCATGTATGAAAGATCTTTCATCCGACTGGACAAAAATTTCAAACTTGGCTGAAATCTTTCCAGACTTCAATGACAATCTGTCATCGATCAGCTAAAAGGAGCATTTGCTGTTAAATTTCACCCGATGAATAGTTGTTTTGGTTGAAATTGTCCATTTTCATAAATTTTATAGTCTAATGTGTTTGGGAATCCCGAACTTATGTGATCTACCTAGTCGCAATATTTTTAATGGATGGGACATTTGCATAATCCGAACCCTGTTTCTAAGAAAACACCCATGGGTGATGCTGTTGAACAAGTGTTTACTGATCTGGTATCAGTGAAGAGGGAACTGAGTGTCTATAGAGAGCAAGTCTGTGGCCAGAAGATTTCCATGGTATAAAAAAGTTGTCCAGTTGGAAAGTACTGATTGCCTATTTTCAGGATAGGCCCTCGATAGTAGATGAGCAGTCTGTCACATGGCACCCCCGACAATCAGCTGTTGACTGGTGCACTCGTGTTCTCAGCTAATTTGTGCAGGAATCAGACAGCTCCCATCCCACTACAGTGGCCCGGGTTGGTATTGCAGGCCAAGTTCCCATTCATTTTATCTAGAACTTGGCCTGCAATAACAAGTTGAACCACTGCAGTGGGAACAAAATTGTCTGCTTCCAGTAGAAATCAGCTGATTTAGATGGACAACTCATCAACTGTGATCCCTGGTGATGGACGCACACAGATCTACTATTGATAACCTATTCTGATGGTCTGTCTAGATTGCTGGAGGTTTTGTTCCTTTCCTCAGTCCTACATACTGTACACAGACCATAGAGACCATGGGTGCAAAATGGATATGTGTTTTGTAATATAATCCTAGCCAAATGTTTACCTCTGGCAGCTCTTCTATGAAGGAGTGAATATTTGCAGCTTTTGCAGCACGTTGTATCTCCTCCATAGGAACTTCACGGGAGTTGTCCCCATAGGCGATGTTTTCAGCAATACTGCGGTCAAACAGTACTGGTTCCTGGGATACAATTCCTATCTGATTTCTTAGCCACTGTACATTCAAGTTCTTGGCTCCATTTTTGTCAAACAGCTGAAAACAAAGAGTTGATGGTTAAAGATTTTAGAGGAAAAGTTATAACTAATAGTTATAAATTGTAATGTGAAGATCGAACGCAGTCTGAAAATCTGACTCTTTTCAGAGCCTTGTGCACTGATTCTCCCATAGAAGTCTATGGGAGAGCAAATGCTCAGTGGTCTAAAGAGTCATTTTTTCAGACTGTGCACTATTTTCACTGGGCTGCTGATGAGTATAGGAAACAAAACCCCCGATTCCTCTTCACCTCCTGGAGCTGCACGGTACTGTTGTATCTTGTCTCCAGCAGATCAGTGGATGGAGACAAGGGGTTGTGTTGCTGGCTATTGGTCCCCGACTCCCAGGTAAGTCCCCCCCCCCCCCTTCATCTCACCTCACTGCTGTTGTCACTGTCCCTGATGCTTAGATGTATCTGCTCTCAGCTCCGAACAAGCACTCTCCCCCGGTAATCTCACCTACCCGCTGCTGTGACCATCCCTGCCGCTTGGAGTTATTGGCTCCCCGCTCCTGCGTTCTTCGTTGTGAGTGTCCCTGGCGGCCTGCCATCAATGCTGCAAGATCTGGCAGCGCTGATGTGAGTTCGACATGGAGAATGACAGCGAGGACCGGACAGCGGTGGAGCAGAGAGGGGAGAAGGCACAGGGACAGTGACAGGTAACAGGAGGGGAGCCTGAATGCGCCAGACATATTGCAGCGCTAATGGCAGGCCGGTGGGGAGAGTTACTATGGATAGCGCTTGAGTGGGTAGCCGATAATGAAGGGCCAATGATGAATGGCTGAAGGCTGCCTGTGATTGGCTGAGCGCTCATCCAATGACACCCTGCTTCCTGGAGGTGGGGATTTTTCAATCCCCAGCTTCCAGAACACAGAAGGCAACTGCCAGGGCTGGAGAGAAGAGCCAGATAGCTCTTCTAGGTGAGTAGCTAGCCATGATTCTCAGGGTAGGACTTATATTTCAATCCCTTCCCCGAAAATCATCGCTGCGGGGGTTGCCTGCAACCCACTGCTTTTCAACGGGCCGGCCCCATAGAGAAACATGGGAGAGCATCATGGACTTCTGCCACAGCTGTGACAGTTGTGACACGTGTGGCAGAGGATTCCTTCATCCCCACGGTCCCCACGCTGTCACAGCTGTGCCAGAAGTCCGCGATGCACTCCCTATGTTTTTAATGGGGCCAGCGCTGCTGGCGCCGGCCCATTGATAAAACTGAGCAATATCATAGATTTTGTGTCCTGCGAGACTTAAGAAAAAAAAACACAAATGAGTATTAATCCATTGAAAATCATTGGTTTCATTATCATCGCTCTCACATCGCAAGAAAAAATATCGCTACTGGGTGCCTACCCTTATACAGGCAATTTACCTAATAAGTGCTTATTTGTCCCAGACAGCCTGAAATCTGTTTTTTTAATAGAGATGAGCGAGCATACTCACTAAGGCAAACTACTCGAGTGAGTAGTGCCTTATGCGAGTACCTGCCGCTCGTCTCTAAAGTTTCGGGTGCCGGCCAGGGAGAGCGGTGAGTTGCGGGAGTGAGCAGAGGGGTGCAGGGTGGGGAGAGAGTAAGAGATAGATCTCCCCCCCATTCCTCCCCGCTCTCCCCCGCCGCTCCACGCCCCCGCGCCGGCACCCGAATCTTTAGAGACGAGTGGGCAGGTACTCGCATAAGGCAGTACTCGCTCGAATAGTTTGCCTTGGCGAGTACGCTCGCTCATCTCTTTTTTTTAACCTTTAGCAAGTTAAAATAAATTTATATCTAATAAAAATTATATTTTAGGGAACTTGATATAGGGGTTAATGCCTCTGGCATATGTCTTCACTTTAAGTCATTTATGACCCTTGCCGAGCTTCAAAGCCATTTTTTCTGATCAGTTGTTGTAAATTAGATAATAATCAGATTACATTTTATTAGTAATCAATGCAGAAATCCAGGGAATTTTAAAGGGTTCACTTATATATTTTTTTGCAGCCAGAGGCGTAACTTTAAGCTTCTGAACCCTAATGCAAAAGCTGTAACAGGGCCCCCAACTTTAATGCTTTATTCATAGTACTGGGCTCCCTATATGGAGAAGAGTGGCCTTTTGGGCCCCCTAAGGCTCCTGGGCCCGGTTGCAACTGCATCCCCTACATCCCCTATAGTTACACCCCTGCTTGCAGCTGTATCATATCAGCAGATGATTTTACTGGATTTCCTCTTTCAATAATTCACAAAGGTTATTCAATGATTCTGATGAAAGTCTGAGATCTTACCACCGCTCCTTGGTGTGGATCATAGAACCTCTGGAGAAGCTGAATAGAGGTGCTTTTCCCACATCCACTGCCGCCTACAAATGCCACCGTTTGTCCTCGGAGTATGGCAACAGATAGCGATTTCAGCACAGGCACATCCGGGCGAGACGGATAATTGAAGCAAACTTTTGATAAACCCAAATTTCCGTCATAGTCTTCCTATTTGTAGAAAATATAAATTAATGTTAGAATCAAAAAGTATATTATAAGGGTTAATAAATAGAGATGAGCAAACGTACTCGTTTCGAGTAATTACTCGATCGAGCACCGCGGTTTTCGAGTACTTCCGTACTCGGGTGAAAAGATTCGGGGGGCGCCGGGGGGCGGCGTGGCGGAGCGGGGGGTAGCTGCGGGGAACAGGGGGGAGCCCTCTCTCTCTCCCTCTCCCCCCCACTCCCCGCTGCAACCCCCCACTCACCCACGGCGCCCCCCGAATCTTTTCGCCCGAGTACGGAAGTACTCGAAAATCGCGGTGCTCGGGCGAAAAAGGGGCGTGGCCGAGTAGGTTCGCTCATCTCTATTAATAAACTGTCCCGACCCTTCCATACATACTGGCTGTCTCTGACTTACCGGTTTCTCTCCCGCCGTGTTGTAGCTGTCAATAGACGGCTCGCTGTAGAATAAGCTAAACAGATGGGAAGCTGCGGATTTGGCTTTTGCATAATCTGGAGCGAAGGATAATATTTGGCCTACAATAATGGATCCGTACGTCAGGCAGGAAAACACACTGCAAAATATAGCAATAATTTTCATAAGAAGATAGTCATTTTATTTCATTTCTAACCCCAAAAATAATTGCATTCATACATTTCAAGAAAACAAAATACATTATTTTAGCTAGTTGTATGTACTTTTATTATTATATTAGAATATAGATTTTGATGTTGACATTAATAATAGAAACATATTTACACCAACCTCAATGATAATAATATATATATACACTACCGTTCAAAAGTTTGGGGTCACCCAAACAATTTTGTGTTTTCCATGAAAAGTCACACTTATTCACCGCCATGCGTTGTGAAATGAATAGAAAATAGAGTCAAGACATTGACAAGGTTAGAAATAATGATTTGTATTTGAAATAACATTGTTTTTACATCAAACTTTGCTTTCGTCAAAGAATCCTCCTTTTGCAGCAATTACAGCATTGCACACCTTTGACATTCTAGCTGTTAATTTGTTGAGGTAAGCTTGTGAAATTGCACCCCACGCTTCTAGAAGCATCTCCCACAAGTTGGATTGGTTGGATGGGCACTTCTGGCGTACCATACGGTCAAGCTGCTCCCACAACAGCTCAATGGGGTTCAGATCTGGTGACTGCGCTGGCCACTCCATTACCGATAGAATACCAGCTGCCTGCTTCTGCTGTAAATAGTTCTTGCACAATTTGGAGGTGTGTTTAGGATCATTGTCCTGTTGTAGGATGAAATTGGTTCCAATCAAGCGCTGTCCACTGGGTATGGCATGGCGTTGCAAAATGGAGTGATAGCCTTCCTTATTCAGAATCCCTTTTACCCTGTACAAATCTCCCACCTTACCAGCACCAAAGCAACCCCAGACCATCACATTACCTCCACCATGCTTAACAGATGGCGTCAGGCATTCTTCCAGCATGTTTTCATTTGTTCTGCGTCTCACAAACGTTCTTGTTTGTGATTCAAACACCTCAAACTTGGATTCATCCGTCCACAACACTTTTTTCCAGTCTTCCTCTGTCCAATGTCTGTGTTCTTTTGCCCATCTTAATCTTTTTCTTTTATTGGCCAGTCTCAGATATGGCTTTTTCTTTGCCACTCTGCCCTGAAGCCCAAAATCCCGCAGCCGCCTCTTCACTGTAGATGTTGACACTGGTGTTTTGCGGGTACTATTTAATGAAGATGCCAGTTGGGTACCTGGGAGGCGTCTGTTTCTCAAACTAGAGACTCTAATGTGCTTATCTTCTTGCTTAGTTGTGCAACGCGGCCTCCCACTTCTTTTTCTACTTTGGTTAGAGCCTGTTTGTGCTGTCCTCTGAAGGGAGTAGTACACACCGTTGTAGGAAATCTTCAATTTCTTAGCAATTTCTCGCATGGAATAGCCTTCATTTCTAAGAACAAGAATAGACTGTCGAGTTTCAGATGAAAGTTCTCTTTTTCTGGCCATTTTGAGCGTTTAATTGACCCCACAAATGTGATGCTCCAGAAACTCAATCTGCTCACAGGATGGTCAGTTTTGTAGCTTCTGTAACGAGCTAGACTGTTTTCAGATGTGTGAATATGATTGCACAAGGGTTTTCTAATCATCAATTAGCCTTCTGAGCCAATGAGCAAACACATTGTACCATTAGAACACTGGAGTGATAGTTGCTGGAAATGGGCCTCTATTCACCTTTGTAGATTTTGCACAAAAAACCAGGCATTTGCAGCTAGAATAGTCATTTACCACATTAGCAATGTATAGAGTGCATTTGTTTAAAGTTAGGACTAGTTTAAAGTTATCTTCATTGAAAAGTACAGTGCTTTTCCTTCAAAAATAAGGACATTTCAATGTGACCCCAAACTTTTGAACGGTAGTGTATATATATATATGTATAGACGTAGACTATGATATTGATGGCCTATACTTAGGATACATAATCAGGGTAACATGCGGGTCTGACACCCATGCCAATCGGCATTTTGAAGGGGCTTGGGTGAGGGATGCGATCTCTTTACTGTATACCAAGCACAGCCTGGTATTGTAGCTCAATCCCATTCAATCCCAGGTCAAAGAGGAAGCCGCGATACAGCCACTCTGTACATTGTAGGTATATTCATCATTAGACTCTGGGATTACTCCCAGAGTAATCAGTGAGATCATAGAGTGAATCATGTGACCTGCTGGAGTGCAGAGTACTCTTGCTCCAGCAGATGCAATGATGAACAAATGGAGTACCAGCAGCCATATAACACATCATGTGGCCAGAAGTTTGAAGCAGATGTAACCTAGTTATTGTGAATTTGTCCATCAATAGCAACAAGATGAACTTTAATGTTCATTTGTTCAGTTAAAAACTCTGCAGTGAACCTACAAAATGCTATAACCTATACATGCTTCTATCATCAGTCTATACGTGCTTCTAAATAATCATCAGACAGAGAATTAACTTCTGATTGGTACGTTTGTGCTGCTTCTGTACCCATTTCAATGTTACACAACTGTCTGTCCAGGACAAATTGGATCAGAGCTATTGCACCAGGTACTGACATTTAGATGCTCTGCTTTCAACCCTCCTTTTGGATGGAGCACAGCTAGCACACTCTGAGCATGCTCTGTGCAGTGTACTCCAGTAATGATGAGCAGCAAGAGCATGTGCTCCAGAGATGCTCATGGCAATTACGAACAGGCAGAGCATGTTTTCTACACCCGGAGGATACTCATAGCACAATGATGAATATGCCTTTTGTAAATTCTATACGATACAGCAGGGAAAGATAGGATTGCCCAGTTGTCCTAATCAGAGGCTAATTGAAGCTTCTGGGCCCCAATACAAAACCTGTAACAGGGCCGCCCCCAACTATAATGCTTTATTCATAGTGCTGGCCTCCCTATATGGAGAAAAGAGGCCTTATGGCCCCCTAAGGCTCCTGGGCCCGGGTGCCCGCATCCCCTGCATCCCCTATAGTTACGCCCCTGGTCCTAATGATTTCCACTATAAAACACATACAAATAATAATACTTACAGAAATACTTCCTCTGGATTCATCCTTCCAATTTCTATCAAAAAAGCCCCAAAACGGTAGCTGGCAGCATAGGTGAAATGGATGAAGGATTGGCTGAATGCAAAACAGATGCCATACGTCTGGGCCTTGCGCTTAGCGTTCCTAAAATATATCAATTTAAAGACAATGTTAATAGAATAAGAGTCAAATAAATTCCGAACTTCAAGCGGACAAAATTAAATCTAACAATCTAATAATAAAGTAAATATCTTCTGACTTGTAGGGTTTCTGTAAGCTGTCACTATACATTTCTTCAAACGTCTTCTCTCTAGTCAATGATGCCACTGTGCGAATGTTGTCCACTGCTTCAGTTGCGATCTATTACATTTAGCAAAAACAGAAAAAGATTTATGCATGAAAATATATTTTCGGTTAATGAAATAAGAAATTGCCTTCCATTTGCCATCTTCATCAGTACGCTCTCTAAAACATTCATGCACATCCATAAGTTGGTGCTCTGGTTTTTATATATCACAATATAAACTAAAAGTATGTGGAAATATTAAAGGAGTTATCTGGGCAAAAACTGTTAATTGCCGGGAACCCACCACATAGGATCCCCGTCGATCATGTGATCACCCAGCTAGCTGTCAGTGTAGTAGGCTGGATGTGCTTCATAGTAAACGGCAAAAGTGGCCTAATTGACTTCACTCGCATTGAAATCAATAAGAGCTGAAGCAGCTGTTACATTTTCGTATCTGACCCCGGTGTCGGAGGTGGAAATGGCAGAAATGTTACTGAAGTCAGCTAGGGCCCTTCCACCACCATCTACTATGACACACATCTGGCCTATTGCACTGACAGTCGGGCAAGAGATCAGGTGATCACTGGGCATCTCATGCGGTGGGCCTCCCGCAAATTACCATTGATGCCCAATCCTAATTAACTAAGAACAATATGGTAGTAAAAGGGATTTCCCATCACAAAAGCAATGGTAAATTGATAAGATATTCTGTCATTTTGTGATGCTGGGACTCCCAATATACCAAGAATGACGGAAACACAATGCTAAATTACACTGTAGCCCCTGCAAAGGACTTTTCTGGTGCAACAACTTGCTGTACGAGGAACCCCAGCATTGTTCAATACTTGTGCAGAGTGGATGTGTAGGAGCACCACTGTGCAGGAATTAACTGTGAAGGGGACACAGGGCTGAACCAGAGTTGTGCCCTCTTCATTTTCTAAATTAGTGAAAGTACTGTCAAGGTGATGGCATATCCTAGCCAGGGGTGTAACTACAGGGGATGTGGTTGCACCCAGGCCCAGGAACCTTAGGTGGCCCATAAGGCCTCTCCTCTCTATACAGAGAGCCCAGTAGTATGAATAAAGCATTATGGTTAGGGGCCCTGTTACAGACTTTGCATTGGGGCCCAAAAGCTTCAAGTTACGCCTCTAATCCTAGCAATCACTTTCTGTGAGGGAAAAACCCTTTATGAGGTTCAACTAACCAACACATATCAGTACAATTAAGGGTAAATTCTTCTTTCAAAAATATTTATCTTGAATCACTCTTTACAGGGAAATTCCAGGACTTTGTTAACTATATTGCATAAATGATGAGCAAGGATTCTCCACTCAGATCCCCGCCGTTCAGCTGATTCCTGGCACCGCTGTTGCCATGATCAGAGGAGGAAGCAGAAAGAACTGACCGTAGTGCAGTTTCCTGGGCTGGTATTACAGCGCACTCTGGTTGAATTCAATGGGTTCTATGCCTGAAATACCAACCTTAGCAGCATTATGGTCAGTGCTTTCTGCTTCCTCCACTTACCAAAGCAACAGCGGTACCAGAATCAGCTGTTATCAGGATCTGAGCTGTGGTACATATTTGAAAAAAACACCAAAATATTAGAATAAACATGGAATAGTACAATAAACTTGGTATCGTAATGTGCCTACAAGCATAGAAATATAAGAGTACTTAGAACTGTGAATAATAGGCATAGGGGAGAGCAGGTAGTGAAAGAATTAGGTAAAGGGATGAATATATGAGTTGAGCGCACCACCTATCCTGAACTAACCAAGAGGGGTTAGAATGGCCTAATAGTGTTAGATGAGGCTAAAGAATCAGGAAATCATAGATATCCATGAGAGCTACTCTGTGGAGATACAAAATTTGCCCCAGGAATCCCAGATCAGATAAAAATTTGCGAAAGAATGGGCTGCAAGAGCTGCTGTCTCTTTTCAATGAGATGTAACTGGTCTACCTTCATCAACTAGTTATTCACAGAAGGACATTATGAAGTCTTCCAAAGAGTAGGAAACAGAAGTTTGGCATCAGCCAACAGAAACGATAACATACGGTATATAAGTATTAGTCCTATATTGCAGTTTACATGCAGCATTCATTTTAATGTAGCCTGGAATAATTACCTTGCCAGCCTGTTGGAGCTGCTTTTTATCTCGATTAGCGAAGCCAGTTAGTGCTCTGGTCTCAAGAAGTCCAGTGACCACAAGAACAGGAGTCAGGGCTAGAACCAGCAATGTCATTTCCCATCCAAAAATGAAAGAGATAATGATTCCTACTCCCATTGTGGCAAAGCCTTCAGCGATCAGCCCAAGTCTGGAGCCAGTTGCCTGAATAACATTGAATCGACAAATAATGAAATTTAAATCCTATCTAGGCCTTAGTAAGTTCATAACAATATTACTATTTTGTATTGGATAACCATTATCCAAAGTATTTCATCTCATAAAAAGCATTTACTGACTTGTATAGACGTCAAAAGAAATCTGCTATGGGAATTTCTTCACTACAATATTCCTATTCAATGTATAAAAATACGTACCTGTATGTGCTATGGGCTATATATCTCGTCTTTACCGTGAGATGATCTCTGGGGTCTTCACATATATTTGAAAAGGAGGCATTACTATGCCCCACTAGAATGCTACAGGCTCTTTTGGTTTAGAAAAAACTATGTATTTTCTTACACAAAGGCACAATACTCTTAGCAGTTACTGTAATTTCATATGGTATGTAAGCATAATGGTTACAGTCTCTAGAAGAGGTACTATAAATGTGATGGTTTCTCTCACACTTGGTGAGAAAATACTCTTGAACAGGAGAAAAACTGAGCAGATTCAATGCAGTAATGTAACAGTTATAGAAGTGAGTATTCACCCTACATACTCATTTTGTTTACTGCTTTCAATTTTTGACCTTCCTGGCAAGACCTCCTACCTGCCTGGCTGTAGCAGTGTTGTAAAACAAGCATCAGAGTTATTAATTGGAACTGTTACTTGTTTACAATAAAGTTGTGCTTTCTGGAGCATCTAACACGAGTCAGCATGGAATCTGTCCTGCTCATGAGTACAGCTACACCGAGGCTATTGTCAAAGTGCTCCCTGACTTTATGTGACAATCGGTGGGCCCTCAATTTGCCGCTGCTGTCCTGCACTCTCAATAATATTGTTCCCACAGGCAAGCTCCATCACATCATCACAAATCCTTCAAGGGTCAGGTTGCGCCCAAGAAGGCTGATGGTCCTTGCTCAAACCTTAAGTTTGGTAGTGGTTGCACTAGAGTCCTGATTACCTGAGAGTACCTAAAGGACCCCCTGCCACATAAAAAGCACCAGTAGTATAAGTGGCATATGATAGGTGGAAGGGCTTTTTATAGACTTTGCATTGGGACCCATGAGCTTTAAAAGGTTGCCCCCCTAAAAGTTTAATGGGTGTAACACTCATGGTCTTATCTAAATCTGGGTTTTGGTTTCCTTTGCTGCCAATTGCAAACTTTAATATGTATTTTGAATGCTTTATGGTAAAAAAAAAGTTTTTAGAACAGTCAATCATTTATAATACTAAATACTAAATTCCTCAAATGGCCATGTCTACTTACAGTATGTATCTGAGAGGCATCTGTGGCAAGTCTGGTTGTTAAAGCTCCAGTGCTGTTTTTCTTGTCATCAAACCATGACATTTCCTTTAGAGCACAAAAAGACAACATATTGTATATCTAATAACCACATATAAACACAAGACTCACAATATTAGGTAGTATTCGTTCTCAAACTAACCTGACGCAGCATAGATTTAAATGCCATTTGTCTAAGCCGCATGGTAAGAACTTCCCCTGATCTTCCAAACATGAAACCCTAATAAAAAAAGTACAGAATCTGTTATAACTACCACATACAGGACAATAAATAGCATAAAACAGTACAAACAACGCCTTCAGTTGGCAACTATTATTTTATAGTCACATATCACATTGATCTGATATTATAGTGGGGTTCTCTGCTCAGAACTCCCCACTATGAGATAGAATGAAGATCTGCTCTGTATTGGCAGCTCCTTCTCTGGTGGACCTGGCCTGTCCATGCATTACATGGTCCACCAATCATTACATATCAGCGGCACCAGGGAAAATGTTTAGCTACTGTAGAGGTGGCTTTCCCTGGCGATAACAGCAGGTCACAGGAAGTTGGAGAGATAATTTCTTTGAATCTGTGAACGTAAAACTTTATAGATTCAAAAACGTGTCTAAAAAGGACATTATTTGCATACATAAATTGAAGAGGTTTTCCAGGGAAAAACCATTCCTGACCTGTCCTCGGGATAGGTCGAGAATAGTTGATTGGCTTGTGTCCGCCGGTAGGGACCTCAGCTGATCAGCTGATTGGGTGCCCACGGTCAGTGCCGCTACCTCAGCTTGTAGTGGCCCTTACAGTGGACACCCGATCATCTGATAGTCTGGGGTCCCAAGCTGATGACCTATTTTGGGGACAGGTCATGAACAGTATTAGGCTGGAAAACTCTTTTAATTCTGATGTATAGTGGGTGCTTATTTTCTGAGGTTTAATTAAAGCATCAAGGGTTCATACACAAGCCACTGTTGTTTGCTTTGGCCCTCTATGGTGCCAGACTGAATTCTTTTATGATTGTTGATATTTATCTATAGGGACTCCATGTGTCCCAGTTGGGTCTCTGTATGTCCCCAAGTACTGGAACATGCCACCATTTTTCAACAATACCTTTGTGTGACTCATAATGAAATCAGAGGCCAGTGGAGCTGCAGAATATACCCATGCCAGGCTGCCACACGTATCTGTAATATAGCCTAATGTATGGGCCTGAAGCTTTAAATATACATATAATCTATGCATAAGTTTTAGAGTTGACTAACCTGTATAAAAAATGAAAAGAAAGAAACCAAACCGATAGCACCAACTATAATAGAATAAATATTTATTTCTTGTTGTATCGTCTCTGGTACATTAGTTCCAAAAATCTATGAAAAAAGAAACAGTTATATTAAAATGATATAAAGTCATGATAGATTCTAAAATTCTAGTTAGAACTAATTTAGGGCTCATTGACATCAGTGTCAGAGATTCGCTGAAATTCTTTTTTTTTTTTAAAGAGGAAGAAATGGCGCAGCATGCTGCCTTATTTCATCCTGTAAAATGACGGAAACCAAATGGACTCCATTAAAGTCAGTGGGGTCCGTTCACTGCTGCTCGGTTCCATTATATGACGGTTCTGTTTGGGCACATGTCCCATTTTCCTGCTCCAGGAAAACGGAAACAGAAAGCACCAATGTGGATGCAGCCTAATTCATGAATTCTGCAATTTTGGCTCAGTAATTTGTTCATTAACTAAAAAATTGTTAGAAATAATAGTTTGGCAATATAGCATAAGGCCAAGGGCGTACATACCATAAGGACAGACCATGCGGCTGCTATGGGGTACACGGAGAGAGGGGGCCCAGCGATATTTGGTTGCATGCCCTTTTCTATTGGGTGGCTGGAACTAATGTAAGACTTCCCTCTCCAGAGAAACCAAATTGCTCAAAAAAAAAGGGGTTGAGAATTATCTTAAGGGTCATGGAAAGGGAGTGGAGAGGAAAGCTAACATCAGACCCTTCTTGCATCTTAATAAGGGACCCATTTTTATCTTTACTATCAGGTCCCCACATTTCTATGTATACCAGTGTATTAGGCTTTGGCTTTTGCAGTGATTTATGGAAAAATCGTATAAAAAAATACTACATTTGAATAAAGTCTTTTCTGTTTGTTTGCATAAGCTAATTTCTGCTAGAAAACAGGCTGAAATACGAGCTGTATACTGTGGGAAAATGCTGAACTGATGGCCGGAAATTGAACGGTGGACCCCCTGTATAGTCAATGAAGGGGCCATTCAGCGCCGTTTTGCTCCGTCATAAGACCGTTCGGGGGTGCCATTTCCTTATAGATATATCTCAAGTTGTAATCTATGCCTATAATATACTTACAGCTATAACTTTAGCAAATATGATACTGAAAACTGGGTGAACTGCTCCATTGAGCGCTGCAGCAAGAGTTCCAATCAAGATATACGGCCACTCTGATTTATTCAGACTTAATATCTTGAAGAATGAAATGTTTGGAAGTTTTTCCTAGAGCGAAGAAGAAAAAAAAGTTACTCTTTATGCTAAAAGCTAATTATTCACCAAATCAGACCGATTGTTAATGGCTGTTACCTCTTCTGCATCTGCTGTCCTAAACTGCACTAGTATTATCTCACAGCTATGATATAGTATCTAAATAAATGAACAAATAATTTCACACATCAATTACCAATAAAGAGTGTATTGTGTGCGATACATTCTGATATCCTCCATTAGGTAAAAAGAAAAAAGTTTGATCTCCATACGGTACAAAACTTTTTTTTTTTTTAGGATAGATTTGTCCTCAATGCACTAGTTCAGCTGTAATTTTATTACTCCAATGCATCTAAACTAAAAAAAAGTGAAACATCTTTGCAGGTAATCTTGATAAAAACTATATTATGCATATAGCTGCTATGCGGATCTATGTATCTTCATGGTTGCAAATGACAATCAAACCCTGTGCATCCTGATCCTGCAGTCATGTTTAATTGCGTTCTATCAGTTCCCTATATCTACTGCTGTCGGTCAGCAATAAGAAGGGGTAGAAGCAGTGGAGGAACACATAATATCAGGATCAGACTACACACAACTTGTTTGTAGTCTGTAACCATGGAGAGGCATAGGTCTGCATAGAAAATATCCAATCAGTTTTCAAAGTTGCTTCATATTTTTAACCTGATTGGAATTCCTTTTTTCAATGCCAAAATTGTAACAGGTTCATCATCTACCATGTATCATTTATATTCTTTGTGTTTTCTAATGTGGTAGAGGTACATTGGGCCCAGGGGGGACTGTTAGATCTGTACTCCCTATAGCTTTTCCCTTGTTCTGTAACAATGTCCCTAAAAGGATTTTCAGCACGGAGTTTGAGGAAAGTTTTGGTTATAGTTATGTAGCAGAACAAATAAAAACCTGCTGTACTATCAGTACATTCATCAGCTACAGCCCATTTTATCTCTTTACCTCTTTGGTTTCCTCCTCTTTGTCTTCTTCCTCGTCTTTTTCCGACATAGAAAATTTTCCATTAGACAAGTTAGAATATAATCTCTGTACTAGAGGTGGTTTACCCGGCGTCGCTTGTTCATTTCCTTCAGTTTCTGTGTCTTCTGCTACTTTTATAGTCTAAAAGAAAAAAAAGGATAAGGGGACAAGATTATTTTGTAAGGTTCATTCTACAACATGACTCGACCCATGAGAAATGGGAAAAGTTATACCAATTCCATATAGTTTTATTGCTGCATTTACAATATGAAATATGAAGTTTTTCATGACAGACGGATTATATGTTTATATTCTTTTATTTATTTCTTTAGTATTTTACAAATCACTTAGGTTTTTATGTCTTTTCAAGTGAGGGGCCACTCATATCTTATTTTTCCTTAGGTTCTCAGGTTCCATTCCTGTGTTTTGTCTGAATTTCTGAAAACAGGGTTTAGACAGAGCCCTAGGACAGAACCATAGTCTTGAACAAATATTAATAAGGTCTTCATTTGAGCAGCCTTTGATTTGCTTATTGCAGCTGACCAAGATATTCTCTCATCCACAAATACTGGTAATGCATAAAAAGCTGCTCAAATCGAGAACTTATTTGAGTTGTGAAAGTCTATGGTTCCGTCTGAATACTGCTTCTGGGGATTTAGCTGTAACCTTAAGACAAAACTTAGGGATGAAGGAAAAGATGAAGTGTTAATAGCCCCTAAGGGCTCTATTACAAGGGATGACCTGTCAGGCACAGATGCCCAACAGGTCGTCCCAGAGATAATTGTTCATGTGCTTTTGCACAGAAACGAGCATTGCTAGTGAATGGAATCTGGGGTTGTTCTGGACGCCGGCCTCCATTCACAATAAACAGGCAGTCATTCATAAGGGAACAGGCCGATCCGTCATTCCATTTTCTGCATGCAGAAACTGAACAATGAACGGGAAGCAAATTAATTTTTCTTTTTCGTTCAGTCGGGGCACACATTTACACTGAACGAATTATCAGTCCATGTAAAAGGGCCCTAAGGCCTTAGTCACACGGGCATTTTTTCGCGCGATTTGCTGATCGCATGACGGATGCGCATCCGCAAATCGCGTGACCGGGGCCAAAAAATCGCCCGAAAATCTGCTCCTAGCCGCGTTTCATTAGAAACGGGCCGGAGCTGTCCAGCGCATTGCATTCAATGGAGCCGGCAATACAGCCGGCTCCATTGAAAGCAATGCGCTGCGGGCGAGCGCGGGCTGAATTGTCGGGAAGGGCTTAAATATATAAGCCCTTCCCTGCAATTCATCCAGAAATGTGTTAAAATAAAAAAATATATATATACTCACCTTGTCCCGGCAGCCGGAGTTCAGCGCGGCGAAACTCCGGCTGCCGGGACAAGGTGAGTATATATATATTTTTTTTTATTTTAACACATTTCTGGATGAATTTCAGGGAAGGGCTTATATATTTTAGCCTTTCCCGACAATTCATCCCGCGCACGCCCGCAGCGCATTGCTTTCAATGGAGCCGGCTGTATTGCTGGCTCCATTGAATTCAATGGGCAAACATCGTTCTTCTCTGCCACAGCTGTTACAGCTGTGGCAGAGAAGAATGATTTGTCTTCTATATGTTCTCAATGGGGTCGGCGCTGCTGCCGCCGGCCCCATTGAGTGCATATAGAGAAGAGAACAGGAATCGCAGATCGCACCTATTTCTGTTCTATAATTTATCGGACGAGCGCATAAAAAGCGCTCATGTGTCCAATACCATTGCAAAGCAATGGTTTTAAAAAATCGCCGGACGCATGCGCAAATCGCGCGAAAAAACGCCCGTCTGACTGAGGCCTTAGAATGAATTGCAAAGGAAGAGATGCCTAAATGGAGTATACCACTGGTTAATTATGGGTTGTTTCATACATCATGTTTAGTATTGAGAGATCTCAGATTAGTGTAGATTTATGATAATAAAACAGGAAGAAATCATTGTTTACTACTGATAGAGTGGACAGTAGCATGCACATCTGACCTAAGACCACAGGGTGTCAATAAGATGCATAATGAACTTTAGGTTGTCCTTGTGGTTTCAGTATATTAGATCAGTGATGTCCAGCTGATGACCCACATGTATGTGATATGTGGACCCCAGGGGAAAGCAAATTCATATAGCATAGCCGCCTTTCTTAGGAAAGGGATCAGGCATGAATGTTTTTGTATGCTGCATGTTCTGCACTGTTTTTGTATTGACTTTTTTATATGCCTGTGGTCTCTGTTCAATCCTCATATTTTTTTCTAAAAGCAAGAACAGATCCCAGAAGATATTTTGGAAAGTTGTTTTTGTATTTTGCTATGTAAAATATGAAGAAAAAATACCTGGCACAAATGCAGCCATTAAAAAATGACCTACATATGGGTATTTGTATCCCTTGACCCAACGAGTGAGTAAACTCTATGCTAAATGGAATCAAAGGGCTATTGAGGCCCCCACAATGAGTTAAACACTGCATTAGATGGCAAGATAAGATTGTAAGTGAAATATGTTTAGACAAAAAATTGTACTCAATATGGCAGATTTACTATTGGGAATTTGACAATTTCTGATGCAAATTGCGCAAAAAGACTGTCTAACATACTTTGCATCACATTTCTGATGTGTTTTAAATACTTTTGGACACTTTTGTGTCATGGCTGACAAAGGTGCATGGCTTCATGGCCTAAATGTGCCAAATTGTGCCAAATATTGTACCAAAATTTTCTTGCACTTTTTGCTGTAAATTACACCAAGTTATAGGTTGTATCAGGTTAGACCAGACAGTATAAAAATTCAACAGATTTATTGTTCAGCAAAGTCCCTGTGGTACAACTTGTGCATTTAAAGATGGTCTTGTCTAAGCTTGCACTGTCTAAGTATCAGGCTGCATTTGTCAATCTGCCTCAATGATTTTTTATTGTAATACAGTAAACATACCTGCGCTGTTGCAAGAGAATAATATATTCCCTTTTTCTCCATTAATTCAGAATGTGTTCCTTGCTCAGCTACAGAGCCGTTCTCCACCACAACAATCAAATCTGCGGTCCACACAGTGCTCAGGCGGTGAGCGATAACAATTGTAGTGCGTCCTTCAGTGGCCTGAAAACAGGGTGTTATATTCTTATTAGATGATAAACTGTAAACTGCTGCAATAACTGTAGTAGACATTTAGGAGGACCTTATGACCTTTGGATATATTATCAGATAACAGAAGAACGTATATACCTTGTCTAGAGCAGCTTGTACGATAGACTCACTGCCAGTGTCCAGAGCAGAGGTGGCCTCGTCTAGAAGAAGTATTTTAGGATTTCGTACCAGAGCTCTGGCTATGGCTATTCTTTGTTTCTGGCCACCACTCAACTGAGCTCCTCTTTCTCCAACAAGGGTTTCAAATTTCTAAAGAAACAAGATGAAATCATAAATAATATGAAATGACCTTTTCACACATGCTTAGAATTTTAGTGAAGAATTATATGTCAAACCTACTAGGAGATAATTAGAGTGATCAAGAATAAAATTCAGAAGGCCTTTGAGCAAGTGAGAGAGATAAGAGCCCATTTACATCTGTGTCGTAGGCTCAATTTAGAGCACAAAATCCCAGACAAAACAGTGCAGCATGCTGAGCTACTTTTTCCTCTAAAATGCCAGCTGGAATACCAGAATATAGATAGACCCTATTATAGTCAATGGGGGTCATTCAGCATTGTTTGAGTCTTGCATCTGCTGGATCCAGCAGATACAGTATTATGGTTGTTCAGCTCTGAGAACAGAGCAAAAAAACTGAAATAGACCAGAACTGCAAGGCACAGATGTGAATGAGCCAATACTTCACTTATTTATTGCACTAGGATTTGGATAGTGAGGTCCTATACTAAATTAAATACTTAGAAAGTGTGTGAGAAACCTGTTTATACTTCATGCTTCTGCAGTGCTACAACAGTTGACACAATTACATGGTGTCTCAATTAAATCCACCTAATTCTTGTTTTGAAACTAATTTGGATGAAACTGAACATTTAGCCCAAATTTGGCAAACCAGCTAAACCAACCTTTTGAAAAGTTTACTTATTGCTAATTTTCAGTAAATGCAGACTTTGATCATTCTTTCCTTGGGCCCTTCATATCATCTGTTGTAACAGAATTGAGTGAGCAGAGCCACACAAACTGTGTATACTTACATCAGGCAGTGCCATAATGAAGTCATAGGCATTGGCTTCCTTCGCAGCTTGCTCTATTTCTTCATCTGTCACATCTAATCTCCCATATTTGATATTGTTCTTAATGGTTGTTGCAAACAGGACGGGCTCTTGGCTGACCACACCAATCATTTCTCTGTAGTGTCTAATATTCAGAGATCTTATATCATGCTCATCAACCATTATCTAAGCCAAAAGACCAAAACATGACTCAAATCTCAATGGAAGGCAAATCAAATTTGTGAAGTTTCCATTTAGAAAAAAAATGAAATCTACTTACCGATCCCTCTTGTGGATCATACATTCTCTGTAGGAGTTGCACTGTGGTGCTTTTACCGCATCCACTTTGCCCGACCAATGCCACCGTCTGTCCAGGTTTAACTTTTAGATTAAGTCCTTTTAAAACCTTTTAGTTAAGCACAAAAGAGTCCATTGTGTATGTCCGTCCACAAATACAAGATTACACATCATTTACAAAAAAAGCACATAATGCAATAAAGCATACTATAGCAGAGGAATAACATAAGATTTACCTGAACCTTTGGTCTTGAGGGATAACAGAAATGCACATTTTTAAATTCAATATGTCCTTTTATATTATCAGGCTTGTACCCTTCTGTTGAATAACTGTTAATCGCAGATGACTGTAGGTTGGGAAAGAAAATATAAGGACAAAAATTAATATTTGTAAATAATAAAAAGTAAAATGTAATTGTCCACACAAAAGCATTTGGTGAAGAATGAACAGTCATAAATCATCTCCTCTACTACCGTTAAAGGTTTTCTGGTGTTATCTAAATAAAGCTTAATCACTATGCAAATGAAAAAGTAAATAACTTTCTAAGGGCTCATTCACATCAGCGTTTTTAATTTCTGTTCTGTTGTTAAATTAGAAGAGGAGCAAAACGGGGAAAAAAGTTTGACTTCCCATTGATTACAGTGGGATTTCCTGAGCTTCAATTGTGCTCATTTCATCTGTTTTCTGTGTTTTTATTCATTTTTTTATGAAAAAAATAGTGCAGACTTCAGTGCTTTTTGTGCTATACAAATACGGAAAGTTAATTAAAAGGACCCCCTTTTTTTACATTATTGTAAATGGGTAACAGGGCCGACCAGAAAGGTTACAGTTTTGCTCTGTTTTTATTGTCTGTTTAACTTATTAATTTTAAATGAGAATGCACAAGAGAGAAGAAATACAAAAGAAAACAAAATGAATCCGTTAATCAGTTAAAATAAAACACATTGAAATGATTGTTTTGTGACAAATGTGTCTACTGGATTAGTTTAAAAAATAGAAACTGTGGTTTCTGTTGGGTCTCATTATAATTCAGTTTTGATATTAATTTCCTTAAAAATAATCAGTTGAACATGGAAATCAAAATGCTGATGTGAAAAAGCCCGTAATATATTTTCTTGTCTCAATTTCTCATAATGTCAAGATATTAGTTGGCTATGAATGAGAGCATCATTGTTTACATTCACATACAACAAAACTGGTGATACGTAGGCAAAGCTCACATGGTGAGACAGAGAAACACTTACTAGAAGCTACAGCTGCATCTCTGTGTCTCTCTACCTCTCTCTCACTGCCGCTGCACCCTCAAAATACCCTCCAAGCCTCCTAGCATCTAGTGTGAATGTTTTTAAAGAAAACATGTAATATTTTGCAGTGCAGCCCAGAAAAGACAGGTCTTGATATAGCAAATGTTTTGTTTCCAAAAAGTATATTTAGAGCTTTACCTGGTTAATAGTATGGAATATTTGATAAGCAGCGCCTCTTGCCACTGAGAAAGCTTCAAGATGGGAAGCAGCTTGACCAACGCAATAACTGCTAAGGACAACGCAGAATAAGACCTGAAAAGAGAGACATTAATGTAAGATAGACTTTGTAAATCATTTAATCACAGACTTTTTATAGATTGATTACTAACCAAGGTATCATGGTTATACAAAGCTACAGAAAACCTCTTTAAATATTCATTTTGTAAACTCACCACAAGAACATTTCCGATGGTATATCCATTTCCTCCCAATATTAGGACTGATCCATACCAAAATCCAAGTGCATAAGAGCCATAAATAAATCCGTACATAACACCAACAGCCAACTGAGAGGTAATGGCCTTTTTTATTCCAATTTTTTTGGCCTCTCCCAAATTATCTGAATATCTAAACATATGAGAACACATTATTTAAGTACTGCATTACTTTCATCTGAAAAGTCATTATATGAGTCCATATGTGACGTATGTACCTTTGTATTTCTTTCTCTTGTCCACCAAATGCGACCACGGTTCGAACCGATGAAAGAACTTCTTCAGCTACAGCTCCAGCTGTTGCATAAGCTGACAGCTCCTTACTAGTCAGTGATACTACCATCTATAAAAGTGATTAATATTAATGAGTCTAGCATGATCTCAGTTATATTCTTTTCTTACCAGCAGTTACCAATTGCAATAAATGATTAAAATTCTTTTATTTTTCCTAATTCTTTACATATCAACACTACACTTTTGTAGAGGAAGACAACACCAGCTTCACAGGATTCAGGTTGCCAGTGTCTGAGTACAACTCCGAAAAGATAAGGGGTGGGTCATAGTAGATGTCTTTATATTGACCTCTTTAAAGAGTTTGTCCAGGATTAAAATACAAGGTCTGGTATTGTAGCTCATCTCTAGTCAGGGTGAGCATCGGTGGAGGTCAAAATGGGGAATGACTGAGAGTTCCCGATCTCAAGGGGGTCTCCTATCACTGTTTTCCCCCCTGCAGCTTTAAAATTCTGCCCCAACTGCCCAGGTTAAGCCTGCTTCCAAGAGATTCCCTGAATTTTCCCTGTAATGATTGGACAGAGCTGATGAAGCTTTCTGCCCAATCACAGAGAGAACTGTGCAGTCTACGTGCTCATCTCTTTGATCAGCAAAGGGAGGAAATAGGAAGCTGAACTATTAGGTTGCATGGGAGAAGAGGGATATGGGGAGCAGTCTCTGAGGATGGCATAGGGAGCAACCTGTGCGAGAACTAGAGGCATAAGAAGAAGTGTGTACAAGAACACATATGGAGCAACACTATGCACATATTTAGGGATAGCAACAGAATACGGAATTTGTGTAGGGCAAAAGGCAAAGAAGCTGCAGGAAAAGCAAGGAGCTAAAGAGGTCTGGACAGCAAATTGTGCAGACGCAAGTCACAGTTGAAAGAAGTCTTCATGGCGGTCTGGGCCTGATGGAAAAGATGGGAAAAGTGAAGGACTACAATCAAAGAAAATGTCAACTCTGAGTCTTTGGATTTACTGTGCTACAATCACTTATATGATCTCCAGAGCACCTGTGTAGAACTTGTACAGTATGTATTATCTTTAGTAATATAAAAAAAGAAAGAAAGACACCCTTTATTTTTTTTCCTTTTAGCACATCTTTATTTGGGGCAGTTTCAGGTTCTTATGTCTGTGACAAGGTTGTGCTCAAAGACCATGACTTTTTAGACTTTTTACTAATGACGAAGAAGAAGAACAATTGTTGCTTCAAATCATGGAGGAAAATTGCGAGGCTGTTCCAACATAGATTACCAAGAAGTCTGCTGTCCAGTCCTTAAGCTCTGACTGACAAGTATTTGTGTTGTAATTTTGACTATTTTCATATATTTTGAGATATTTTTGGAGGAACAGCAAAATGTGTAAATTGTAAGGACAAATACCATTGTCAATACTTCATGTTTTTAAGTATAGTGGTTTTTTGCAAAAGCAAATTGTTAATATTAATGCTGTAGCTTGCGTAATTGGCAATCTTTCATGTAAGCGCCATTTCTCATGATATACATCAATTTTGAGCACCATCTTTCAGTTGGAATTTAAAGCTAAACCTTTATCCCAACATTAATATTAGCAGATGTAACAAATTAGGAAGTTTTTTTGCTGTATAACAGCCACTTTATTTTTTGCCATATTCCTATTATATAGTCACTGTGTGGTGGTAATATTGGCCTTTATCCCTAGTTAACTGAGTGGGTCTGATATGTAGTTTCATTCCCAGTCCATGGACATAATTTGCACTCTTTCTAGAAAAAAAGCACACATTTTTACTAATTCTGGACAAGTAAAGTTTCTATTTAAATTCTTTCACGATCTTGATTTAATATTATGACAGCTCTAGAAATAGTTTCACATCGATGCAACATGTTGTAAAGTTAGCATAGTACTTTTTTTTTAATTAAACTTCATACTGTTTGATGGATTTTTTCTTTAGTGGAACCTTTTACTAATTCCTAGAAAAGTATAATGGCCTGTTATAAAACTCATAGATAGATTAAAACATATTCTGCTTTTTCAAATGTAACTTATACAAATTGTAAAATGATAAATGGTCCTCTCACCAGTGCTTCATATATTTAACACATTATGTTATACATTGTATTTGCTCTAGTGTATTAAACTTGTATTAACCCAAACTAAATTGAAGACTTTACCTTGGAACAAATCGCGGTTGAAATTGCCACCACGGGGCTTGTGGCCAGTATGACCAGTGCCAGTTGCCAACCCTTGGCTACTCCAATTACTAGCCCTCCTACGGCACATACAACATTTTGCACAAGATGGCCGACTTTATCTCCAATTCCATCATTGATCTTATTGACATCTCTACAAAAACAATCAGTGCTGTAAATAATATATACACTAATACAACAGATTCAGTACAAGACTAGGACAGAATGATGGTTCTCTTACTCGGTAAGACGAGTGTTCATTTCTCCAGATTTGTTGACATCAAACCAACTAATGTCTTGTGACAAAACTGCATGAAAAAACATTTTCCTCATCCTCCTTGTCTGTCTTGCTGCAGCTAACACCCAAAAAGACACTTGGACGTAGCCACAGACTAGAACACCCGCTCCTATTCCCACATAGTACAAGGCATACCTGGTGGTACAAATAATATTATAATAGATACAATTATTCTCTCATAACAAAGTGTGGCTAAAAATCATATAAATCAATATACTTACTCGGTCATCTGTTCCGGTAGGGGTTTGAACTTTTCACATTCAGCTGTGAAAATAAAAGAAAATGTATTATATTGGATTGTAATTCCATCATCGGTTAAAGGGATTTTTCAACTGGGGGATTGAAGATGAATGTTAGATTGCTAGGGGTCTCAGCACTCGCTTTGCTGTTTTCATATCTTCCATTAAGTTATATGGATTGGCAGCATTCTGCAACTGCTCCATACAACTCCATAAAACTTGTATAACTCTCAAGCTTCATAAGAGTATTGTTACTATATTCAAAATTAAAGGTAACCTTAGCTCTAGCCTGCCAACAGGGATTATGATTGATCACTGGATCATTGTGTGTATCATTTTCTGTTTAAATTACATGTTTTTGTCATATTAAAAAATCCGACAAAGACGAATCATTTCAGATTTATTTCCACCTTCAGTGTGACCCATTATCTGTACAATTCCATGAGAAACAATCATTTATGGTGGTAAAATAAAAATAACACTAAAATATGGCCACATAAGTGTGAACACCCTCTTATATTTGGGGATGTGGTCATGTTCAGAATTAGTCATTCACATTTAAACTCATGATAAATAATAGTCAGTACTCCGCTGCCATTATTTACAGTGATTCAGATGTACCCAATATAAAGTTCAGCTTTTCTAGTAGGACTTTCCCAACAATTCGACAATTTCTTAGTTGTTTCTTTCAGCAAAAGCCATGGTCCATAAAGAGCTTACAGCACATAAAGTGGGATCTGATTGGTGCAAGGTATCAGTCAGGAGAAGGGGACAAAGACATTTCCAAGACATTACATATGCCATGGAACATAGTGAAGACAGTCATCAAGAAGTGGATTCAATTTGGCACAACAGTTACATTACCAAGAACTGGACGTCCCTCAAAAATTGATGAAAATACTAGATGAAAATTGATCCAGGAGGCTGCCAAAAAGGCCAAAAGCAACATTAGAGGAGCTGCAGGAAGTTTTAGCAAGTCCTGGTTCTGTAGTGCATGTGAAAACCGTCTCTTGTATTCTTCATATGTCTGGGCTATGGGGTACGAGGCAAGACAGAAATCTTTTCTAACGAAGAAAAACATCCAGGTCTGGCTATGTTTTGTCAAAACCTACATCACATCTGCCAATAGTATGTGGGAGAACGTGTTATGGTCTGATGAGACTAAGGTTAAATGTTTTGTCCATAATTCCAAAAGGTATATTTGGTGCAAAACCAATACTATACATCACCAAAAGAACACCAGACCCAAAGTGGTTGGAGGCAGCGTTATGGTTTGGGGCTGTTTTTCTGCTGCTGGAACTGAGGCTTTAGTCAAGGTGGAGGGAAATATGAACAGTTTCAAATAAAAGTCCATTTTGGCACAAAACGTTTAGGCCTCTGCTTAAAAGCTGAAGATGAAAAGGAATTTCACCTTTCAGCAAGACACCAACACAAGATGCACTCATAATCTGACAGACTTGGAGCACTTTTACAAGTGGGCAAAGATTGCCAGGACAAGATACACCATGCTGGTAGACATCTACCCAAAAACACTGATTGCTGTCATAATGTCAAAGGGTAAATTAACAAAATATTATTTTTAGGGGGTGCATATTTATGCAGCCACATTTTTTAGATTTTTTTTCACCGTAAAAGACTTCAGTTTGTTTTTCAATCTAATTGCACAGATAATGGGTCACATTGTAGGTGGAAGTAAATCTGTAATGATTCATCTCTGTCAATTTTTTTTTAAAATGGCAATATAACATAGCATTTTAACAGGGGTGTGTAGACTCTTTATATCCACTGTATGTCTATAGACAGAGTTCCATAGTAGAAAAACAGGGCCATATTTTTAAGTGGAAACCTGCAGGCCACCCTTAAGCCTTGGGCCATGAGGCAGTGACTGATTACTGGAAGGAACACTGTGATTTCTGTTGAAAAGGTAAAGGAGGTTATCTGTGATCTAGGTATCCACATAATGTAACCCCCAAGATCACTACAGGATTTTGGATTCCAAATCCACAGAGTGAGGCTGGGGAGCATTACAGATTTGCATTTCAGCTCCCTAAATAATAGCAGTTGATTGCTGGGGATCAGTGGCTGCCCATAGAGCCAAATTCCGAAATTGATATGTCTGTAAAATGTTTAGTTTTTTTTATAATCGTAAATTGTGTTAAAACATGTCAATATGTGGCTAATTATGGGAAAAAATCATAACGTAAGTCTTACGTCTACTTTGGTTTGCTGAATCGTGACATACAAAGCTGTCTGCCATTTCCCCAAACACAAGCATCAATAGTGGTTGGCACATGCCATTTCCTACAGCTCCAAGAAATCCAGTAATCATGAGGAAAATATCCAGTCGAGTCGCATATCGAAACTAAAAACAACAGAAAATCACTTAATAATTTACAACTATAGAAGAGGAATACTGTTAGCGTCAGATCTAAAAGTCTATTTTGCTTTATCAATACCGACCGGCCTTATATACATTCTGATAACATTTTATGAATAGTTTTTAGAAAAATGCAACTTTAGAAATGTGCCATGTTAAGTGACTTACAATCTCAATTGACCCAACTGTCTTTGGTTTTTCTTTTTTCTTATTTTCTTCATGATCCCTAGGAAGAAAACATTGAATGATTAGATAGATAGATAGATAGATAGACAGATAGATAGATAGATAGATAGATAGATAGATAGATAGATATGAGATAGATAAATAGATTTTTGTAATGCCATACATTTTTCTAGTGTTGAAGATCCCAGTCCAGATGCCAGATATCAATGTAATTTCTAACTGTTGTATTATGTACTACAATTGTATATTTGTAATGTTTAAGTATTATATGATCTTCAAGTCACTAAAATGTTGCATTTCAAGATGCATCTCTTTTTAGCATAAATGGGGTGCATAAAAAGGGTAGAATTAAATCATTTATATCTATCACTGCATCCTTCAACATTCAGTACTGGAATTAGATGCAGAAAAAATATCAAAAACTGAACTTTACTCCCTTGCGCAAACCTGACTTAAAATGTTGGTTTAAATCACATATCCTATGCTGGACCACTTAAAGGAGATGTCTCGAGGAAGCAGTGAATTTTTTTTTTTCCCAGTCCCCCTAATTAAGTATACATTATTAAGCCCCCCTGTAAATGACTTTTCTAGCTGGTTCGTACTTACCGTTCCAGCGTTTCAGCAACTTATAAAAGTTTCCCCAAGATGGCCGCCGGCTCTTTTCCCGTCGCTTGCTGCAGCCCGACGTGCGCGCTCCCGAGACGCTGCCAGCTGTGTCTCCATGGCAACCAGACGCCCCGCAGCCGCCGACCAGTCACCCACCGCCAGGCAGCAGGTAACCGGCGCTAGCCCCCGGCTCCCCAGCGCTACGCTCCCGGCTCCCCAGCGCTACGCTCCCGGCTCCCCAGCGCTAGACCCTGACAACAGACGAAGGCCCCGGAGCCCAGCGCTAGGTTCCGGAGCCCAGGTGAAGGCCCCGGTACAGAATGGCCGCTCCAGCGCGCTCCCGAGCAGTGACAGCTCGTCTGCGCATGCGCAGAAGAGCTGTAGCGGGGAGCACACTGAAGCGGCTCGTGCTGAAAGGAGAAGACCGGACTGCGCAAGCACGTCTAAAAAAGCAAGCTGCCAGCGAATTTAGACGGAACCATGGAGACGAGGACGCTAGCAACGGAGCAGGTAAGTGAATAACTTCTGTATGGCTCATATTTAATGCACGATGTATATTACAAAGTGCATTAATATGGCCATACAGAAGTGTATAACCCCACTTGGTTTCGCGAGACCACCCCAAATTGATACTTATTGACACCACATCTCCCACTTTTTAATATAATGTGTATGACGAAAGCGCCATTAACATTTCAATCTATCTTTTGCTCTCCTATCAGAGTTTTTATCAAAACACCTAGGAATTACCACAAACAGAATTGTGTTCATGCATTTGATTTGTGCAAGTCCCGTAGACATGTAATTTGTTATTAATGACTTTCCAAATATTTCCATGACTACATCTGGTAAAAATTCTAACAGAACAGATCAACTTTACTAGCTTTTGGTTCACATCTTTTACACTCTTTTGTGTTAAGACAGTGAAGTTGCCTGGAAATGATCTAAATTGGACTGTCCATCCATTAAAATCTATATACCGTATGTGGATAACAAAGTAATTCTTGTCATTTGTGTGTACTGTACCTGCTGGGGTCACTGGATTCTTCAAGTAAAATCTCTGTGGTTGGATAATTATTATTCATTACTGCATCGGGGTCTTTAACTGTGGTCATGTTTTCTCTTAAGTTACGCAACCAAGAAAACGTCTATGTAACATAAAAAAAGATTGAAAATTTGGTTAACCCAAATTGGTAATAAGATAATACACCTAATCGTAGCTAAAAGGCCAATAATACAATATATGACTTTATGTTACTAGCAGTGAGTTTATACAGTACATGCCCAAATACATTTGATGAAATGTGGCCACGTTATAGTCATCTGAAACTGATCTTCCACTTTTTAGACTTTGTCTTTTCAAGCAAACATTGCTTAGTTCCTCTCATGAGTTTACTATAGTTGATGGAAGTAAGGGTCCTTTTAGACGAGCCGATTCTCGTCTGAACAAACGAATGACATCATCCTTGCTCGTTTACGCTAATGCAGCCTGTTAATGCAGGCAAATGCCTCGTTGGCTCGTTCAGGTGAGAATTTTCAGTCTTTCACATTCGCTGTTCAAACTGAACGAGCCAACAATGGATTTTATGCCAGCATAAAATGAACATTCATTGTTCAGTCACTGGCTCACATTTAGACTGAATGAATAAATATCATTCACTTTCACCTGATTTTTTGAATGATAATCATTCTGTCTAAAAGCACCTTAATTCACAAGCAGACCTGCTATTAGAATTGTGTACTAATCGCCATGTATCTAAAAAAAAGTGGCATTTCTCTAAAGTATAGAGCTTATTTCTGTTGTTTTTCTTTTCTGTTTAATTTACTTGTACCTCGAAGAAGATTCTAAATTTCTCAGAATTTTTCATATTTATTAAAGTTTTTTGATTTATTTTTTTCTGTGGAAACATTTAGATGCCATGGTCATCAATGACTGCAGGATCTATGGGGTTAAATGGTATAGCGTTGTGATTAGATGAGCAAGTCATCATTTCACTCTTTTTCTAGGAAAAAACCCATTTGTAATAATCAGAGAGCAAATATGCTCTCTGAGTGATGCGGGGGTGATAGCTTGAACAAAATTCATGGCAATCTTCCCCTGTGACAGGCGGATATACAGGAGAATCACAGATCTTCTCTGTTGTGGTTGTTCCCCTACCCCATACCCCCTCCTCTGTATACACTGACTAAAAAATGACAGCTGTAAATTCAGTAAACCCAACTCTGTAACACTGTTTGTCTAAGAATCTAAGTTTTAAAATTACACCAGAGCTACAGCTGTTTAAAGTAGAACATGCTCTGTTCATCCAATACTAATGTCCTTTGTCTAAAGAGTAGAGTTTGTGCATAACTGATGGAGGTAAATGATGTTACAACCAGACACTGTATATAGGGTGAAGCATCATTATAAAGAGGAATATGAGACTCAAAAGCTTGCAAAAAATTTTTTTTCTGGTTCGCAAATAAGGGTATAACTCCTATAATACTTTTGTCTTTTGTATATAAGGCAAATATATACTACATAGATTTTTGTGGTCAATATGGTACACATTACTTTGAATGTACAATGTATTACTATGTTAATCTAAATTAGGCCCTTAACACTCCTGGATGTACATTTACATCATGGAGTTTTGGGGTTTGTATAAAGGTGGATCTGGGGTCAATCCCACACCATACAATGTGGGTGCCAGCTGTATCTTACAGCTAACACCCACCCATATCATTTCTAATCAGCACTTCCACTGATTGCAGCTGATAGACCTTTAAATGCTGCCATCCATTTGGACAGTAGCATTAATGTGATTAAATCGCTGGGAGCTGTTTGGCTGCCATGGCAGCCAGGGGCCTTCTGAACGCCCCATGATTGCCAATGCAGATCGCCTATCAAGCCATGGCAGTGGTGTGGCTTGATTGTCTGTCAGATTGCAGTATAATGTAATACAATGGTAGCGATCACACCATCCTTTATGGGGACTAAAAAAGCGTGAAAATCAGTTTATAAAAGTTTCATTAATTAATATAAAATAAAGGTAATTAAAAGTTTACTAAAAAAACTCCACTTTTGCCATATTTATAATAAAAAAATCGGAATGAAAAAGCCCCAAAAACATATTTGGTATCGCTGCATTCATAAAAGTGTGATGTATCAAACTAATACATTATTTACGCTGCATGACGAACCTCGTCAGAACCCCCCCCCCCCCTCCACACACACACACACGCGTCCTGCAAAAAGCTAGCCCTCGCACAGCTATATCGACGGAAAAATAACAATGTTATGGCTGTCAGAAGATGGCGGCAGAAAATAATTTTATCTTTTGCCAGACATTTTGTATTTTGAAAATAGTACAGCAAAAAAAAAAAACTATATAAATTTGGCATCGTAGTAGTCGTACTGACCCATAGAATACAACTATGTCATTTTTGTTGCAGTCTGTGTACCGTATTGAAATAATGGGGCTACCTAGTATTTGTTTTGATTCTAGTGGACAAAGTTTCTTCTCCCTATTCTTTGCAATATGGAGAATATGTACTCATCTGTACATATGAGAATATGTAGCCATAAAAGCTGAAAGGAAGTCCAAAGTATGAGTTATTCCTCTACTTTTCAAACTAATAGACAGTTATTCACTTTATAAATGGTATCACTCTGAGGGGAAAGTATGATCCTGAGGTGTAATAGGAAGTTTATTCTATGTAACGAAGTTAGGAGTAATCCAAAACTGAGGTTAAGCAGTTCACACACAGAGGTATTCTCAGCTTTTGTGTTTTTGATGTACTTTTATGAGCCAAAATTCATAGATTCATTAGGAATGGGAAATATAAAGGATGGACTTATAATTCTGCCTGCTGGATTCACTTCTGGCTTTGGCTCAAAAACTGCATCAAAAACTGCCACAAACACAGTCTCCCCCCCCCCCCTTCCATAAAAACAATGCATGTGAAACCATTCTTCTAGAGGTTCAACTTGAGATCCCAGATTTACAAGAATCATTTTAAAAGCTGATACAAGATATAAAGGCAAATGGGATGAGAATATATCCATCCAAGAATAATTGTCGATATTAATGTAAATTTATGTAATATCAGAGTTTCTTTAATATCTGTTACATTTAGCTTAGTAAATTGTCACAGATTAGATTAATAAATACTCTCAATAGTTTTATATAATAAATAATACAATGGAAAGTACATATAGAAGAATCTGAAGCAACTATTAGCAGAATGACTTCATCAGTTAACAATATCCAAGTGATTTAACATGTTAAAAAAAGATTTCCCTTACTGACCCGATTCCAGGAAAGAGGATTGAGAAATCTTACACCAGCTCGTTCCTTTATATAGAGGCAGAGTGAGTGGCGATTCATCTAGTGGTTGTATAATTTAATCTTTAATCATGTTGGGTGTAAAGGCCGGTATTGTGCAATCCACATGCAGGACTCTCACTACATGCTCAGGAATGAGTGAGGTCATTTCCCATTCATTGAGAGAATAACTGGCTGATCATTGATTGGTAATAAAGTAGTTTTAGTTAAGTAATTAATGCATCTTGTGTTCTGTTAAACTTACTTTGATGAAAGTAAGTTTATCCATGATTAGAGATGAACGAGCACGCTCGTTTGAGGCTGATGCTCAAGCGAGCATTGGTCTTCTCGAGTAACTGATTATTTGTCCAAGCAAATGCAGGGGGCGGCGGAGGTGAGCGGGGGGGGGGGGGGGGGAGAGAGAGATCTCTCTCACTCTCCCCCTCACCCTCCCCCCGCCGCCCTCTTGCATTTGCTCAGACGAGTAATCAGTTACTCGAGAAGACCGATGCTCGCTCGAGCATCAGCCTCAAACGAGCGTGCTCACTCATCTCTATCCACGATGAGTCTCAGATGAATACAGTATAATATAGATATAGATATATAGACCCAGATTATTTTATATAGATACATATATAGACCCAGATTATATATATATACACATACTGTTAGGTTGTGCATCTGGAACCTCACTGGTCTGCTGCATATAAATACCAGCCCCCCTCTGGCTAAGAGGCAGCTGGTTTTCCTTATTTCCCCTTGTGTTTGCGTTCATGCTTGTGTTTTGGTGGGTGTGAGCTGCAATATGTTTTGTGTGTCTGTGCTGGTTGCTAGACATGTAGTTTGAACAGTCCTGTACCCTTTTGTATGCATTCTATGCAGTGTTGGTGTGAACTGTGTCCAGTGCTGCTTGGATCGTTTACCATTTGGGATGTGTTAGGTCCATAGGTTTCAGTGTGAGTTCGTCCCTGTCAGGATAATTGCCCCGCATGCAGGCAGGCTTCCTAGGTTTAGGTGTCTCGTTAGAGTAGGGACCCGTGAAACAACGAGCAACCATGAAGTGGGCTCACGGTCTTAAGCATCTTTGCCAAAATACGAACAAATACCTCATACAGCGTTTTGGTCATTTGTCTGTTTCAGTGCTATGTTTGTATTCCAGTCTATGTCTTTTCACCCATCCACGGGTTGTTGGACGCCTGGTTCTTGTTTGTTTGTTCTACGCGCCTATTGGTGGGCGGATGCCCGTACCTTGTCCTGTTCCCTTGGTCTGTTGGTAGGCAGATGCTAGGGCCATGTTTGTCTGTTTGTTTCTGCATCTAGACACACATACACCAAGCTACACGTCCGTTCTGACTGCCCCCAGACCATGTGATCCCAGAGGCCCGTTGGTAGTTCAGGACAAACGTAACACACATATATATATATATAGACTCTGGGTTAGTGTGTGTAAAATATAATGTAAATGACAAAGAAGAACACTCTGTTGCATTCCTTTATTCTTATCTACAAGCAAGGCCAAGCCGTGTGAACTGATAATGTGGAAATTATAATAAAAATTGGGATGAAAGTACATGGCTAGCAAGATAAAAAAGCCATAAAAACAATTATTCCTTTTACAAAATCAGAGACTACTTCTCTAAGTAATAAGATAGTAATGGCCTTCATCTTCTCTTTGTCCCAATGGGCTAGCATCATCAACAACTCTTTCTATCACAGCTTTAGCAAGGTCACTGTTTTACATTTTCATTACAGTAGATTAACTCTTTCACATCAAGCAGGACTCATCTGAAAAGCTCATTTGTCATTTCACCTGAAGATCCTGTTTGCTCCAACTCAAGTATCTCCTCATCATATTGAAAAAAAAGTTGCTTGGGCAAATCATTGTCTGTTCAATGTCACTCTAATCTTTGCTAATTTGGCAGTCCACAACATTGTAGTTCAACCTTTTTGTAAAGCAACAAGCTCGCTACTACTCTCACCAGGACAACTCGGATGAGCTATCCCTAAAAAAGCCATGCCAGATAACAAGCAAGCAACCTCTATACAAAAGGACACCTCAATACAAAATGACATTGCTACTGGTCTGATGAGCATAAATTCATAGAATGTGTCAATCACACGGGTCAGAAAATGGGAGAATTTGCTTCAGCCCACAACTCGCTAGTAAACTCCCATAACAACCTGGAGGAGGAAGTAAATACCATATGAAACAAACTGGCAGATATTGAAGATAGAAACTGGAGAAATAATGTCAAATTTAGGGGTATTCCCGAATCATTTGCCCTATCCAAACTCACGGCATTTCTACAGAGCCTGATCCAAGCCATTCTTCCACATTGCTCCCCTCTAGATCTCACCATTGACCGAGCACACAGGCTGCCAAGGGCCCCAAACATACCATTTTCCACCCCTCGAGATGCCATCGCCAGAGTTAATTTTTTTTATAATAAAGAGCAAGTTATGCAGGCCTCAAGACAAATGGCAACTCTGTCAGCCCTGTTCCAGAACACATCATTTTTTGCTGACCTCTCTCAAACCACAATAGCAGCTAGGACAAAAATGGCACCCATAACATCTGCTTTGAGAACCCACGATATGAGATACAAACGGGACTTTTCAACTAAAGTCATTCTCTCAAGGAATGCGAAAACTTTTGCTACATTTGACAAAGGCCTGGAACTGCTGGAGATGTGGGACATCCCCCTTCCTACAATGCCCAATCAAGCCCAAACCCGGATGAAGAACATCTCTTGCAAGATCATACAGGAATGGAGTAACACAAGCAAAGAACTCTAATTGCTGGACTCAGATGCTACAAGCACAGGTTGAATTACATTAATCCTGCAAACTTTTCCCAAGCTTGCTCAGTCTGACTCACTGCATGGTTGATGCTCCCAGATTGACAGCAAATACTTCTCCCAAATATTTTAACCAGTGGTCCAAAAAAGAAAGGAGGTGTTTTCATTGCGATTAAGAGAACAATTGCCTTCCAGTTGTTGAGGGAGATTTCAGATGATAGGGGAAAGTTTGTCGCTCTGGTATGAAACATTAATAATGTAACATTTACTATATTGAGTATATATGCCCCCAATACCACACAGATCCCATTCTTAAATTCTATACTCAAACAAATGGTACACCTGATTAAGGTAACCTTCTACTCTGTGGGGGCTTCAATATTATTCATAATCCAAAAGCGACAAGCCTCCTCTTATCTCTTTTAATGGGTGCGTAAAGAGGATCTGTATGATATATGGCGCTATAAACATGCCTCTGAAAGGGATTATACTTTCTATTCACACCGACACAACATCTACCCCTGCGTTGACATGTATCTAGCATCTAAATGGCTTCTACCGTTAGTAAGCCAATGCAAAATAAGTAGTGGACCATGCCCCTGTCTATCTCTCCCTTCAGCTTCCTCACTCTCCGTCCAACACTTTTATTTGGCGGAGCAATACTTATGTAATGCAAGTCTGCCAGCCCTGTTCCATAACATATCACTCTTTGCTGACCTCTCTCAAACCACAATCGTAGCTAGGAAGAAACTGGCACTCATAACCTCTGCTTTGGGCAGACGCCTTCCTACTTGGGCACTCATGTTGTCTCTTTCTCATCCCCACCAAACCCTCTAGGTAACATACTAAACGCAAATTCGACAGCACAGAAGAAACTTACAAAACCTATTTACAATCACCTATCAAAAGCTCAGTTTTAAAAACTGAACTGGGGAAAAGATCCTAATAAAAAGTTTAAGCCATCCTCCTGGTGTGAGGCTTTAAAATGGGCCCATAGGTCCACATCCTGTGCCTCACAATGGGATCAATATCAGAAACTTCTGACTAGATGGTATTACTCACCTTTAAGATTGTCTCAAATGTGGAGGGGGATCTTGCCCTCTTGTTGGAGAGGATGTGGAGGGATGGGCTCTATTCTCCACATATTTTGGAAATGCCAGTTAATGGCTCATTTCTGAGACCAGATCACACAGTTCATAACCACCCTCCAGCCTTCTATCGTAAAAATAAACCCAGAACTAGCCTTGTTTCTCTTAGGCATAGAAAATATACCGCGTAATCAGAGTGATTATATGGCATATTTTTCACACTTTTCGAATACTATTTGCTAGGAAATGGAAATCCAAATACATGCCCACAGTGGAATAGGTGAAGGATACTGTCTCTTTAAATTATTTGCATGAAAAAAATGATGGCTAACCAAAAGGAAAACATGGGTCAGTTTAGGAAAAACTGGGACGCCTGGACCCAGATACTACCAATCTACTCAGGACCTGATTAGTTTGGGTCCTTTGACTTGCTTCCCTCTCTCCCCAATCTGCTACACCTCTGGCTTTAGATGTTGCACATTAAATGAAGATGTAATTCTGAATCTTGCATTTACGATTTCTAATATTTTAAAGCCTGTTCAAGAGACTAACCATATATCGAAACTGTAGCTATATGCCTCCTCCATAATGGAAAAATGATATACGCTTGTGAGGTACCTTTAAGGTTCCATCCCTCCCCCTTGACCACTCCCTATTTTTCTACCCTTCCTTTTCCCCACCCTCCTGTAAAGTTGTTAATTGCATACGATGTATACAGATGTACATTGATCAATACATGCATGCATGGATCTGCTTTGTATACTTTGGATATGCCAATAAGAATCTATTGCTTAAATTAAATGCATCTAAAATAATTCATGGTTTCCTACGGGTTCTTTCAGATGAACGATTCTTTTTAACGCGCTTAGGCCTTAGTCACACGGACGTTTTTTCCCGCGATTTGCGGATCGCATGACGGATGCGCATCCGCAAATCGCGTGACCGGGGCCGGAAAATCGCACGAAAAAACTGCTCCTAGCCGCGTTTCATTAGAAACGGGCCGGAGCTGTCCAGCGCATTAATTTCAATGGAGCCGGCAATACAGCCAGCTACAATGAAAGCAATGGGCTGCTGGCGATCGCACGATGAATTTTCGGGAAGGGCTTAAAAATAAGCTCTTCCCGGAAATTCATCCAGAAATGTGTAAAAATAAAAAAATATATATATACTCACCTGGTCCCGGCAGACGGAGTTCAGCCGCGCCGCCAGCAGTTCTCCTGAACTGCTCTGAGTAGTATTCAGCAGCCAGGGCTTTAAAATCCCCGCCTGCTGAATGAGCTGCCTCTGATTGGTCACAGCCTCACCAATCAGAGGCAGCTCTCACTCACACCCATTCATGAATTCATGAATGGGTGAGTGAGTGCTGCCTCTGATTGGCTCAGCGCATGTCAGTCAGCTGGGAGCTGCCCCTGATTGGTCCCTGCGCTGAGCCAATCAGAGGACGCGGCTGAACTCCGGCTGCAGGAGAGTATACTTTTTTTTTTTTTACACATTTTCAGGATGGTTTTCAGGGAAGGGCTTATATTTTAAGCCCTTCCCTAAAAATTCATCCAGCGCTTGCCGGCAGCGCATTGCTTTCAATGGAGCCGGCTGTATTGCCGCCTACATTGAATTCAATGGGCGAACATCATTCTCCTCTGCCACAGCTGTGGCAGAGAATAGCGGGCAGCGCTCCTTTGATCGGGGCCCTTTCACTAAAAATGCTGCTAGGTGCAGATTTTTCAGTGAATCGTCGGCCCCGGTCACGCGATTCGTGGATTCGTATCCGTTATGCGATCTGCAAATCGCGCAAAAAAACGCCCATGTGATTTTAAAGCCCCGGCTGCTGAATACTACTCAGAGCAGTTCAGGAGAACTGCCAGCCGCCGCGGCTGAACTCCGTCTGCTGGGACCAGGTGAGTATATATATATATATTTTTTTTTTTTTACACATTTCTGGATGAATTTCCGGGAAGGGCTTATATTTTTAAGCCCTTCCCGAAAATTCATTGTGCGATCACCGGCAGCCCATTGCTTTCAATGGAGCCGGCTGTATTGCCGGCTCCATTGAATTCAATGGGCAAACATCATTCTTCTCTGCCACAGCTGTTACAGCTGTGGCAGAGAAGAATGATTTGTCTACTATATGTTCTCAATGGGGTTGGCGGTGCTGCCGCCGGCCCCATTGAGCGCATATAGAGAAGAGAACAGGAATCGCAGATCGCAGATAGGTGCGATCTGCTATTTCTGTTCTATAATTTATCGCATAAAAAGCGCTCATGTGTCCGATACTATTGCAAAGCAATGGTTTTATAAAATCGCCGGACGCATGCGCATGCGCAAATCGCATGAAAAAACGCCCGTCTGACTGAGCCCTCAAAGTCAAAAGACAAGACTTATTTATGGGAGTCTATGTGAGCCGCTTGGCAAAGGGAGAGAGAGGGAGTTTAAGAGGCCATTTAGACAGAATGAATGTCGGGGAAGCGATGCCCAAAACTCGTTCCCGCATGTCCTCACTTCGTGCTATCACACAGGAGCTAGTGTTGCTGGCTCCTCTCAGAGCGGCCAGCAGGGGGGCCGGGGAGGCTGCAGGAGATTTCTCCATTGACTTAACATAGCGGCTGTTTGATACTGAATGGCTATTTACACTGAATGGTCAGCGATCAGCTCATCCTCCATCATTTATGCTGCATAAACGATGGACAATGAGCTCATCGTTCAGTGTAAATAGCAGCCGTTCAGTATTGAAAAGCCACTATGTTAAGTCAAAGGAGAGGGGTGGTGGAGAGCGTGGAGACAACTTTCCTCCAGCCTCCCTGCTGTGAGCAAGGCATACCAGCTGCCGTGCAGGTGCACGAGAGCGGGTACTTGCGGGGATGAGTGTCGGGCTTCAATTGCCTGATATTCGTCCCGTCTAAATGGGGCTTAAAGGGGTTGTCCCGCGCCGAAACGGGTTTTTTTTTTTTTCAACCCCCCCCCCGGTCGGCGCGAGACAACCCCGATGCAGGGAAGTAAAGAAAGTTTACCGGAGCGCTTACCTTAATCCCCGCGCTCCGGTGACTTCAATACTTACCGCTGAAGATGGCCGCCGGGATCCTCTGTCTTCGTGGACCGCAGCTCTTCTGTGCGGTCCACTGCCGATTCCAGCCTCCTGATTGGCTGGAATCGGCACGTGACGGGGCGGAGCTACACGGAGCCGCTCTCTGGCACGAGCGGCTCCATAGAAGACTGCTGAAGACCCGGACTGCGCAAGCGCGGCTAATTTGGCCATCGGAGGCCAAAAATTAGTCGGCACCATGGAGACGAGGACGCTAGCAACGGAGCAGGTAAGTAAAAAACTTTTTATAACTTCTGTATGGCTCATAATTAATGCACAATGTATATTACAAAGTGCATTATTATGGCCATACAGAAGTGTATAGACCCACTTGCTGCCTCGGGACAACCCCTTTAACCCCTTAACGACCAATGACGTACCTGGTACGTCATGGAGCGTCGGGGTATGTATGAAGAGAGGTTGCGTGGCAACCTCTCTTCATACAGTGCGGGCATCAGCTGTTTATAACAGCTGACACCCGCGGGCAATAGCCGCGAGCGGCCGCGCGGCCGATCGCGGCTATTAACCATTTAAACGCCGCTGTCAATTCTGACAGCGGCATTTAAATCCCCCGAACGATGTTCGGGGGTCCCGCGCGGCCCCCCCGCGGTGAGATCGGGGGAGCCTTGCACGTATCATGGCAGCCGGGGGCCTAATGAAAGGCCCCAGGGCTGCCTTAGCAGACTGCCTATCAAGCCGTCCCCGTGGGGTGGCTTCATAGGCTGCCTGTCAAAAAGCAGTATGACGTAATGCTATAGCATTACGTCATACTGCAGGAGCGATCAAAGCATCGCATCTTAAAGTCCCCCAGGGGGACTTCAAAGTAAAGTAAAAAAAAGAATCAATAAAGTTTTTTTTTAATTGAAAAAAAAAAAAGTTGTAAAAGTTTAAATCACCCCCCTTTTGCCATATCTATTATTAAAAAATCTAAATAATAAATTAAAAATATGTATTTGATATCGCCGCGTCCGTAAAAGTCCGATCTATCAAAGTAGCACATAATTTTTCCCGCACGGTGAACGTCGTCCGAAACAAAAAATGAAGAACGCCAGAAATGCACTTTTTTAGTTACCCTGTCTCCAATAAAAAACGCAATAAAAAGCGATCAAAAAGTCATATGTATTCCAAAATGGTACTACCAGAAACTACAGGACATCCCGCAAAAAATGAGACCTTGCTCAACTACGTCGACGGAAAAATAAAAAAGTTATCGCGCGCACAAAATGACGACAGAAAATAATTGAAAAAAATTTTATGTCTTTAAAAAAAAAAAAGAGGAGTATAGTAAAAAAAAACCTAAACAAGTTTGGCATCGTAGTAATCGTACCGACCCATAGAATAAAGTTATCATGTCGTTTTTGTTGCCATTTGTGCGCCGTAGAAGCAAGACGTACTAAAAGATGGCAAAATGTTGTTTTTTTTCCATTTTACTCCACTTAGAATTTTTTAAAAGTTTTTCAGTACATTATATGGTACTTTAAATAGCACCATTGAAAAATACAACTCATCCCGCAAAAAACAAGCCCTCATACAGTGACGTGGATGGATAAATAAAGGAGTTATGATTTTTTTAAAGGGGGGAGGAAAAAACGAAAATGGAAAACGAAAAATGGCCGCGTCATTAAGGGGTTAACATTGTGGGGATAAAGGGAATCCCCGTGGGGACTCCCTTCATCTCCAAGGGGATTCCCTTTATCTCCGCGGGGACTCCCTTCATTGCTCTGGTGGCCGAGGGATTTCAGGGCTGCAGTGTCAGTTGACCCAAAGATAGGTAAAATCACAAAAAATAGCCGCGACTTGGTTGTGGCTATTCTTTGCTCACGAGATTTTAAGCTATGATAGCTGCGATTTTTAGTGGGGCTATCGATGCAATAAAATGATGTTCATGTGAATGTGGCCTTACAAATAGACCTAAAGTTGGCCACACACATTAGATAGTAGACTGATGGTTGAACAACTGTTGAATAGACGATTGTCTGTGAATGTTCTTTTTTCAGTTGCTGTTATACACATTTCAGTCCATATTGGCTTTAATGGCTGTTACTGTCTCTCCTAACCCTATCAGTCCACTCAGTCTGCTGAGCTGTATTTCCAGACCTTTTGATAGGCCTCAGGATAGCGAGTACTTCCGCTGGACAGGACTAGTACATTCACAACCCACCAGCAATGGTTCCCTAAAGTCTCTTTGGGGACTAACTCTTCTAGTTTGATGTATATGCCAGGTCAAGAGGTGGTTACCATGCCAACACTGTGACTTCCACACCGCATTAACTGTCATCATTGGAGTATCTCCTGACTGCCCCTCCTTCCTGGTGGCACAGAGCTCCACCCCTTATTTCTTCATCTTTCTTCTGTGTACTTGTTAGATCATGATAGTTTGTGCTTTTGGGTCTTGTAGTACTATGTACTTTCAGGAGCACATCTCTGTAGGTGGGGGCTCGTTTGGATGGCTGATTCTGTGGGGTCAATCACTTGGATCTCTGCATGTAAATACCAGCCCCTCCTGCTAGAGGGTGCTGGTCATTATATCTCATCTTCTCCTAACTGGACCCGGGTGATAGGACACATGCTGTGCAGATCTCTGTGTGCTTGTTGGTGTCTAGTTCTGTTTGTTTAGTTCGGTTCTGTTTGTATTCGCTTTCTGCCCTTAGGTGTGAAGACACTTGAAATCCCTTCTGTCCATAGAAGTGAGGATGCCTGTAGTTGTGAGGATGCATGAATCCCCCTCCATCCATAGATGTGAGGATGTCTGAAATCTTCCTACATCCTTAGGTGTGAGAATGCCTGAATTACCTACATACATAGGTGTACGAACGCCTGAATCCCCTTTCATCTGTAGGTGTGCAAACGCCTGAATCACCTTTCATTCATAGATGCGAGGACGCCTGAAATCCCCTCCGTCTGTAGTTGTGAGGATGCCTGAATCCCCTTCATTCGTAGATGTAAGGACGCCTGAAATCCCCTCAATCTGTAGTTGTAAGGACGCATGAATCCCCCTACATCCATAGGTATGCGAACCCCTGAATTACCTCCATCCATAGGTGTGCGATCGCCTGATTCCCCTTCATCTGTAGGTGTGAGGGCACTTGCATCACCTTTGTCTGTAGGCGCGCAGGCACTTGTGTCTGAACTGTATGTTGTCTGATCTGTTCCCTGGTCTTGGGAGTTTGCTTGTGTTGTACTGTTTGCTGGAGTTTCTATTATATGTCATTTGTACCACTGCTACCAGTTAGGGAGGTCAGCCCTGGGTTCCTGATGTGGGACCATCCTTATCAGGACGATTACTTTTAGGCAGGTTCCCTTCTTGGTGTAGACCAGGGTCAGATGTTTCCTTGTTGTTGGTGTGGCAATGTATTTGTATGTTGTATACCTCTACTGTTTGATAAAGTATCATGTGGTTTGGTATATCCAAGTGCTGTCTGTTTATGTTTCGAGACTTATTGTTCAATCTTCCAAGCAAGGTGAATAAGGCCTGCAATAAACGTAACAGTCCTGCACTGAACCGCCTGGGCATGTTCAGTACAATTTGTTGCTTTTATCATTCAGTAATATGGTATATTCCATATATAATCAGAAAGATAACTGTGATCAACTACCATTACATACAAGTGCAGTGGAATACCGGTTACACAAATACCAGAACAGTCTGCTAACATACATTCCAGGCATGTTTACTCTTCTTACATTATATTGCCAAGTAGTATTCCTACATATCATACAGTCTATGTCCTCGTAGATGCAGCAAAGACCCCTACCTACTAGACCACATGAGGAATATACTGTATGTCCCTTGATATCTGTTTTTGATTCTCTTGTTAATTAATCATTTATCCATTTTGGACTTTGTCACCGGTATCTTTGACATATTTCACTCAGTAGTGAGGGAGAGTCAATGGTTACATAGCAACATTATGTCACTTTGCTCTATTCTTCGACTACAGGACAATTAGTATGACAAATAACGTTACATAGTTTGAGACAGGCTCAGTTAGATCGAAAATGTGTTACATCAATTGTTCTACATACCTGTATATACAGAATAAAGTGAACAACATTACATTGATATAGAGTTTTATATTGTTATTTAGAAAGCTATTACACTTTTGTGGCCAATGCCTACAAGGTGCCAACTGCATTTAGAGCCCTTACAGAAAAGAAAAGATGGTGATTATGGGTGGGGAAGTGATTAGCCACAATTAGTCTCAGATTATTATTTGGTATATATCATATTTTGCCATATTAATAAGTCAGGTCAAACACTTTGAGGAGTTTTCTGAGCTTTTACTATTAATAACCTATCCTCGGGATAGGTCATCCATAGTTGATTGGCAGGGATCTGCCAGTCGGGATCTCCAACGATCAGCTACATACCAGGCCTGCTGTAAGCGCAGTTGAGCCGGTCATCAGCATCGAAGTAGTAGTCAGAAGTGTAATAGGTGGCTTTGCTCGCACTAAAATCAATGGGAAAAAAAGCCACTTACTACACTTCCGGCTCCAAATTGGTGAAGCCGTCCATCATACTTCTGACTCCAATCCTGATAACGACGTCCAGCTCTACTGCAATGACAGTAGACTGGGAAACTAGCTGATCAGTGGGGATCCTGCATGATGTGAAAAGCATTGAACTCTTTGAGGTCAAGCAGTATCTCATTTGAAGCTCTTATTATCAGCTTAGTAGTATTCTAATCCAATCTTATGAAATTCATTGGTTATATAACCTACTTTCTATTTCTCTGTATCAAATGATTATGATCTATTAAGAATTATATAGACAGTTCTGATGTTTCTCAAAGGTCATTGACACTTTTAGAAGTTATTAAGTTTTCATTGTCTGTTTGTCATATGTGCTAGGAGCTTTCCAAACAAATCCATAAGCCTCCATTCCCCCAACAAAGGCCAAGTGAGTGCACTATTGGCCTTCATCAGGATGATATACATTGCCATAACTTTTTTTATGCTTCAAAGAATAATGCAGTCTGTAGCGTTCTTCCATATGGAGGCATCCAGTGAAAAAAGGCACCACGTATGGTATACTTTTTTAACATGGGGGCCTATAGGCAGCAGATCCCACTGTACATCTATATATTGGGAAATTCTCCCGACCTATACCTCTGAAGGACACTGCAAAATACAGTGTGGAAGCACCCCTATACACACAAAAAACGAAACTAAAAGTACTAAAGAAATCCATAGTCCTAGCCCAGATTTAAACAATATAAGGCTGGTTTTAGAGGATGGAAAACGCTGGCAGGAGATTCGGCACTGGAGTTGCAGGCACCCGGGACGGGTAAGTATAGGATGTTTTATTATTTTTTAACATGGGCAGTCTATTAAAAAATACTTGAAAAACACCTCTAATTCAATTAGATATTCCTTTGTTAATTCTTATATAATATTTTATTAAAGATTTAATATTGATATTCACTAAAACTTTACACAAGGTTTTTTAATGCCACAGATGTAAATTTTTTGTATTCATAAAAAGTGTTATGATTTTCCATCTGTTTTTGGATGTAGACCACATTCACAGAATTAGACCTATGCCTTGGTGTATTTGTATAAGATATATTGGTATTCATCTGTCAAAAACATTCATTCGGCTGCTCATATACATGGCAGGTGTGTCACATGAACAAGAAGATAAGTATTGCAGTGTATTGAGGAAGCAACAAAGTTATTGCATGTTTGATTAAATTAGATATGTATTAAAATCTTAACATTTCACCCCCCCCCCCCCCTCTTCCCCAATTAAAAAAATCTAAATAAAAATGACATGTAATTGTTATAGTTGTGTCTGGAAAAGTCATTCACAGAGTGCAGGAGAGTCTATATTACATAAAAGCCCTTCACAGACTACACTTTTTAAAAATCTCATAGATAATTTTTATTAGATAATCATTAAAAACACTCACACTAGGGCTAGACAGCTATTGCTGGCTTCAATCAACACCCTCCTACATTTAGATTAGCCCCTTAGATATCTGGTCAAAATAAAAAAATGGCAGAGCCTATTGCCTTGATGGTAGGTCAGGGCATAAATGATGTCTCACACTAGCCCCAGTATATATAGTGTGTGGAAAGTCCACCCCCCAGGCGGTGCTAAGTGAAGGAAGCCAATAGACTGGTGTCATATGATATAAACACTACCATGTGTGGAGTCAGCACAGCAATCAGAACATGTATGGAGCCAGAGCTGTGGGCGCCATCTTGGAAACTGGAAACTCCCACACACTAGGTATCAAAGCCTGTATAAGATGGAACGGCATGTAAACATTACCATTTGTGGAGTCAGCACAGCACTCAGAACATATAACAGGATAAAAAGTCACCCAAAACATGCAAGATGCACTGCTGTCTGCTGCATATGGGTCCATTTGATGAGATCTGCTGCTGCATCAACGGATCGGGCAAAATAAACACCTGACCAATATACATGGTGTACAGTGCGTTGCCCTGGCGACCACCAATGCTAGGAGAGGAGTGGTGGAGTGTCATGGTGACGCAGTAATGACACGGGATGTAAGCGACAACCAATCTAGCTCTTCGGCGTTGCATAATAGAAGTGCACTATGAAACTTTGGAGGGAGCCGGGGCCTAGCTCCATCCCTTAACCCGCCTCCCAGCATCATATGTCAGCTGAGCAATGACTAAGGAGGCGGGGGAGCCAAAGCTGCCAGCGCCATCTTGGAAACTTGAAACTCCCACACACTAGGTATCAAAACCTGTATAAGATGGAACGGCATGTAAACATTACCGTGTGTGGAGTCAGCACAGCACTCAGAACATATAACAGGATAAAAAGTCACCCAAAACATCCAAGATGCACTGCTGTCAGCTGCATATGTGTCCATCTGATGAGATCTACTGCTGCAACGTTGGATCAGGCAAAATAAACACCTGACCGATATACATGGTGTACAGCGCGTTGCCCTGACGACCACCAATGCTAGGTGAGGAGTGGTGGAGTGTCATGGTGACGCAGTAATGACACGGGATGTAAGCGACGTCCAGTCCCTCCCTTCAGTGTTGCATAATAGATGCGCGCTGTGGAGTTTTGAAGGGAGTCGGGGCCTAGCTCCGTCCCTTACCCCGTCCCCTACCTCACTATCGCTCAAAAGATTGCCTTTGAGTGAACTTTGAGCGATAATCGTTGTGTCTAAATGGTCCCTAACAAACAGGACAACTCCTTTACAAACTAAAGTGAAAAGCACCTATAATGAGGCCCGTTAACAGTAGCTATAATGCTTCTTAGACTAGATGGAAGTGGCATCAGTGTTAGGAAAGCCATGAACGACTTCCGTTTATCCCAGCTTGCCTTTTGGATACCTTTGGCTGGCCCATTACAGTCACGGTTGATCTGGCATTGCACTTTCCTAGTGTTACAGTGCCATTTCATTCTAGTGACTGTTGGGAGGGCAGTCACATCACTTAGACCCAAGCAAATTGGACAAAGATAGCAAAACATGTGTTACTATTAATGCTAAGTAGGCAATGGATACCCAAAAGGCCAAATGACAGAAATGATGCCAAGCACTAATTTGTAATATAAACAGTACTAAATGTTCTTCCGGTTTTCTATAATTTTTTAACATTGCTCATAAAAGTTACATTTTAGTCTAAATTGTATTCCTATTATTCCATGATATCCAGTTGTATCTGTTAGTTATAATACATGGAGTTCACATAGTGCATGGCAGTTCATTCACACTATATATTAACAAACGTTCTCTGTGTTATCAGCGACCTGGCTGTTTATTAACTGCAATAAGAGATGGTGAACTTATGTGACTCCTGTTAGTGAGTTACTGTAGGATGGTAATGTAGGATGACATAGTGCTTTCTATTGGTGTATAAAGCCTCATTCACACGCTAACATACATGCGCAAAAAAAAAAAAATCGCAACTAAAATAGGACACTGGCGACTAAAATTCCCTTCTGCGCAAAAATACAGGTCTTGACCTATCTTTGGTGCGCAAAACGCAGGAGTGTCCATAGACTTTTATGGGAGTTGGAAAAAAAGGAAGGAGTTTAGCTGCATCCAGAGCCGGGAAAAGAAGGCAGATGTCTGTACTTTACACATTGGAAGTCACTGGGATGATTTCTACCAAGCGAGGGAATTCTGAACAGCAGCGCATTGTTTCTGCAACACGCCAGTCCAGATCATGTGAATGGGCGATTTAAACGCTAATGAAGCTGGGGACTCAATAGAAGAAAAATTTCCATTCATGCGATTTTTAGCGTAGTTAGCCGCGATTTTTTGTGTGCAGAATTTTTATGCGATTAGATCCCTCCTGTGAACGAGCCCTCAAGCTGGGTAGGACTTTTTCGGGCAATTAAAATGTAAGGTAACTAAAAATGAGTAAATGTTTCACCTGATTTGCCAATTTACAGATTTCCCAGTTCGTGAATTAGGGTGCTTTCAAGTAGATGTTTTAATTGTGTGAGTTTTGTGCTTCGCATGAGAATAGAACCCATTATTTACCGCAAAGAGAAAAGTTCCGGCATGTGCTATTTCTTGGGGGATCTTGGTCATTGTCGTCTATGGGAAAAAGAAATTGCATTGCACTCGTATTCCTATTGAAATAGCATGCAATTTTCACGAGCCTGAAATCATATGTACAAAGTTGCAATGTGATGCGTTATTCTCGTAAAAAGAATCGAAATCACATAGAAAACGGCACGTTTAAGAGTATAATATGAGCCTGAGTTTCTCGACCGATATCACACTTGCCTGTGTGAGTCCAGCCTTAAAATCGGAGAATCGATCTCCCTGATATAGACACTTTAATATCACCCACTTAGGTAAATGATTGTTTTTCAAAATTGTACAGACCTTCCATTGCTTGCATCATCTAATGGGCAGGAAAAGTTTATGTCATTGTCCAGTTTTTACTATTTCTCTTTGTTAGAGCGTGCCTCAAAAATAAGCTGATCACAGGTTATCTCACTTCCAGGACCCTCAACTATCATATAAACGCATACTGTATAACAATATACGCTATCCAATGTCTTCCTGAGCAGAACCCATTTACCCCGTGCTGCCTAAAGGCATGCAAATAAGGAAGATGGAACAATACCCCTGCAGCGCCACCTATTGGATGGCAGCATTCCTTCAAGTCAATGTACGACTTTTTAACAAGTCTGTGAAACAAAGATTGGGAATAGGAAACCAAGCCAGAAAACCATACACAGACAGATTTGTTAAAAAGTTGTACATTGATTTGCAGGAATGCTGCCTTCTAATAGGTGACGCTGCAGAGGTATTGTTCCATCTTCCTTATTTGCATAAATTACCCAGTGGAGCATGCATGGCCTTATAAGTCTCCCCACTCTTTCAGGTGTCTTTTCACATATCTTCTGAGTGCTCTCCTTGGGAAGTGACGATGCCATCCCCCAACCCATTCGCCCCCTAGGTGTCTCTACACATTTTTGGGTGCTCTCCCTGACGACATCCCTCTTCGCCTAAAGGCATAGCACTAGAGATGAGCGAACCTACTCGGCCACGCCCCTTTTTTGCCCGAGCTCCGTGATTTTCGAGTACTTCCGTACTCGGGCGAAAAGATTCGGGGGGCGCCGTGGGTGAGTGGGGGGTTGCAGGGGGGAGATAGAGAGGGCTCCCCCCTGTTCCCCGCTGCTACCCCCTGCTCCGCCATGCTTCCCCCCGCCCCCAGGCGCCCCCCCCCCCCCCCGAATCTTTTCACCCGAGTAAAGAAGTACTCGAAAATCGCGGTACTCGATCGAGTAATTACTCGAAACGAGTATACTCGCTCATCTCTACATAGCACTACTGGGGGCATACAATGCATTCAGAAAGTCTTCAGAGCCTTTGGCTTCTGTTACAATTTGTTATGTTGTGGCCTTGTGCAAATTTAAAAAAAATCAACTTTTCCCCATCATTCTGCGCTCAATACCCCATATTTACATAGTGAAAACAGGATATTAGAAATATTTGTAATTTTTATTTTAAATGAAGGACTAACATTTTACATTGACATAAGTATTCACACCCTGTACTCAGTGCTTAGTTGAAGCACCATTAGCAGTGATTACAGCCTCCAGTCTTCTTGGGTGTGATGCCATAAGGTTTGAACAGCTGAATTTGGAAATGTTTTGCCATTTCTGTCTGCAGATCCTCTTGCCCTCCATCCAGTTGGATGTGAACCATCTGTGAAGAGCCATTTTTAGATCTACCCAGAGATGTTCGTTTGGGTTCAAGTCAGGACTCTGGCTGGGCCAGTAAAAGACATTCACAGAGCTGTCCCTAAGCCCCTCCTGTGTTCCCTTGGCTGTGTGCTTAGGGTCATGGTCTTATTGGAAGGAGAACCTTCTGCCCAGTCTGAGCTCCCTCGTGCTCTGGATCAGGTTTTCATTAAGAATATGGGCTGGCTCACAGAAGTGTAATTTAATAGCATATTACGTGTGAGATGTACGGGTGCATAATATGCGGTAAATGGAGTCAATGAAAGGACATTGATTTTCATTGATCCATTCACACTTGTGTATATACACACTTGCGTATAATATAGGTATAAAAAAAGAACCTAGCATGTTCTATTTTACTGCATATTAAGCATGATTGAGCCCTATTGTTCTCTAAAGGCGTGTAATAGACGGTGTGCATACGCCATTACATTGTGTAGATGTGGCATTTATAAGCGGCATAGTAGAAAATTAAAAAAGGAAGACTGAAGATGACAGTGTACGTGAGATACGCTGTCCTGTACAGTCCAAGATGGCTACCATATGTGGTAATAGGCCGGCTCACACAGTGGTAAAATGCCGCCTTATACATGCAGCGTTTTGCTACACGTTCGTGTGAGCCCGGCCTATCTCTGCACTTTGCTCCATTCAGCTTTCCCTCAACCCTGACCAGTCCCCCTGTCCCAGCCGCTAAAAATCCCCCCAACGCATGATGCCACCACCACTATCACTGTAGGGAAGGTATTGGGCAGGTGATGAGCAGTTCTACAGACATTACGCCTAGAAACGCCAAGAAGTTCTATTTCGCTTTCATCTGACCAGAGAATCGTGTTTTCCACAGTCTGAGAGTCCTTTCGGCAGGCTATCATGTCTCCTTTACTGAGGAAAGGCTTCTTACTGGCCCCTTGGCCATAAAGCCCAGATAGGTAGAGTGCTGCAGTGATGGTTGACCTACTAGAGGTTTGTCCCATCTGCGCACAGGATCCTTGGAGCTCAACCACAGTGACCATGGGATTCTTGGTCACCTCTCTTACCAAGGCCCTTCTTCCCCGATTATTTAGTTTGTTGGTTTGGCCAGAACTCGAAATAGTCCGTCCTGGTTGTTCCAAACTTCTTCCATTTAAGAATTTTGGATGCCAGTGTGGTCTTGGGGACTTTCAGTGCAGCAGAATTTTTTTGCAGCCTTTTCCAGATCTGTGCCTCCACACAATCCTGTCTCTGAGCTCTACAGGCAGTTCTTTCCTCCTCATAGCTGTGTTTTGGCCCTGATATATATTATGTGCTGTGATACCTTATATATACAGGGGTGTGTCTTTTAAAGTGATGTCCAATCAACTGAATTTACCATGAGTGACTCCAATCAAGGAGTAGAAACATCTCAAAGATGATCAAGAGAAATGGGAGGCCCCCAGAGCAAAGTTTCAAGTATCATACCAAGGGGTGTGAATACTTATGTCAATGCAAAATGTTTGTTAGAATGGAAAAAAAAAAGATTTCTAACATTCTGTTTCCACTTTATTATGGGGGTGTTAAGTGCAAAACAATGGGGATTTTTTTAAATTTTCATTTGTACAAGGCCACAACATAACAAAATGTAAAAAAAAGTGAAAGGGTCTGAGTACTTTCCAAATGCATTGTATGTATTATGCCCGTATACCAGTTTGTAGGCGCACACAAAAGTCACAATTCTGATGTGGGGTTTTTGGGTATTCATTCCAGATCCCGCACTTTTTCAAAAAGTCTGTGGGGTCTAGCACTGTGTGTATGGCCTGTCACATTTAGTGTAAATTATGCCAGAAATCAGAAATTGGGGTGTGCACAAAATTGCATCACATGCTCCATTCAGCAAACAGCATTGGTAAAATGCAGCATTTGAAACTTTGAAATTTTTCATCGGTGTTTTCGAACGCAGGTTATTGTGTTTGACAGTACTTTTTAATGCACCCCATCATTGTGATAGGTGAGGGTGTATTGACCCAGTACTTCATCCTGGTCCCCTCCATAAATGTCATACATGTATGTCTTGTGTTAATGCACTGTGCAAAGCTGTCTTGTCATTTCCAGTGTGAGTGTTGCACTGCTTTTGAATGGGTTCATACACATATGCAATTTTTTCCTGCATAGGATGACAATGCGATGCTATGCAGGAAAAAACAGGCATGTTCTATCTAGCTGTGAGATTGCAGCTAGCAGCCCTAGCTGCATGTGCAGACCATCATATTTACTGAAGCCTATGCTAGATACTGGCATAGATTATAGCAAAAATTAATCTCAGCTGGCATATACCGTATGCGCTGTAGTGCTGACAAAGGTATCAAGAAGCTTGCCCCACTTTATACATTTTTAGCTCGGAGGTGGGCACATAGTTTACTTAGACCGGCATCTGAAGTGTTGGTCTAAGTAAATAGGCCTAATAGTATCGCTTAAAAAAAAAAAGCACTGGAACGCCACCTTCTGCCCAGAAGTGGTATTATAGTATAACTATTGCAGGTTTCTTAATTGTATTATCATTTATATAATTTCCTCTTTTTTTGTAAGATAGCTCTCCCAAAGTAACAGAAAAATTAATTTCCATTACAAGCTATATCCTATAAGTTAACGTCTGACCCCCATAGCAACCTTGAAACATAATATGGATTACCAGCCAACCCAAACACATTTGTCTGTAGACAGTAACGTCTTTGGGGTTTTCTGTTTGGTTCATGCTTGTTATCAGTATGAATAGGGCTTTGATTCTCACACGACTGTGTTAATGCGCTTATCACATGTGCGGGAAGCACGCAGCAGTATGCAATGCATTGCTGATAAATTCCCATTCAATATCTTGGCATGTACGCGTGTGTAATACATGCCAAGATAGTGCATATAAGGAAGATGGAACAATAACTCTGCAGTGCCACCTATTGGATGGCAGCATGCTTTCAAATCAATGCGTGACCCTTTAGACAGGTCTTTAAAACAATGATTGCGAATTGAAAGCCAGGCCAGAATCCATAGACAGACAGCTGTTTCTGGGGTGTTTGCCCCTCATCAGTGTGCAGTAGGATTCTGACTTGCCAAGTGAGAGGCCTGTGATGTGGGCCGGGAGGGATAATATCACTCCTTAAGGAGAGCACCTAGAAGGTGAGTAAGGAGACTTATAAGGCCATGCATGCTCCTCTGGGTAATATGCAAATAAGGAAGATGGAACAATACCTCTGCAGTGCCACCTATTGGGTGGCAGCATTCCTTCAAATCAATGCTTGACGCTTTATACAGGTGTGTAGAGCAAAGATTGGGAATTGAAGATAGTGCTTGTCACGTTCTGTTTTGTGCGCGCATATCGGATACTGTATGTGCAAGGCTCCATCAAAAGTAATAATGTAAAGTTAGTCACCGCGTATTATGCGTGTAAAACCCGAGCATGTAGTACATGGTAAAAACCGCTTGTGTGAGAGAGCCCTCACTGCGAGAGAAGCTTTGTGAGCAGCCTCACCAATAGTACTTGAGGAGATCTATGTAATAGGTTGTTCACACAGTAAAAGTTCCTGAGGGAATGCTGAATTGTTTTATATATTGGGGAGAGTGAATTTTTTACTGCCCCCCATTTTGGAAACTACATGGCAATAGTTATTTGATCTTTTGGCTGTTAGGGCAGCAGATACACTGTACCTCTAAACCAATTTGGCTTAAAGGGGTTTTCCAGGCAGTGCCGACTCAGTGCCGGGCTACACCGGGGTCAGAGTGGAAAGTTGTGCTCCGACCCTTGTGTAGTGGCCACTTGCAATTGCACGTGCAGATTTTATTGAAATCATTGATTTCTATGAGAGCTGCATCTGCAATTACGACTGTCTGCCACTACAGGGGGTTGGTACAGCAGCTTCTGCTCCTATCCCGGTAAGGCTAGATCTAAAGGCTGCACCTGGCATTCTCTGGTTTTCACTCTTTAACCCCACCAATTGGGATTTGGTCTGCACTGTGGGAAACCCCAGACAGCTACCCCAGAAATAGTCTTGGTTAAGAGGCAGGTGATGCAACTTGGCCAGGTTTACTATAACGTGGTACCAGAGGGTGCAGACAGAGACATAGTTGAGGAATAGAGGTTGGGGCAGGCTGAATTTTTGCATAACCAAAGCAGAGGCTGAGGGTCAGGGCAGGCAACAGACAGAGTAAATGTGGTCAACAAAAAGCCGAGGTTGCGTATAAAGTAAATGAGTCAACTATACCAGTCTATACTCCTCAAAACAACATCCTTGAAAGCCCATTTAAAGGAAATCTGACGCTTTCTATAAGTACCATAAACTAAGTTATGGTGCTCATAGGATAGGGAATGTGGATTCAGAAGGTATGCTTCTTCTATGTACCCAGCTTCCCGTTCCCTCTGTATTTCCCCTTGAAGTTGGGGCTTGGTAGGTGAGCGTGACTCTTTTTTACAGTCAGTGTGCACGAATACAGGAGTGACTGAAGTGCACCGACTAAAAAAAAGAGTCAAGCTCATAGACGAAGCACCAACTTCAAGGACTGATAATGAGTAACAAGGAGCGGGTAAATATAAGAAGTATACCCTGGACTCCAAGTTCCATGTACTGTGAGCAATGTAACTTAGTTTATGGTGTATATTGGGCATGACAGGTTCCCTTTAACTATTAAGGAGGTATACCAGCCTAAATCAATTATCACTTTTCCAGTGGATAGAGACCCAACCACCATAACACTATACTTGGCGGTTTCGGTCAGTGTCGTAGACTTTACATATAGTATGACAATATATGCTCGACTGCCTCTCCATTCCTACTAGCTGTTATATTACAAATAGGGTAACCAGGCTGGAATATCTCTTTAAAGCTCACAATGGCAAAAAAAAGTTCAAGCAGAAGTCACAGAACTCATTTCTAGCATGACAGGAATTTGACATTCACAATGTCAAAGCTCAACAAAAAGGTCATTATGTATTATTTTGGCTCTTAGGCTAGAATGACTTTTCACTTCATTGCAGTACAGTTTTCTCTAGCAGACATTTCCGTCTCACTGTACAGGAAGTTGCCAAATAATTACATCGTATTTCTCGTAGCTGCTAATTTTCACTCTCCCCTTCAGTAATACAGCTGGCTAACATACTAGGTAACTTAACTCCCCCTATCTTCTTACCCCCGAATAAATGGGGCTTCCCCTCCTCTTCCTCCTCATCCTCCTCGTCCTGTTAGCAGCCATCCTGAAGTCTGGATGTTACTTTGCCGGCAGCCGGTGAGCTCTGAGAAGTCAGATGGGGAAGAAAGGAGGAGTTGTGTCCTGGAGTCAAATTTCCTTTAATAAGCTCCTGCCGCAGCACGTGGAGCTGATTCATCCATAGAATCTAAGAGCAAACAAGACATTTAGCTATCAGGATGCTGCCCGGCAACATGTAATACTCTACGTCACACATGGATGGAAAAATGGAAGTAAAGCAGAATCAAAACCCCATTTTTTATTGGGTATACATTAAAATTAGAGATGAGCGAACGTGTTCGGCTCCGCCCCTTTTCGCCCGAACACCGAACTTTGCGAGCAATTCCGTGCTCGGGCGAAAAAAGTTCAGGGGTCGCCGTGGCAGCGCGGGGGGGTGCGGCGGGGAGTGGGGGGGAGAGGGAGAGAGAGAGGGCTCCCCCTGTTCCCCGCTGCTGCCGCCCGCGCCGCCGCGCCTCTCCCCGCCCCCCGGCGCCCGCCGAAGCTTTACGCGCGGACACTGAAGTCCTCGGCAAAGCCGGTGTCCGGGTGCGTAAGTGTTCGTTAAGAACACGTTCGCTCAACTCTAATTAAAATCATCCTGATTAATAATAGCATATACCATGACAGCCTGAGCCGTATATTAACCCCTTAAGGACCAGGTTGTTTTGTACCTTAAGGACCAGACACCTTTTAAGGATTTTACCCATGTGGCGGTTTTACTGCTCCATTTTTTTTCCTTTAGCTACCAAAATTATTTTTGCTGCGTTTTTTTTTTCGTGACATATAGGACTATTTTTTTTATATCTTTTTCACTGACTTGTTTTTCCGTTTTTTAGTTTTATTGGGGGTAAAATGCTAAAAAAATGATTTTTTTTAACATTTATTGTTTTTTTTTTTAATTATTTTTATATTTACACTAAAATAAAGTATGGGAATGGGTTCCTCTATATGTTTCGGATGTTTTGATATATAGTAGGTATGGTTTTGGTTTACAGCGCGCATACGGCGACGGTTTTTGTTGGCGTCTGCTTTGTATTATTCTCTTTCTTTTGTATGTATTGTTGTTTCATTCTGTTGTTTTGTTTTACCTATGTATGTAATTGTGTATTTTACTATCTATGTCCCCCATGACGTCATATAAGACCTCTGGGGGCCATTTACTTTTTTTTTTTTTTAACTTTATTTGACACTTTCCCACTATAGTTTGGGCGTCCATAGGAGCCCTAGTTATAGGGGAAAGTAACCCCTGTGGTGACATTAGTCACCTGCAGAGCTGCCAGAGTCTAGTCTGATCCTCCAGCTCTGAATTAGCAGGGAATCCTGGGAGGTCACATGACCGCCCGAGGCTCCTATAGTGAAAGTAAATGTTACTTTCAGTTTCCCCATACAGTGCTCATTGAGCACTGTATATCGGGGAAGCAGAAGGCAGGAAGAGTTAAAAACCCCTCCTGCCTTCTGCTCCGGGTTATCAGCCGTCACTAACAGCTGATAACCCGTTCCTGCCTCAGACTGATTGCAGAGCAGGAGACTTAGAGCACCGCCGTATTTTTACTATCGCTACACTATCCTTGGAGGAGAAAAGGCACCTACAAAAACTTAGATGTAAGCCGATGTCTGAGGATCTATCTGGCCCAGACAGAAGGCTTCTGGAGGACAGATCATCTTTTTATGCTCACTAGTGACTCAAAGAAAGGGAACGAGGTCTCAAAAGGCTCTTTTTATAGAAGTAAAGGTATATCTCTCCCTGATGGCAAGCTTCATTGAGAGAACGTGCTCGAATTCCAGCTGAGAGCATCTGCTGGGTGGTATCGTGGAGCAATCCTAATATTTTCATTCCCCATTATACGCTTGACTTCTCAGCAAGAGAACAATCTTCCTTTGGATATTTGGTATTAATTTCTGGTATTTCCCTCCTTAAGGGATCAAGCTACATCCCCATATGCATATGTTCTGCAGTGTTGGACGCCCAGGAAAGAATTTAGTATGCTATTCTTCTTTCCTGTACTCCGAACAGCAGCACATCGCTTCCCTCCTAACAAAGATTGTCTTCGAATTTATGCTTCTGGTGCGTTCTTTATAAATATACAAGGAAAGGGGCTTAGGGCCATTTTATAGGGTTGGTCCTTACTTTTTCACAGTTTGTGTCACCTATCCAAAACATAAGGTAAGGGAATAAATTCCCATAGGTATATGTGCTGCCGTTTGAACTTCAAGAAGGGTATATTACATGATACATTTTACCTTTATAGAACTAAGTAGTTTAAAATGTATCTGCACTTTCAGATGACTTTTCAGAATAAGTTGTCAAGTGAATGTACATGAGGAATAACACTATATCTGGCCTTGACTACAAGCAAATGAAGTGTTTTATATTCCAATATGTTTTTTTTATTGAAATGATAACGTTACGTCTCTTTTGTACTCAACCAACTTGAGTGTAATACACAATTTCAATAAACATATTCATTACAGTCATCTTGTATGTTAAAACTGGGTGAACAGGCTGTTAACAGGGAGAAGGGGGGGGATGAGGGTGTGTTTATGACATTATAGCTTCCCAGTGTTAGGGTCAAGTTAAATACTATTTTTCCTTATTCTCCTAAAGGGTGACCATTTCCCTAATCTGCGGGGTTGCCAATATTGTGTCATCCAATTGTAGTAGTTTATCCATTGTGACTAAGAAGCCTCATAATTGGGTATTTTGTTGTTCCTAATAGCTAGTATTTTTTCTTCTTTTTCAAATATTTTTTTCCAAAAGGGCATTATGCATTGACAGCTCCAAAATGTGTGGTATAAGAGCCCTGGCTTCCCACAATCTCTCTAAAGGCTCCTGCACACTGGCGAGAATGATATCATGCCATGATTCATGGCCCCATATTGTCCTTGCAATCCTTCTAAAAACCCCTGGATGTGAGGCGTTTTCACATGGAAACAGCATCACATTCCTGCGGTAGTTCCCATCAGCCCCACTGTGGCTGTCACAGCCATTGCAGGAGATCGCAATGTCCTCCCATTGTTTTCAATGGGGCCGGCGCTGCTGCCACCAGCCCCATTGAAAACATGTGGAAACCACTGGATGCGACAGCCTTGCATCCCTTCGGGGATGAAGGAATCCCCTGGCACAGCTGTCACAGCTGCAGCAAGGGATCGCAATGTCCTCCCACTGTTTTCAATGGGGCCGGCACTGTTGCCGCCGGCCCTGTTGAAGACAAGGGGCAATATCATAAAAAGAAAGGAGATGCTGCAGGATATAGGATAAAGTCTAGTATTTTTTGTCTATAGAGCTTTGTTGGATCATTTTTCCTCTTAGTACGGCCTTATGGGCATTCCACAATATGCAGGAGTCTAGTTTTGGGGATAAATTATTTTTAAAGAATTCCTTTAGAGATTCCTGTATTTTACTTTGCTATAATGTGTCTTTCAGTAAATATCTATTGTTATGCCAACCTGAGGGACAATAAGTGGTGGGGGACAGAATCAGGGACAGGAGAATAGGTGCGTGATCTGACCAGGATTCTGTGCCTATTGAGGCTGCTTTGAGTTTAGGTAGTATTCAAAAGTCCATTCGAAGCATATCTATTCTGGAGAAAGTTCTATGTCTTGTAGAATAGAATATATATTCCCTAGAATCTGCCTTTAACCATCTTAAGGTAATGGAAAATTCCTCCTTTCTCAACCACTAAGATAGCGTGGGCACAGATGTTCTGCTCCAGCTGTTTGAATTGACTCCTCTGTTGTTGATAATGTTAAAGTCGCCACACATGCATATAAATTTGCTGTTGTTAACAGAGAGATGTTGATGTTACCTACTAGAACAATATATCTGCCGTCCACATCTACCTCAGAATAAACAAGCTGAAAGTCCATTGTGTCTTTAACTGCTACCAGGACTCTGGCCTTCTTCTTCCCTGCGTTAGATTGGAAGATTGTAGGGAAGCTTGGGTGAGAGAATTTGAGTTTCTCTGTTTTACAAAATGTGTCTCTAGTACACAAAGCACATCTGCCCTAAGTAATAGCGCAACTTTCCATATATCTGATCTTTCGGGGGGTTGGATTGAGCTCCTTTGCATTGATGGATATGAGACTAATCTCATAGAGAAGGAGCATATCGGTGTGTGTGAGTAGCTTTTCCTAAGGTGTCATGTCTCCTTAAGGCCTCAGTCACACGGGCGCATCGGCAACTGTACACCGGTGCCGATGCGCCCGTGTGACTGCAGGAAGGAGACGGATGTACCTGCAGACGGCCGTCTCTCTGCAGCGCCGGAGGAAAGAACACATGACCGGCAATGAAGCCGGTCACATGTTCTTTCCTCCGGCGCTGCAGAGAGACGTCCGTCTGCAAGTACGTCCGTCTGCTGGTGTCAGTCACACGGGCGCCCGTGTGACTGAGGCCTAAGGAGAGCACCCAGAAAGTGTGTGGAGACACCTAGGGAGTCAGGAGATAGTATAGTTTCTCCCCAAGAAGAGCACCCAGAAGGGAGACTTATAAGTTGATGCTAGCTCCTCTGGGAAATCTCTGCAAATAAGAAAGATGGAAAAATACCTCCACAGTGCCATCTATTGGATGGCAGCATTCCTTCACATCAAAGTGACTTTATAACAAGTCTTAACAATGATTGGGAATATGAAACCAAGCCAGAGGACCATACACAGACAGACTGTTTCGGGGGGATAGCCCCTCATCAGGGTAGCAGGCTTTTAGCTTAGTCTGTGAGGGGCCTATGACGTGGGTCACCATTTTTTTCCATCTTTCTTATTTGCATAGCTTTCCTGAGACATCCCAGAGGTTGATGTCTAGTACGTGGGGCTTGTATTTTTCCGTGGATAGGTTTTCCATCAGGCGGTTTGCCAATAGGGTAGAGTCTCTCGGAACTAGCAGAGTGCCAAGGAGCGAATATGGAAGGAGAAGAAAAACTTAGGGCAAGGAAGAATTTGTCATAAGACCTTGTTGTGTGTTCCTTCTTAGTGGGGTGATATCATTGCCTCATGAGGTGTAGGAGTCCAGCCGTAAAGGATGGGGACCTCTAAATTTACTAACACAGGAACTGTAGGTCCAAAGGAGGGCAGCGACCAACAGCATCTCGGGAAGATGGTTACGATCTTGGTTTGGTTCTACTCGACCATTCCTAGGTTATGCTCAGGGAGGTCTTCCTTATTAATTCAGTAATACCCTGTTTTTGAAGCAGTTTCCGACATTTTTCTAGGTTCATTAAGACATAGCTGACACACTCTTTAAATATGATCAGCCTGATCAGGAATCCCCATTTGTATTGGTTCTTGTTTTCTCATAAGGGCTCCTGTACACTTGCGTTTTTCTTGCACGTTTTTTTCACGTGATATTGCTGCGGTTTTTCATGCGATTGTCAATGGGACTTTCTAATGTTAAAAACTAGAGATGAGCGAGCACCAAAATGCTCGGGTGCTCGTTACTCGGGACGAAAATTTTGCGATGCTCGAGGGTTCGTTTCGAATAACGAACCCCATTGAAGTCAATGGGCGACCCGAGCATTTTTGTATATCGCCGATGCTCGCTAAGGTTTCCATTTGTGAAAATCTGGGCAATTCAAGAAAGTGATGGGAACGACACAGCAACGGATAGGGCAGGCGAGGGGCTACATGTTGGGCTGCATCTCAAGTTCCCAGGTCCCACTATTAAGCCACAATAGCGGCAAGAGTAGGCCCCCCCCTCCCAACAATTTTTACTTCTGAAAAGCCCTCATTAGCAATGCATACCTTAGCTAAGCACCACACTACCTCCAACAAAGCACAATCACTGCCTGCATGACACTCCGCTGCCACTTCCCCTGGGTTACATGCTGCCCAACCCCCCCCCCCTGCACGACCCAGTGTCCACAGCGCACACCAAATTGTCACTGCGCAGCCTTCAGCTGCCCTCATGCCACGCCACACTCATGTCTATTTATAAGTGCGTCTGCCATGAGGAGGAACCACCGGCACACACTGCAGAGGGTTGGCACGGCTAGGCAGCGACCCTCTTTAAAAGGGGAGGGGCGATAGCCCACAATGCTGTACAGAAGCAATGAGAAATATAATCCTGTGCCACCGCCATCAGGAGCTGCACACGTGGGCATAGCAATGGGGAACCTATGTGCCACACACTATTCATTCTGTCAAGGTGTCTGCATGCCCCAGTCAGACCGGGGTTTTTTATAAATAGTCACAGGCAGGTACAACACCGCAATGGGAATTCCGTGTGCACCCACAGCATGGGTGGCTTCCTGGAACCCACCGGCTGTACATAAATGTATCCCATTGCAGTGCCCTGGACAGCAGAGCTAACGTCAGATTAAATGCAGGTGGGCATCGGCCCACACTGCATGCCCCAACCTGACCTGGCTTTTTAATTCATAGACACAGGCAGGTACAACTCCCTATTGTGAAGTCCCTGTGGACCGACAGCATGGGTGGGTGCCAGGAAGCCACCGGCGGCACATAAATATATCCCATAGCATTGCCCATCACAGCTGAGGTAATGTCATGTTTAATGCAGGTGGGCTTTGGCCCACACTGCATGCCCCAGTCAGACTGGGGTTCTTTAGAAGTGGACACATGTAGTTACAACTCCGTGTGGACCGACAGCATGGCTGGCTCCCTGGAACCCACCGGCAGTACATAAATATATCCCATTGCATTGCCCATCACAGCTGAGGTAATGTCATGTTTAATGCAGGTGGGCTTCGGCCCACACTGCATGCCCCAGTCAGACTGGGGTTCTTTAGAAGTGGACACATGTAGTTACAACTCCGTGTGGACCGACAGCATGAGTGGCTCCCTGGAACCCACCGGCGGTACATAAATATATCCCATTGCAGTGCCCAGCACAGCTGATGTAACGTCAGCTGTAATGCAGGTGGGCAAAAAATTAATTGGATTACACTGTAGGCGAGGGCCCCAAAAAATTGGTGTACCAACAGTACTAATGTACCTCAGAAAAATTGCCCATGCCCAACCAAGAGGGCAGGTGAAACCCATTAATCGCTTTGGTTAATGTGGCTTAATTGGTAACTAGGCCTGGAGGCAGCCCAGTTAAAATAAAAATTGGTTCAGGTGCAAGTTTCAACGCTTTAATGAGCATTGAAACGTATAAAAATTGTTTACAAAAATTATATGACTGAGCCTTGTGGGCCTAAGAAAAATTGCCCATTCGGCGTGATTACGTGAGGTTTCAGGAGGAGGAGCAGGAGGAGGAGGAGGAATATTATACACAGATTGATGAAGCAAAAATGTCCCCGTTTTTGATGGTAATAGCGAACGATGCTTCCATTTGCGGGTGCAGCCTACGTATTGCTTAGGTATCGCTGCTGTCTGCTGGTGAAGAAGAGAAGTCTGGAGAAATCCAGGCTTTGTTCATCTTGATTAGTGTAAGCCTGTTGGCACTGTCGGTTGACAGGCGGGTACGCTTATCCGTGATGATTCCCCCAGCCGCACTAAACACCTTCTCTGACAAGACGCTAGCCGCAGGACAAGCAAGCACCTCCAGGGCATACAGCGCGAGTTCAGGCCACGTGTCCAGCTTCGACACCCAGTAGTTGTAGGGGGCAGAGGCGTCACGGAGGACGGTCGTGCGATCGGCTATGTACTCCCTCACCATCCTTTTACAGTGCTCCCGCCAACTCAGCCTTGACTGGGGAGCGGTTACACAGTCTTGCTGGGGAGCCATAAAGCTGGCAAAGGCCTTGGAGAATGTTCCACTGCCTGCGCTGTACATGCTGCCTGATCTCTGTGCCTCCCCTGCTACTTGGCCCTCGGAACTGCGCCTTCTGCCACTAGCGCTGTCGGATGGGAATGTTACCATCAGTTTGTCCGCCAGGGTCCTGTGGTATAGCATCACTCTCGAACCCCTTTCCTCTTCGGGTATGAGAGTGGAAAGGTTCTCCTTATACCGTGGGTCGAGCAGTGTGTACACCCAGTAATCCGTAGTGGCCAGAATGCGTGTAACGCGAGGGTCACGAGAAAGGCATCCTAACATGAAGTCAGCCATGTGTGCCAGGGTACCTGTACGCAACACATGGCTGTCCTCACTAGGAAGATCACTTTCAGGATCCTCCTCCTCCTCCTCCGGCCATACACGCTGAAAGGATGACAGGCAAGCAGCATGGGTACCCTCAGCAGTGGGCCAAGCTGTCTCTTCCCCCTCCTCCTCATGCTCCTCCCCCTCCTCCTCCTCCTCAACACGCTGAGATATAGACATGAGGGTGCTCTGACTATCCAGCGACATACTGTCTTCCCCCGCCTCCGTTTCCGAGTGCAAAGCATCTGCCTTTATGCTTTGCAGGGAACTTCTCAAGAGGCATAGCAGAGGAATGGTGACGCTAATGATTGCAGCATCCCCGCTCAGCATCTGGGTAGACTCCTCAAAGTTTCCAAGGACCTGGCAGATGGCTGCCAACCAGGCCCACTCTTCTGTAAAGAATTGAGGAGGCTGACTCCCACTACGCCGCCCATGTTGGAGTTGGTATTCCACTATAGCTCTACGCTGCTCATAGAGTCTGGCCAACATGTGGAGCGTAGAGTTCCACCGTGTGGGCACGTCGCACGGCAGTCGGTGCACTGGCAGATTAAACCGATGTTGCAGGGTCCGCAGGGTGGCAGCGTCCGTCTTGGAGTTGCGGAAATGTACGCTGACCCGGCGCACCTTTCCGAGCAGGTATGACAAGTGTGGGTAGCTTTTCAGAAAGCGCTGAACCACCAAATTAAAGACATGGGCCAGGCATGGCACGTGCGTGAGGCTGCCGAGCTGCAGAGCCGCTACCAGCTTACGGCCGTTGTCACACACGACCATGCCCAGTTGGAGGCTCAGCGGCGCAAGCCAGCGGTCGGTCTGCTCTGTCAGACCCTGCAGCAGTTCGTGGGCCATGTGCCTCTTCTCTCCTAAGCTGAGTAGTTTCAGCACGGCCTGCTGACGCTTGCCCACCGCTGTGCTGCCACGCCGCGCGACACCGACTGCTGGCGACGTGCTGCTGCTGACACATCTTGATTGCGAGACAGAGGTTGCGTTGGAGGAGGAGGAGGAGGGTGGTTTAGTGGAGGAAGCATACACCGCCGCAGATACCAGCACCGAGCTGGGGCCCGCAATTCTGGGGGTGGGTAGGACGTGAGCGGTCCCAGGCTCTGACTCGGTCCCAGCCTCCACTGAATTCACCCAATGTGCCGTCGGGGAGATATAGTGGCCCTGCCCGCCTGTGCTCGTCCACGTGTCCGTTGTTAAGTGGACCTTGGTAGTAACCGCGTTGGTGAGGGCGCGTACAATGTTGTGGGAGACGTGGTCGTGCAGGGCTGGGACGGCACATCGGGAAAAGTAGTGGCAACTGGGAACTGAGTAGCGCGGGGCCGCCGTCGCCATCATGCTTTTGTAAGCCTTTGTTTCCACAAGCCTATACGGCAGCATCTCCAGGCTGATCAATTTGGCAATGTGCACGTTTAACACTTGAGCGTGCGGGTGCGTGGCGGCGTACTTGCGCTTGCGCTCAAACAGTGACGCTAGCGACGTCTGGACGCTGTGCTGAGAGACATTGCTGGATGGGGCCGAGGACAGCGGAGGTGAGGGTGTGGGTGCAGGCCAGGAAACGGTAGTGCCTGTGTCCTCAGAGGGGGGTTGGATCTCAGTGACAGGTTGGGGCACAGGGGGAGAGGCAGTGGTGCAAACCGGAGGCGGTGAATGGCCTTCGTCCCACCTTGTGGGGTGCTTGGCCATCATATGCCTGCGCATGCTGGTGGTGGTGGCTCCCCAGCTGATCTTGAAGCGACAAAGGTTGCACACCACTGTTCGTCGGTCGTCAGGCGTCTCTGTGAAAAACTGCCACACCGTAGAGCACCTTGACCTCTGCAGGGTGGCATGGCGCGAGGGGGCGCTTTGGGAAACAGTTGGTGGATTATTCGGTCTGGCCCTGCCTCTACCCCTGGCCACCGCACTGGCTCGGCCTGTGCCCACACCCTGACTTGGGCCTCCGCGTCCTCGCCCGCGTCCACGTCCTCTAGGCCTACCCCTACCCCTCAGCATGCTGTATTACCAGTAGTGCAGAAACAGAACGCTGTAATTAAATGTGCCACTTATTGGCCTGTGGTTGGAGGCTGACTTCGCTTACGGAACGCACAGCAGAGCCAGGAAATAATTTTGCGCAAGCCTGCTGTAACACTTAGCTGGCTGCGTATGAATTAGGACAACTACCCCCAGCACAGACCCAGTACACTGAGGACGGTCACAGGCAGCCCAAATAGATTTTTTTTCCCAAATGTTTTTAAAAGGCCCACTGCCTATATTCAATAAATATGTCTTCTGTCCCTGCCTCACCACCACTACTGGCCCTGGACTATGTATAATTACTGCAGGGCGCAATGCTCTGCACGGCCGATATAGAAAAAAAATGTGCAACACTGCAAAAAGCAGCCTCCACACTACTGCACACAGTTAGATGTGGCCCTAAGAAGGACCGTTGGGGTTCTTGAAGCCTAAAATACTCCTAACACTCTCCCTATAGCAACTCCAGCAAGACAGCACTTTGCCTGATCTCTGTCAGAATGCATCTGTGGCGAGCCGCGGGAGGGGCCGATTTATATACTCAGGTGACACCTGATCTCGCCAGCCACTCACTGCAGGGGGGTGGTATAGGGCTTGAACGTCGCAGGGGGAAGTTGTAATGCCTTCCCTGTCTTTCTATTGGCCAGAAAAGCGCGCTAACGTCTCAGAGATGAAAGTGAAAGTAACTCGAACATATAGGGTACTCTATTACTATTGTTTCCTTTATTAATATATATCTTATTATTCATACTTCTGTATACGTATCGTACGTAATATGCCTCATAGAATATAGACAGATAGAACTAAACACTAAACATTTCTTGGGGCTTTTGCTTCAAAAAGGGCTCCATGGCTGAAAAAATTTGGGAACCACTGCTCTAGGTGATCCACTCCTGCTCCCATCTTGTTTACGTCTCCTTCACACTGGTAATCACGATATTGCTGCGACCTTTTTCCCACGATTTTTGCGCTGCTATTTCTTACTAAAACGTCACTGCCACTTGCGATCCTCTCACGCATTTTTATTTTGTGATTTTGTCGGAATTTTTTTGCATGAAAGTCAATTGGATTTTCTGATGTTAAAAACGCATAACATTGAACAAAAATCGCAAGTTTGTGCTTTGCGGTGCAATAAAAAGGAGGCTCCTAAGGGAAACATGGGAGACAAAAAAAACCCCGCAAAATGCAAAAAGAAAGGACACGTTGTGATTTTTTCTCTCTCGCAATATCGCATGTGTGAAAACATCGCAGATGCGAAGGAAACCATTGAAAATGATTGGTTTCATAATTCTGCGTTTCTACTCACTCTTGCATTGCGCGGAAATCGCACAATTTTCCTACAGAGGTAAAGGCGCCCAAATAATGGAGTTAATTGTAGTGTGCATATCTGCCAGGTCTTTTTGTCGAGAGCCCCTCAGCGCTACAATCATTTCTCTGACACAGTTTGGTCTGTGGGAGCTATATTTAATAATGCATCATCATTTATTTCTGTGCTTTTGACTGATTTTACTGTGTGTGTGCAGGAGCTAGGACCTGGGAGACACCCTCCTTGCTATGTTTTCTCTTTACAGGGCTGTTGCTTTCTGTGCCTGGGCTGCTCTCCCATATATGGAGTTTCCCCTGCATGTGGGCTGTGTGTTCAGCAGCAGAGCAGGGTCTCTCGCCTTCTTCTCTCTCACTGCTGCTGCTTGTGTCTGGGGAGAGAGGGGAAGAGGGAATCCCTCCTATGTATCTCTCCGACAAGGGAACTTCTAGGCCCTCTGCCCCTTCATGCATCTCGGGCAGCACGGCTCCATCGCCATCTTGCAGCTCTTGCTCTCTTCCACTCTCCCATAGGATGAAGAAGTCATCAGTCCTGTTTTCATTGCTCTCTGTCGGGTCGTGATGTTCTGCCTCTTCTTGTCCTCCCTGATTCGTCAGTAGGTTTTTCCTGCCTTTTTAGAGCTGCTTTCCCCGGAACTTACTTAAACGGCGTCTTTCCGCAATTCCATCCAGGCTCCGCCTCCCACAAATGAAGTTTTTAACCACACGCACAAACAACAGTTACATAAAATAGACCCATGGAAGCCGGGTAATTCTGCTAGTGAGAAGTATAAAGGAAATACTTCTACTTCTCCTTCCTGCTGGATTCACGTCTTTCGGCACTGGCTCAAAAACTGCAGTGTTTTTCAAAAAAACCTGTTTCTGAAACCACCGTCAAGGGGCGTTTTAATAATAAGCATAACAGTAGGCAATGGGATAAAATAAAATATTTACTTACGTGTTAAATCTTGGGCATCAATGTTCCAGTGTTCCCCCGCTGGTCTGTGCTGCAATGATGATATAACACATATCCACTTGACTGCTGCAGCCAATCACTGGCCTCACCGGTCTTATATCATAGAGGCAAGCATAAGTGATGAAGCCAGTGATTGGATAACTACTGGAACATTGATGTAGGAGCGGTGGAAGATTTAACAAGTGAGAAATGGTTATGCTTTTGCTTTATTACATTCTTTACTGTTATGCCTATATTTAACATTCCCAGAAAACCCCTTTAGGGTCGTATGTATTCCAAAATGATACCAACAGAAACTACAGGATGTCCCAGAAAAAATGAGCCTTCGAACAACTCGACGGAAAAATAAAAAAGTTATTGTGCGCAGAAGATGGCGGCAGAAAATAATTTAAAAACCTTAAATATCTTTAAAAAGAATACAAGTACTACAGCAAAAGAAAAACTATATAAGTTTGGTATCGAAGTAATCGTACTGACCCATAGAATAAAGTTATCAGGTCGTTTTTGTTGCAGTTTGTGCGCCGTAGAAACAAGACACAACGAAAGATTACTGAATTTCATTATTTTTCCATTGCTCTCTACATAGAGTTTTTAAAGGTTTTTCAGTACATTATGTGGTACATTAAATAATACTCCTGAAAAATACAACTTGTTCCGTGAAAGACAAGCCCTCGTACAGCTACGTCGATGCATAAATAAAGGAGTTGAGATTTTTTAAAAGGGGGGAGGAAAAAATGGAAATGGAAAAATGAAAAAAAGCTTGGTCCCTGAGGGGTTAATGAGCATTGGGCTTGACTAACGAAACATAGGCTTAACAAAAGAGTTGTTAATTAAAACTTCTTAGTTTGGGGTTCACACAAAGTGAAATAGCAGCGGAGTTTCTGTGTGGACCTACCGCACGGAGATTTCACGGCATTTACAGTAGCAGTAAAGTGGACGAGATTTTGAAAATCTCATCCACAAGCTGCCGGAAATAACCCGCACAAAACCAATGCAGAGACTGACTTGTAGCGCAGAATTCAAATCTACGGCATGTCAATTTTATCGCCATCTCCAGTGCGGAATTCATCCCTGCTTAATTAGGGGGGGCGGGTTTGGAGGCAGACTCTCCGTTGCTGATCTGTAGCGGAATGCCCATTCCGGACATTCCACTGGAAATTAGCCCTGTGTGGACCCAGCCTTAGACCGGTGAGTCTGGCTGGTGACCTTGCATTCTGCAAGTACCTGTATTGTGGGTGACCATGGAGGCTCACAGGTGGCCATTCCTTTTTTGTTTGTATTTCCCATGCCTTTGCTGGGCCCAGCAGCCTATACACAATGATAATTGCTTATGGGCTGCGGGTCGGATGCCTCTATTGACCTCAGTGGAGGCCGTCCATGTAGATTCTGCATAAAATAGAGCATGCTGTGACTTTTCTTCCATTCGCAGAATACGCAATTCATATCTGCGAGTGTGAAGGAAAAATCAAAACTACATACCTTTCAATGCCTGCATTTTACTGCGGAAAAATCCGCGAGGATGCCGATTGCTGCATCTCCAATACAAATCTGGTCGTGTAAGACCAGCCTTAAATCCAATGCGGAGTCTGGCAAAGACATCAGTTGTGCCCAGTCACTAGTGTATAAAATTTGGTGCAAGAATAAACAAAACAAAAAAGGTTATAAAAGGAAAACATGCATGTAGACCAGTGTTTCCCGACTCCAGTCCTCAGGGCCCCCTAACGGGTCATGTTTTCAGCATCCCCTCAGTATTGCACAGGTGATGTAATTATTGTCGGTGCCTCACACGTTGCCACTGATGTTGTTACTATAAGAGATCCTGAAAACATGACCTGTTAGGGGGTCCAGAGGACTGGAGTTGAGAAATACTGACGTAGACCAAGGAAGATGTCAAGATAGGACACTCAAAGTATGCCTTAGAAGTAGAAAGTGCAAAGTAAAAAAAATGTAAAGCAAATGGGGGGAGGGGGGGGGGAGCCAATGTCTGTGATGGAACTTTGCAAAATTGGGAACTACATATTCAGTAGAAAAGCCAAACGAAAAACCAGGACAACCCCTAAAAAGGAGAAAATAGGGTTATAGTGACCGTAAGAGAAGCAATTATGAAGTATAGATGGTGGAAAGAAAATGATATTCAGTGACGGATCACGAATCTACATTGGCCAAAGAGAAGAAAGTGGAACTCTATGTTGAAAATTTAAATATTAGGTCCATGACAAGGCTCCATCGTGCAAAGCTGAATCGGTAAGCGTTCTTTGATGAAGATGGAACCAGCTTGTACTATATTGTTCACGATTAGTGATATCTATGCCTCAAAAAATACAAGCCGTCAGAGAAGCAACAAAGTAATAACTGGAATTTATTTGGTAGATGATTCCATAATTTTGTCCTCTTCTAGACCGAAAAAACATACGCCATTAATACATGCTTTCAGGACAGATTCCATCATCTTGACAGAGGTTCTAGTGTTATGCTAAAAAAAGCAACAGAATGAACTCTTGTACCAACAGATTTACACTTCGCTTATTCTGAGCGTCTGAATGGTGCCATTCTATTTTATATTATTACATAGGCACCATAATGCAGTTTTACACAATGTTGACATAATGCCATAAGGTTAATTGCAATGTCTGAACTTGTTTTACAATGAGTGTTACATATAGGCTGCCATTATAACCTGAACCAGTTTACACTGAGCAGAACATGTGTAACATAAAGCACGAGGTTACAAAGGCTAAACATGTTCATCAAAGTCAATCTATTTTTCCCTCAATGTTGATCTAGCGGATAACAAAATTACCCTGATGAGGCAGAAACCAAATAACTCCATTAATTCCTAGACAGTCTCTAGGAATAGGGCACTTTTTCCCACTGTCCATAAAAAATGGATGTGTCCGTGATTATTTTGAAGCTGGAGGAGCTTCTGCAGGTTATTACAAACGTAAGTATAATTTTACAGCTTACTGTAAATCCTACTAATGTGTTAATATCATATCATAATAATTTATTATGGCTTTACAATATGTCATAAAAAATGTTGTCTGTCTATGATTTTTCGATAAGCTACCCAGAAAATAGAAAAAAAAGTAAATGGGGAACTCTGAGAGGGGTGTAAATCACTGTCTCCAGTGGCAGCTTATCTCCAGACAGAACAAAGGATAGGGCATGTTGAAATTCAGTATGCCCAAGCCTTCTTTGCTCAACATCTGTTGCATGGGCTGAATTAGTACACCATCATACCCATGAGATGGACAGCTGATCCCACTGAAATTGTTGGGGTCCATCCGACATTCAGCTAATGTGTATGGCCACCATGCTGACTTTATTCATATTTACATTTGCTTTCATACTCATCTTCCTTCACCAGATGTTATTTTTAGGATTAATGTGTCAAGTGGGCAGTCTCCACTGTTCACTCTCAATGGGTTACGTTGGACTTAATGAATGGGAGTGTGCAAGCACAGTCTTCTCAAAAGAGTCAAGTTGCTGTTTGTATGCGGACTTTGCTTGAGAACACCACAGGAATGGAGGACCGAGTGAGTATGAGACGCAGCTCTCCGGACTCCCTGTCGCGTAAACTATAAGCATCATAACTAGAGATGAGCGAGTATACTCGCCAAAGGCAATTGCTCGAGTGAGCATTGCCCTTAGCCAGTACCAGCCCGCTCGAGACTGAAGGTTCGGGTGCCGACGGCGGGCAGGGAGCTGCGGGGGAGAGCGGGGAGGAACGGAGGGGAGATCTCTCTCTCACCCGTGCTCCCTCCTGCTGACAGCCGCTACTCACCGCTCCCCCGCGTCAGCACCCGAACCTTCAGGCCTCATGTCCACGGGGAAAATCAGATCCGCTGCAGATTCTCCATGGAGAATCTGCAGCGGGTCCCTCCTGCCCCGCGGACATGAGCGCCGAAAATAGCAATTTAAAGGCATTTACCTATCCGGCGCGGGCGACGAAGCTCTGCTCTTCCTCACGGCCGGATCTTCATTTTCGGCCGGCGGATGAATTCCTGACGCCGGCGGCACGTCGCCGGCACGTCGTCGACGTGCCGCGCGCATGCGCCGGGCACATCCGCCGAGCCGAAGCAAGGGAGATGCGGCCGTGAGGAAGAGAAGAGCTTCGCGGTCCGCTGCGGGTGAGTAAATGCTTTAAATTCCTATTTTAGGTCTCCCGCGGATCCGGACGGCTTCCATAGGCTTCAATAGAAGCCCGCGGGAGCCGTCCCCGCGGGAGACCCGCATGAAAATGGAGCATGGTCCAGATTTTTTCATGCTCCATTTTTTTTTAAATCACTTTTATTGACGATCCGCGGGTATTTATGTATCCGCGGGTGGTCAATGCATCCCTATGGGGTGCGGATCCGCATGCAGGAAATCCGCTGCGGATCCTAAATCCTATTTTCCCCGTGGACATGAGCCCTCAGTCTCGAGCGGGCAGGTACTCGCTAAAGGCAATGCTCCCTCATCTCTAACCATAATTTAGTATATGGTGCTTATAGTAGATGACAGATTATTTTTAAGGGGTTAAAAAAGGATTCTACTAGAGTCTCCTTGGAAACTCTAATAGGATTAGAGTTTCCTTGGAAATATTAGTAGGAACTGAAGGTCAGATTTGTTATTCGAGATTCACATTGTAAGCAAAGTGTTATTCCAAGGAGCCAACACAATAGGGCATATTTACTTAGACTGGCGTTTCATACACCAGGCTCAGTGCAGCAAATTTATAAATAAGCACAAGCTACTTTAATACATTTGTCTCATCTGGCGGCACCTGTGTGTGCCATATGGAAATCTATGCTAGCTATGACTGGCATAGGTCTCTACTATAAGGTACGTCAGTGTAAAATATCTAAAAGTTTCAATTCTGGCACATGTGCTAAGCTTAATACATATGCTCCAATGAACTCTGCATCAGTATACTTTTTGTTTTGAGCATCTGATTGGTGCCTTTATATTATTTCATCACTTACCACCACACTCAATTTCTGATGTATTGTAAGGCTGTAATGTATTAATGCTATTGTGAAGCATCTCAATATTATGCCCCAATTCCTGCAATGTCTGAACTTGTTATACAATGAGTGTTACATGAGGTGACATCACACTCTGAAACCAGTTTAAACTGAATAGAACTTGTGTAACATAAGTTGCAAAGCAAAAGCAGCTGTCTCACCAAAACAAGTTGTTGACAGGATAGGTGATAAATGGCTGATCGGTGGGGGTCTGACCACTGAGGGTCCAGAATCTCCTTGTACAATGGAGTGCAGCTCATGCGTTCACACTGCCGCTCCATTTATTGTAAGGACTGGCAGAGATATCCGACTACAAAAGCTTAGCAATGCCATAGAGATGCATGGAGCGGGGTACATGCCTGACTGCCACTCTAATCAAAAGGGAAATGTGACCCCTTCTTTCATGATCTATGAAGGTCCCAGTGGTCAGATTCCCACCAATGAGGCACTTATCAACTATCCTATGGATGATAAGATTTTCTTTACCCTCTTTAGAAACATAACCAAGATCAACCTATTATCCTACAGTGTTAATCGAGAGGAAAGCACACTGAACCTGATAATGCAGTTACTAGTTGCTTCAGATTACATTTCATTCCATTACATTTGTCTATAGATCCCAAGTAAATATGATCTGGATACTTTGTATGTCAAAAGAGTGATAGTTTCTTACTAGTCACCTGACCGCATGTACAGTATATTGGTTGGAAACGTAGACTGCTATAGATTGCCACTCAGTTTTGGAAGCTGACGAGAGATAGCATTATATCATCATTCCCAGACTACAATCTGGGTGGCTGCCGAGAAGAGATAGATCCAGTTGTTTTGAACTACATTCATAGCATATGTAGTAAGTAAGTATATAACATTTTATAAGAGTTTACAACTTTTTAAGCCTTTTTGCAGACTTCAATGTACACTGAACAATGGCATGTTTTTCAGGTCCTAAGCAGTGTTCCTTCTAAGCCTTGATGGTACCACCCCCTGTGTCGTCCCCCCCCCAAAGTAATGGTGCCCTTTCTATTGTATGATAAGTGTGGTGCATCTTTAGACACTTTGGGGCATATTTACTTAAACCAGAATTTACCCACCAGCCTAAGTGAAGTTAGTCCTGGTTTGAATATGGTGCCAAATGTATTGAGAGGACTAAACCTCTTAATACATTTATTGCATCTATGAGGCACCCCTGTATTGAATCTGAAACCTATGTCAACTATGAGCTGGCGTAGGTTTCAGCTGTAATGTAAGTCAGTTTCTGATGGGTCAGGCGCACAGCCTTTTTAAAAGAGTCAACTTGCTGTCCTTGTGCTGACTTAATAAAAAAAATGGAGTGTAAAAATGCAAAAAGATGCAAATTTTGGTGCAAACCATCTTACCCATTAGATGATCAGCTGATCCCACTAATTTTGTCAGGGTTCATCCGATATACATCTAATGTGTATGGCCACCATGCTGACTTTATTCATATTCAGGTTTGCTTTTTTCATGCTCATCTTCCTTCACCGGATGGGTTCTTTAAATAACCCCTTTATGTTACTCTTATGCTCACCCATACGGTGGCAGTTCTGTGCAGTAAGCCCTGTGGTCCTGACGGGACAGGTATCCATATTATGAACACGGAAATTCAGCCATGGGAAACTGACCTAAAGGTTTATAATGGAACCTACCAAAGGTGCACATCACTACTTCAACATCAGTACATGATTTAATGATACAAAAATTAGCATTAAACCTTCATTTAAAAACTCACATGCCTGGGATAAAACATTCTTCTTAGCACCAGATACCTTAACAAATCTACTTAGATGAGTCAGGAAATCAGTGAGGTGTAGCTGCTAAGTTCCTGTTTGATTTTTCAGATTAGTCGAGTGAGTCATACATATTTGCTCAGTGTGTGCCAGAGGTTATATAAGGACATGTTACTACTAGCCCATTGTGCGTCATTGTATCCGGGCTGTGGAGGCTGCGCAGAAGGTCCATGGAGGAAAACAATGCACTGCCTATACTACAAGTTTCATGTTCATTACTGGAGAAATTAAAAACCAGTTTACTCCATAGTGAAGACCAACCACTACCTGGGGGTGTATTCAGATGAGTGTGTGCGTATGCGTACAATTGTGCACACAAAAACGCACGTCTATTAAAACCATTAGTTCCCTATGGTGTGTTCACATGTCCGTGTTCTACAGGCGTTCAAACGTACGTACCTGCAAAACATAGGATATGCATGCTCCATACATCCGTGGTGCGTGTCAATATTCCCCAGCAGGGAGTGCCCTCATCACTGAACACTGTAACAGCATTGTCACTGTGTTCAGTGACAAGGGGACTCCCTGCAGGGAGTAAAGAATCCCCTGCCACAGCAGTCACAGCTGTGGCAGAGGATCGCAATGTTCTCCTATTGCTTTCAATGGGACTGACGCTTCTGCAGTCCCATTAAAAACAATGACCTGCCGGCAAATCCCTGCAGGGATTTTCTGGGAAGGGTTTTAAATATAAGCCCTTCCCTGAAAATCTTCCATAGAATGTGTTAAAAATAAATAAATATATACTCACCTCTCCACAGCTGCTGGGGCTCAGGCATGTCCAGCCTGTCTTCTCCCTGCACTGCTCTGAATCTCTTTCAGCAAGCAGGGATTTAAAATCTCCGCCTGCTGAAAGGGCTGTATCTGATTAACTTAGCAGTCAGCCAGTCACAGGCAGCACTCAGCCATTCATTGAATGACAGCTGAGTGCTGCCTGTTATTGGTCACAGCACTCAGCAAATCACAGGCAGCACTTGGCCATTCATTGAATTCAGTATTTTGTGAGCCAAAGCCAGGAACGGGTCCAAAATACAGAAGAAATGCAAATCTTTCCATTACACTTTCTCTCTGCAGTTCCACTTGTGGTTTTGGCTCACAAATTACTGGCGAAAAACACGCCCATGTGAAGGAGCCCATGGAGAGAGTTATCATGGTTAAACATAGTAAAATGTGTATTTGCCTAGAGTTAGCTAGTAAATGTATGCAAATACTAGATAAGTGTTCCCTTTTTTCCGTCTGCTTCTATAAGGATGTTTTTAAGGACGCTATAACACAAGTTTGGTTTTTACTTCATATGACTGCCGGAAGAAATCTTGTGTTTTGGAATTAGATCCATCCGTGGCCGAGGTGGCTTCCATCCCGGCACCATGCTACTTAGATTCCAGGATAGTGTCCGGTGTGGGAGAGCGGGTTTCCTACTAGATAACCCCTCTGTAGAAATGTATCTAGTTAGTGTGGCTGTTTGCCAGAAAGTATAGGAATGTATCCATGATTCAGGTATATTGTGGTACTATAAAGTGATGTCCAGACATGCTTTTATTTGTAAAGTATAATATATATGTCAGGACAGGCGGTGCCGGGAACGGTGGCTCGCGGGTTCGCGGTGCCTACATCGCTGGTCCTGTCACTCATGCTGGGGCTGGGCTGCACAGGGGAGCCCCAGCCCTCATTACCTTCCCTGGTCGCTGTACACCATCTCGCTGCCGGGTTACTAGGGATGCGACGGATGCTGCCCCGTGCCCCGTCCTCGGCACCATGGCAACCAGGCACGCTTGGATCTCCACCTGTTCTACAGGGCTAGGGGATGGTTCCCCAGCACTGCTGGGAGTCTCTGGGGCAGGCGTTCTGACAGCATTTAAACTTCTCTGGGAGCTTCCCTCCTTGCCAGTGTTAGTTTGGTCTACCAGCTGCACGCGCATATGTTGATTTTGTCTCCCGTATTGAACTCCGGTTTTGGCTCTCAGCTTTCTGGACCTGACTTCGTCTTTTGCCTGACCCTTTTGTACCATGTACCCTCCTGTTGCCGACCCGGATAGTCTATGTTGTCTTTTCCTGTGTCCCGCTTCCCCAGTGAGTGCAGGGAATGTCGCCCAGTTGTCACCCTGGGGCCTAGCCCAGCGGGGCAAGTAGGTTGGGACAGGGGTTGCGGGCAGTGGCAGGGACTTCCAGTATCCTGGACCCCGATCCTCTGACAATAAAGACATGTCTAGTTGACTGTAGTGTGTATATCCGAAACTTTATATGTGAGGTAAAATATGTCGACGCCATGCCATAATGTATAAATATGGCAATGAGGAACAGGTAAGGCAAAACTGCAGGGAACCAATATAAGAATATCGCTAATAAATAATATGTATTGCATAGACGCTAGTGAGATAGATAGTGCAACCAACCAAGGTAATAGCACTGTTGATTGTTGGACCCATGGAACAATGCTATAGTTGGTAGGGATAGTTATGTGTGTGTTTATATATATACACATTATATACTGAATGTATATAAGACATTTGTGTAGGATAATGTCATAATTTCATAATTTAACTGTGATTATGTTATATCATGTTGCAGAATCACGACCCATGAGGAGGAGTGCGTGAAGCATCACACCAAGTCATGGTGACAGTTGATGAACCCTCAGCAGTAAGTCAACATACTGAGTGAAGCAACGTGCTGCAGACAGAGGTGCACAAGGGCAAGAGAGCAGGTGTAAAGCAGAAGGTCTGTGTGCGAGAGGCTAAGGAACGTCCTCTTCGTAACAAGTGTGTCTGGACAGTTGACAATAGGAAATTGTTAGCACCAGTCGGGAACCAACTATGGAACAACTTCCCTATCGAGTCAAGATAACACAATTATGCTGATCAGTTCTCAGCAGCCTTATCTCTATGGCACTGGTGAAAATAATGAAAGCCTGTAGTCAATTGGAGAAGTTGCACATATCAAAAAATATCAATATTTCAGCTCTTTCTTCTTACCCTCATAAAGGTACTTCCAGCAGTAACAGTTCCACATACAGCATTAGACTGGTGTGAGGTGTTACTTGGATCTACCTCACAATTAGTAGCCACTGCTTACTGAAAATGTGCCCCAAATGCAGTGACCAACCCCTCTTCTCAACATGATTACAATGCTCACCAGGCTGCTCCCAAAACCCTATCAGGGAATGTGAAGAACCTGCTCTTACACCCCAGCTACTGAAAAAATATTTCCAACATCCTCAAAGTAGATTCCTCGCTGGCGTATTATCGACTGACTATACCCCTAGCACTCCTCTACAAGAAGATTTCCCAGTACCAAAGCCCACTTATTATTTTATTCCTGGGGATACTCCCTAAAGCCCCAGATAAGGTCACCAGGTGCTTTCAGCCTTCCTCGAAAGACTTCTACGATATCAGAAGGAACTCCCTATGCTGACTTGAAGCACTGGCATGCTGCCTAGAATCCCTCTAGGACAAAGGTCTTAGTCAAGATGTTTTTATCTTCAACCTCAGGAGTCACATTGTTTCTGCATGTTGAATTAATGAACTGTGCTTTTACAGATCATTGGTTAAACTGGGACTATTTTTCAAAATGTAATAACAATATGGCTGAGTGGCACGGATGTCTGAACAACCCAGACAATTTCTGCTATGTCTGCGGACAGTTCACAACAAAGACACAGCGGGAGAAAATAACATCCTTGGTAAAGTGGGCCCATCGCAAGTATCTCAGAATAAAGCTTGGTAACCAAGATAAGAAGTGGCACTGAACATCATCTGTGTGTCATGTAACCCTCATCTCACACAGTGGCTGACAGGCAAGAGTAGAACGCCATTCGCCATTCCGATGGTATGGCGAGAACAAAGAGACCTGCATACTGACTGTTATTTCTGCATGACACATACCAAGGGTTTCTCCAGTAAACGATGAGATAAAATTATGTATCCAGATATATCTTCTGCAATAAAACCTGCATCTCATGACACCAGATTACCTATTCTTGATCCAGTGGGAGGGTTGCTATTGGTCTCTGGCTGGGCAGCTTCCCTGGGACTACTATGTTGGTCACTATTACTACTCAGGCCAATTTAGGAAACACTCTTACTATTCAGGCCACCCAGGGGTCACTATTACTACTGGGGCTACTATGGGCGTTACTTACTACTGTGGCCACAATGGGGGTCACTAGTCCTACTGAGGTCACTATTAATACTGGGACTACTGAAGGGTTCACTATTGCGGCTCATTCCCATGGACGTAACCGCATTTCACTCGGGCAAATGTAATATGTATTTCCACAACCAAAAATCGCTGACACCCACGTTTTTCGCCTGCTCTGGTGTGTTTTTAAGTGCACAAATACAATGCATATTTGTGAATGCAAAAAAGAACGTAGATAGGCTCATTGAAATGGTGCGCAAATAAGCAGGTTTCCTGCATACTCACTGCGTATTTGTGCCCACCCATTCATTTCAATGGCTTATTGCGGTGTGTAATACGCCCCAACAAGGTCGTGCTGCATATTCTTTCACGGGATTGTATACCGTGCAAAAAAATACGCTAACGTGAACAAACCCATTGAAATCAAGAGGTTCTATTGAAGACCGTTACAAAGGGAAGGACAATCCGAATATGATCGGCGACTCTTGCTGGTTCTTACAGAGAAAAAATAATGTTTCTTACAGGAGAAAGTCAAGATCGAAGTGTCATTTCCCACCAAAAAAAGTCGAATAGTAATATTACAGCACGTCCAAACTGCTATCATCTTAAGTAAAGGAAATGGTTCGTAAATTAAAAGTGAGATGCGCTGCTAGTATTCAATGTTACCGGTGGAATCAGCAGGTTTAATTTTACAGGAATGTATCAATTACTTTCGGTTACGAAATTTTTTTCAAAATTTGTTGCACAGTGATTAATAGCCATGCGGTTCTACAACGAAAACTGCTGTTTACCTGCAAAGTCATTTGCCCAGTAAGGGTCCATTTATTAATGACCACATGACTTACACAGCAGTTTTACTGAGAAATCTGCACAGTTGTGAACAATATATTTGAAAATCACACCAAACTGCATGTCAACACAGTTTTTGGCCGCACCATGATTGCGACATGTACCCTTGCCCTAAGATATTAGTGATGTGTGAGAGGTACTGTACAGAGTTTCTGCCAAGTTCTGGTCAGAAACCTGTAAACTGCATATACAGATGCCATGATTAAGGAGATATAAACAAGTTGACAAGGAGAAAATTTACACAAACTTCCTTACTTCCATGAAGTGGTATCATAGGAGACAATGAACTATCTCATCCCGTTATGAATTATGGCGCCCCACCCCGTTTGCCTTCTAATAATTGATTTCTACATGAAATCCCCTATTGCTTGTGTTCCCCATGCCTTGCTCCTCCCACCCACCCCCTGCACCTCCTGTACCACCCCCAACCCATTTGTGTCAAACCGAAGGTACCTCATATTGTAATTGTTGTATTGTTTTGCATTTATCCATGCCTAAAAGCGCTGCGGAATAAGTTGGCGCTATACAAATAAAGATTATTATTATTATTGATGAACATTGATAGGAAATGGAAAGAATATAACTATATATAATTTCTGGAGCATTCTTTGACATTCTGTAATATAATGTTGACTAATTTAGGACTACCAACATGGTGCTGGATCACTGTAAAAATTCCAAATGAACAGATGTGCACACGCCAGTGTGGCCATGTCTGCACCGAGGCGGATACATGATGTTATATGCTGACCCCAAACTGTTGCTGACCATGGCCATGGCATGCACTGTAGAGATGAGCGAACACCAAAATGCTCGGGTGCTCGTTACTCGGGACGAAATTATCGTGATGCTCGAGGGTTCGTTTCGAGTAACGAACCCCATTGAAGTCAATGGGCGACTCGAGCATTTTTGTATATCGCCGATGCTCGCTAAGGTTTTCATTTGTGAAAATCGGGGCAATTCAAGAAAGTGATAGGAACGACACAGCAACGGATAGGGGAGGCGAGGGGCTACATGTTGGGCTGCATCTCAAGTTTCCAGGTCCCACTATTAAGCCACAATAGCAGCAAGAGTGGGCCCACCCCCCAAACAATTTTTACTTCTGAAAAGCCCTCATTAGCAATGCATACCTTAGCTAAGCACCACACTACCTCCAACAAAGCACAATCACTGCCTGCATGATACTCCGCTGCCAGTTCTCCTGGGTTACATGCTTCCCAACCCCCCCCCCCCCGCACGACGCAGTGTCCACAGCGCACACCAAAGTGTCCCTGCGCAGCCTTCAGCTGCACTCATGCCACACCACCCTCATGTCTATTTATAAGTGCGTCTGCCAGAGGAACCGCAGGCACACACTGCAGAGGGTTGGCACGGCTAGGCAGCGACCCTCTTTAAAAGGGGCGGGGCGATAGCCCACAATGCTGTACAGAAGCAATGAGAAATATAATCCTGTGCCACCGCCATCAGGAGCTGCACACGTGGGCATAGCAAATGGGGAACCTATGTGCCACACACTATTCATTCTGTCAAGGTGTCTGCATGCCCCAGTCAGACCGCGGTTTTTTATAAATAGTCACAGGTAGGTACAACTCCGCAATGGGAATTCCGTGTGCACCCACAGCATGGGTGGCTCCCTGGAACCCACCGGCTCTACATTAATGTATCCCATTGCAGTGCCCATCACAGCTGAGGTAACGTCCGATTAAATGCAGGTGGGCTTGGGCCCACACTGCATGCCCCAGTCAGACTGGGGTTCTTTACAAGTGGACACATGCAGTTACAACTCCGTGTGGACCCACAGCATGGGTGGGTGCCAGGAAGCCACCGGCGGTACATAAATATATCCCATTGCATTGCCCATCACAGCTGAGGTAATGTCATGTTTAATGCAAGTGGGCTTGGGCCCACACTGCATGCCCCAGTCAGACTGGGGTTCTTTAGAAGTGGACACATGCAGTTACAACTCCGTGTGGACCCACGGCATGGGTGGCTCCCTGGAACCCACCGGCGGTACATAAATATATCCCATTGCAGTGCCCAACACAGCTGATGTAACGTCAGCTGTAATGCAGGTGGGCAAAAAATTAATTGGATTACACTGTAGGCGAGGGCCCCAAAAAATTGGTGTACCAATAGTACTAATGTACCTCAGAAAAATTGCCCATGCCCAACCAAGAGGGCAGGTGAAACCCATTAATCGCTTTGGTTAATGTGGCTTAATTGGTAACTAGGCCTGGAGGCAGCCCAGTTAAAATAAAAATTGGTTCAGGTGCAAGTTTCAACGCTTTAATGAGCATTGAAACGTATAAAAATTGTTTACAAAAATTATATGACTGAGCCTTGTGGGCCTAAGAAAAATTGCCCGTTCGGCGTGATTATGTGAGGTTTCAGGAGGAGGAGCAGCAGGAGGAGGAGGAATATTATACACAGATTGATGAAGCAAAAATGTCCCCGTTTTTGATGGTGATAGAGAACAATGCTTCCATCCGCGCGTGCAGCCTACGTATTGCTTAGGTATCGCTGCTGTCCGCTGGTGAAGAAGAAAAGTCTGGGGAAATCCAGGCTTTGTTCATCTTGATGAGTGTAAGCCTGTCGGCACTGTCGGTTGACAGGTGGGTACGCTTATCCGTGATGATTCCCCAAGCCGCACTAAACACCCTCTCTGACAAGACGCTAGCCGCAGGACAAGCAAGCACCTCCAGGGCATACAGCGCGAGTTCAGGCCACATGTCCAGCTTCGACACCCAGTAGTTGTAGGGGGCAGAGGCGTCACCGAGGACGGTCGTGCGATCGGCTACGTACTCCCTCACCATCCTTTTACAGTGCTCCCGCCAACTTAGCCTTGACTGGGGAGCGGTGACACAGTCTTGCTGGGGAGCCATAAAGCTGGCAAAGGCCTTGGAGAATGTTCCCCTGCCTGCGCTGTACATGCTGCCTGATCTCTGCGCCTCCCCTGCTACCTGGCCCTCGGAACTGCGCCTTCTGCCACTAGCGCTGTCGGATGGGAAGTTTACCATCAGTTTGTCCACCAGCGCCCTGTGGTATAGCATCATTCTGGAACCCCTTTCCTCTTCGGGAATGAGAGTGGAAAGGTTCTCCTTATACCGTGGGTCGAGCAGTGTGTACACCCAGTAATCCGTAGTGGCCAGAATGCGTGTAACGCGAGGGTCACGAGAAAGGCATCCTAACATGAAGTCAGCCATGTGTGCCAGGGTACCTGTACGCAACACATGGCTGTCCTCACTAGGAAGATCACTTTCAGGATCCTCCTCCTCCTCCGGCCATACACGCTGAAAGGATGACAGGCAAGCAGCATGTGTACCCTCAGCAGTGGGCCAAGCTGTCTCTTCCCCCTCCTCCTCATGCTCCTCCACCTCCTCCTCCTCCTCCTCAACGCGCTGAGATATAGACATAAGGGTGCTCTGACTATCCAGCGACATACTGTCTTCCCACGCCTCCTTTTCCGAGTGCAAAGCGTCTGCCTTTATGCTTTGCAGGGAACTTCTCAAGAGGCATAGCAGAGGAATGGTGACGCTAATGATTGCAGCATCCCCGCTCACCATCTGGGTAGACTCCTCAAAGTTTCCAAGGACCTGGCAGATGTCTGCCAACCAGGCCCACTCTTCTGTAAAGAATTGAGGAGGCTGACTCCCACTACGCCGCCCATGTTGGAGTTGGTATTCCACTATAGCTCTACGCTGCTCATAGAGCCTGGCCAACATGTGGAGCGTAGAGTTCCACCGTGTGGGCACGTCGCACAGCAGTCGGTGCACTGGCAGATTAAACCGATGTTGCAGGGTCCGCAGGGTGGCAGCGTCCGTCTTGGAGTTGCGGAAATGTACGCTGACCCGGCGCACCTTTCCGAGCAGGTATGACAAGTGTGACAAGAAAGCGCTGAACCACCAAATTAAAGACATGGGCCAGGCATGGCACGTGCGTGAGGCTGCCGAGCTGCAGAGCCTCCACCAGGTTACGGCCGTTGTCACACACGACCATGCCCGGTTGGAGGATAAGCGGCGCAAGCCAGCGGTCGGTCTGCTCTGTCAGACCCTGCAGCAGTTCGTGGGCCGTGTGCCTCTTCTCTCCTCAGCTGAGTAGTTTCAGCACGGCCTGCTGACGCTTGCCCACCGCTGTGCTGCCACGCCGCGCGACACCGACTGCTGGCGATGGGCTGCTGCTGCTGACACATCTTGATTGCGAGACAGAGGTTGCGTTGGAGGAGGAGGAGGAGGGTGGTTTAGTGGAGGAAGCATACACCGCCGCAGATACCAGCACCGAGCTGGGGCCCGCAATTCTGGGGGTGGGTAGGACGTGAGCGGTCCCAGGCTCTGACTCTGTCCCAGCCTCCACTAAATTCACCCAATGTGCCGTTAGGCTGGGACGGCACATCGGGAAAAGTAGTGGCAACTGGGAACCGAGTAGCGCGGGGCCGCCGCCGCCATCATGCTTTTGAAAGCCTCCGTTTCCACAAGCCTATACGGCAGCATCTCCAGGCTGATCAATTTGGCAATGTGCACGTTTAACGCTTGAGCGTGCGGGTGCGTGGCGGCGTACTTGCGCTTGCGCTCAAACAGTGGCGCTAGCGACGTCTGGACGCTGCGCTGAGAGACATTGCTGGATGGGGCCGAGGACAGTGGAGGTGAGGGTGTGGGTGCAGGCCAGGAGACGGTAGTGCCTGTGTCCTCAGAGGGGGGTTGGATCTCAGTGGCAGGTTGGGGCACAGGGGGAGAGGTAGTGGTGCAAACTGGGGGCGGTGAACGGCCTTCGTCCCACCTTGTGGGGTGCTTGGCCATCATATGCCTGCGCATGCTGGTGGTGGTGGCTCCCCAGCTGATCTTGGCGCGACAAAGGTTGCACACCACTGTTCGTCGGTCGTCAGGCGTCTCTGTGAAAAACTGCCACACCGTAGAGTGGCATGGCGCGAGGGGGCGCTTTGGGAAACAGTTGGTGGATTATTCGGTCTGGTCCTGCCTCTACCCCTGGCCACCGCACTGGCTCGGCCTGTGCCCACACCCTGACTTGGGCCTCCGTGTCCTCGCCCGCGTCCACGTCCTCTAGGCCTACACCTACCCCTCAGCATGCTGTATTACCAGTAGTGCAGAAACAGAACGCTGTAATTAAATGTGCCACTTATTGGCCTGTGATTGGAGGCTGACTTCGCTTACGGAACGCACAGCAGAGCCAGGAAATAATTTTGCGCAAGCCCGCTGTAACACTTAGCTGGCTGCGTATGAATTAGGAGGACAACTACACCCAGCACAGACCCAGTACACTGAGGACAGTCACAGGCAGCCCAAATAGATTTTTTTTACCAAATGTTTTTGGAAAGGCCCACTGCCTATATTCAATAAATATGTCTTCTGTCCCTGCGTCACCACTACTGGTCCTGGAGTATGTAAAATAACTGCAGACTGTTGCACTGTGGACAGGAATACAGCGGTGATGTAAGAGGCGACACAGAGCCAGGAAATAATTTTGCGCAAGCCTGCTGTAACACTTAGCTGGCTGCGTATGAATTAGGAGGACAACTAGACCCAGCACAGACCCAGTACACTGAGGACAGTCACAGGCAGCCCAAATAGATTTTTTTCCCCAAATGTTTTTGGAAAGGCCCACTGCCTATATTCAATAAATATATGTCTTCTGTTCCTGCCTCACCACCACTACTGGCCCTGGACTATGTATAATTACTGCAGGGCGCAATGCTCTGCACGGCCGATATACAAAAAAAAAAATGTGCAACACTGCAAAAAGCAGCCTCCACACTACTGCACACGGTTAGATGTGGCCCTAAGAAGGACCGTTGGGGTTCTTGAAGCCTAAAATACTCCTAACACTCTCCCTATAGCAGCCTCGGCACCAACAACACTTTCCCTGCACTATGTCAGAACAAATCTGTGGCGAGCCGCGGGAGGGGCCGATTTATATACTCGGGTGACACCTGATCTCGCCAGCCACTCACAGCAGGGGGGTGGTATAGGGCTGGAACATCACAGGGGGAAGTTGTAATGCCTTCCCTGTCTTTCTATTGGCCAGAAAAGCGCGTTAACGTCTCAGAGATGAAACTGAAAGTAACCCGAACATCGCGTGGTACTCGTCTCGAGTAACGAGTATCTCGAACACGCTAATACTCGAACGAGTATCAAGCTCGGACGAGTACGTTCGCTCATCTCTAATGCACTGACATTGACAGCCACTGATTTGCCAATGATGTACAGCCAAGAAAAGGAAATCCACTCTGGACTATCCGATGTATATTTCATATGACTGACTCCAATCCCATCTTCTGACACGTAAAATGACATGTAAGTAACAGATAATGTGAATCATGTGACAGCAGGAAGGATGGAGGTTTCCTGCATGAAATGTATCCTGAAAATATTGTTTATCATTGTTTGTTTTCAGTTCTTTTCATTTTGGTTCTAAAATTTTAGGTTTGAACAAAGTCATACCCAGAAGGAGGTCTTATGTGAGTGAACAAATATGACCAGTTTTTTAACCCCTTCAGGACTAGGCAATCTTTTGTGACCACACAAAATTTGGGGAATATTCATTGATCCATCCTGGAGCTAATAAACTTTTATTTTTACATCAACAGGACAAGTTGTACTTACTACTTTGAAGTACTTACGTTTTATTTTTAACATATTTTCATTTTCATTTTGGGGGTAATAAAGCACTGAAGGCAGCAGAAACCCCAAAAGATCAAAATTGGAAATCACAGAAATAAAGTCCCTGTTAAAATATAACTTTTAATGGATATACATTAAAATAATTGTCCAAAAAGACAAGACACAGATATAAAGACATCTCACATAGCTATGGTTAATAATAAGCCTCCATAGCACATGGGCATCTGCTGCAAACAATTGAAAGAGTTCTCATTGAAGTATTGAGCCCAATCTCCTACTTGGTAGGGATGTATAATAAGGGATTTGGACTCTCAAAAATATACTTCCCTCATTAAAGTCATTCAATGACGAAGTCCCTCAGTCAAATTCTGGGTACTTCTCACTGTATTGCTTTGGCTGTGATATCAAGCACTGGCTTACTGCTAGGGGTCACAATTGTGATCCGGCCCCTTAGCGAACGGGGCCCCTGCCTTATGCGTGCCTCATCGCTGCAGCCTGTGGTCCCCATGCTATGTGCATGCCTCACTGCTGCAGCCCGCGTGCCCCCTGCCATATGCGTGCTTTACCGCCGCAGCCCACGGGCAGGATGTGGGTGGCACTGAAAGAGGAGGGGGCCGTTACTGGGGGAGCCAGCAGCCACTTACAGGTTGCAGACTCCCGGACGTGTGCTTTTCCCCTCCACTGATAGACTGCAACAGTGATTGATCACAATTACAGTCTATCGGTGCACTGCCGGCCGCGTGATTGGTCCTGCCTGCTGTGCAGTGGCAGGTCGGGGAGCTGAGCAGGACAAGGCAGGGGTACACGCGGTGGTAAGTACTGTATGTACTCAAATATGTACAGCTGGTATAACTTATACCAGCTGTACATATAATTATATACAGGAGGTCCCCAGGTTACAGCAGCATGCTTCATATCACTGTATACAGGGATACAGGGGGATGTACATCTCCTGTATACACTGATATGGACCATGCTGGTATAAGGCTAACTTCACACTCTCAAGCGCAATATTGGGACGTGAATCACGGCCCGTTATCACACTTGCCGGCGTGATTTCCCCGCGAATGCAAGGTGTTTTTATATCAAAACCGCCTTGCATTACTTCAGATTGCAGAGTTTCTCCCATAGCTTTCAATGGACCTGGCACGTGGTGCACCTCATGCACCTAGCACGTGGTGTGATGCTGCCACCGAATGCATAGAAAACAATGGGGGATGCGAAGGCACACCCAAAGATAGGACATGCCACGATTTATTTCCCGCATCACAGAAAGTAGTCGCTCATGTATAGGACGCATTCAAATTAATGTGGTTCATATTCGTGAAAGATTTGTGCGTCTATTTTCTCAGTCGTATGAAAATGCCCTAACCTGGATACCTCCTGTATATAATTATATGTTCAGCTGGTATAACTTATATATCCTGTGTACATACAATTATATGTACCATGCTGGTATAATCTCTGACCAATCAGAGGCCGGTTTCACTCACACACCCATTCATGAATTCATGAATGGGTGAGTGACTGCTGCCTCTCAGCGCTGAGCCAATCAGGGGCAGGTCTGACTCACATCCATTCATGAATTCATGAATGGGTGTGAGTGAGGCATGCCTCTGATTGGCTCAGCGCTGAGCCAATCAGGGGCCAGGTCTGACTCACACCCCCTTCACACCCACTGCAGGACGGCCGCGCGGAGCTCCGGCTGCCGGCAGAAGGTGAGTATACAATTTTTTTTTTTTTTTAACACATTTTAGGATGAATTGCAGGGAAGGGCTTATATATTTAAGCCCTTACCGACAATTCATCCCGGGCTCGCCCGCAGCGCATTGCTTTAAATGGAGGCGGCTCTATTGCCGTCTCCATTGAATGCAATGCGCTGGACAGCTCCGGCCCGTTTCTAATGAAACGCGGCTAGGAGCAGATTTTCGGGCGATTTGCGGGTGACTTGCGCGCACCGGTCACGCGATTTGCGGATGCGCATCCGTCATGCGATCCGCAAATCGCGCGAAAAAACGCCCGTCTGACTAAGGCCTTAGGGTGTTGTCACATTTGCGTTGAGGATTCCGCTTTTCTGCTCTGTTCTGGGAGCAGGAAAGGAAAATCCCCGCGGCCAAACGGCTCCATCCAGATGGAACCAAACAGTGCTGGATAGATTCCATTGACTATAACGGGGTCCGTCCAGCTACCTGGCTTTTAGATGGAGTTACAAGCACTCATGCAGCGGGATGTGTGACAGACCCTCCGGCTGGTGGTTCCAGCTCAGATGTGAAATCGGCCTTACAGCAGCATGGTCGATATCACTATATACAGGAGATGTATGCAGTGCTATGGACCATGTATATAGTGATATAGCCATGCTGGTATTTCCTGTTTTTAATTCACACTTTACATACAATTAAAAAAACACATCAAAAACCTGCATGCAGTTTAAAAAAAAAAAAAAAAACAAAAGCATGTATTGTTTAAATCCACATGCATTTTTTGATGTGATTTTAAGGCCAATTGCTTTTTACCACTTGGGACGCCGCGCTAATCCCAGTACAGAGCTCCTATTGATTTCAAAGGGGCCTCACAGCCCTGCGCTCGAATGCAGCGTTTCTAACGGCATTTTTTCGAGTACTATCTGTTCTACCTGCAGGAAAGATGGGGCATTCTTATCTTTTCTCGGCTGTAGTATTAACAATTACAATTAACTTCCATTGGTGATCATGTTGATCATGTGGGCACAGATCCTCTTGACCACCTGGCTTCCCTCACCTATATTACTCGTATATACAACAGCTAATACTCATTGGTGATAGAGGGTTAAGGAGATGGTAATGTATTCTGCCTTAGCAGCTATTTACTAGATGGCACATTTTTTTGCTGTTCATCATAACAGCTAGAGTCAGAGGGAGTAATCATTAAGGGGGTTTTCGTGAGAAAAAAAATCTAATGGTCAGTGAATAAAATAAAAAGTCATGAAAAAGTCTTAAAAGGCTCATAGTTCCATGCAGGGGCCACGATCTTCACAGAAGTTGCAGTGGTCACGTTCCATTCATTGTACACATGACCACTTGGGCAATCACTGGTCAGAGTGTGCGGTTCATGGCAGAACCATCGATGAAGCCAGTGATTGGCTAAGTGGTCACGAAAACCATCACCCACATGTAACTGCAGCTTCTTCTGGGATCGAATGGCTGGAAACTGGGACTCCTATGCTGGACCGGTGGGCCATTTATGGAGGGAAGCATATACAAATATTTTTTTTTTCAGTGTAGGTCATATTTTCAGGGAAACAGAGTATTTGCATATGCAAAAAGGAATGTAGACAGACCCATTCATATGTGGCTCAAAAATGCAGTGAATAAACAGGTTCCTGCAAATTCACTGCATATTTGTGTCGGCCTATTTACTTCAATGGCCTTTGAGTTGCGTAATACTCACCAAAATAGGCCATCCAACGTAGTTTTTCAAGCAATCGCAAATCACATAAAAAAATATGCTCATGTGATCAAACCCATTGGAATCAATGAGTTCTATTCACTACATGTTACATGCACAAAAATTGCACATGTAATATGTGTAGCAAATACCTTCAAGGGGTTATCCCAGAATCAATACCTTCACCTATCCACAGAATATGTTTGTGATGTGTGTGATTGCTGGGGGTCCTTCTGATGGGATCCTCTCCAGTAACGAGAACAGGGTCCCATGTCCCCCATTTGAATAAGGTAGTGGTTGAATATGTGTGCTGCTGCTCCACTCAAAGTTTATGGGACTGATAGCTGAGTACATATCCCCACGATGTTGTCAGTTTAGGTCAGTAAATCACTGGTCACGCCAGAATTTGTGGCTGTGATATGGGCAACTTTATGCACTTGTGAAACTGGGCTATATAGGTACTAGCCCGACTGATGAAGGAAAAAGTCAGCTGATGCATGAAAATGGTGGACCATCCCTGAACGAGTTTTTTGGGGTGAGCCACAAATGTTTTGTACTCTTGTGGAACCTGGATAAGTGATTAGAATAGCACAAGTAGCGAAGATGCGTCCATCCAAGGATAACACCACAACAATTAAATGTCTGCATAGAGCTGAATGAAGCAACAGCTGAAAGGTGCGGCACAACCTTTCCAGTGTAAGAAAAGGCTCGAGTTGGAAAGGATCAGCCTTATTCCTTTCACTAAGATGATTTCCTTGTGGTTTACTTTCCCTACTTAGTCTCCGATTTTATTACATATACACCTATATAGATTTACATCAAGGTGTTTCAGGCCATCACCTTCTTATACTAAACGCCATGACGCATCGTAGTGATTATTTCATCTAGCTGAGATGTTGGAATTATCTGATTCATTTATCTACTTGCCTATTCATGTTTTGCCTACGGAATCATTTGACTTATTTATGAGCACTAGAGTGAAGTATTTATTCTGAACTATACATGTACGGTTTTACATACCCTGCACTGTGAGACTTCTCATCTGTTCCCTCAAGGGCAAATGTAACACCCAGTTGTCTGTTAATTGATACATTTCCAGGATAAATACCATAGTAACAGTACAACTCAGAGTTGTCAGAAAAGAGGCTCCAGAATAGTTATTTAATGAGGAATACAAATAATTATTAAAACAGACATATCAGGAGAGATGACACGTTATGTAAATAGCAGAAAGAAGTAAAGACTCAGCAGCATAAATCCGGTGCAAAGCAGCAAGAAAGCTTTACTCTCCCTTAACGTATGGATAAGCTACATTTCGACCTCCACAGTCTTTTTCAAATTTGATTGAAACATAGCTTATTCCCCCGCTACCTCCTTGGTCTGACTGTTTCTATCCATGTATCAGTATGTACGTAGCAGGTATAAGAGATAAGATGAACCAATAAGTGTTAGCTTCTAATAAGACGGCCTACCTAGTAATTAAGGCTATGTCTATGATGTAATAAATTGGATTGAGATTTGAGAGAATTACCTCTCCTCATTGTGTTTTGTGCCGGCACATTTCTTTTGTCCAGAGTGGGTTACTGTGCGGTGCTGCAGGTGCACCCCTTTGCTTCTACTTGATAGGTTATGTAAATGGTCACTGGATAACAAGAACTGGTTTATTAAAACTGTGGACACAATACTTGGGCCTTACACCGATGGCAGCTGAAAATCAGAACAAAATGGGTAATTTAACAAGCCGATTATGCCAGATAACTGGTGTAAAAAAGTTGCACGTTTTTGTACAAGTCCCAATTGTGCAAAAATTAAGAAGTGTTGGTCCTTTTGCACCCACCAAGCTATTTTATAAAATTAGGCAGGGCTTAGCAATAGAGACCATTACCTCTTGCGGTCCATAAGATTTACTATAATTTACGCTAGAAACTGAGGTAAATTAACCCCTTCATGACAGACATATGACTATATACGTCCTTACTGCAGATGCCCTATGCAATTAGCACATATATAAACGTGGGCTGCGGTAGCTGATTATCAGTGGCCACCTGCTGTGTTCTGTGCTTCCCCCCTCATGTTAACAAATCTGTCATTTCAGACTTATTTCCACTTTCCATGTGACCCATTATTTGTAAAATTCTATTGAAAAACAAATTGAAATCTTTTAGAGTGAGGAGAGAAAAATAAAAAAAATAAAAAATAATTTATTATTGCACAATAAATGTGAAATCCCATTTCTGAAATCCCAGAAGAAAACCAGCAGAAGTTCTAGTTTCACTTTATATATAATAGACAAATGACATATAGCTCATATTAGTACACCATAGGTAAAGGGGCATACTTACAAAAACACAACTTTCTAGATAGATGTAAATGGGATTGTCCAAGATTACAATGGAGGCTCTGCATTGTCTTCCAGAAACAACAGCTCTCTTGTCTATTGGTCAGAGGTGTAACTATAATGGGTGCAGAAGATGAGGTTGCACACTGCCCTGCAGATTAGGTCTCTCTTCCCCATATAAGGAGACCAGTTTTATAAATGAAGCCCAGCAGCTTCAAGTTACGGCTCTGCCATAGAGTTCAGCCACATTCACTTCTATTAAGGAAGGCTGTAATACCAGGCACAACCCATGAACAAAAGGGGCGCTGTGTCTGGAAAAATAAAAACAGACTATTCATTCTAATTCAGGACAAATTGGGCTCAGGTAGACGGGCACATTTTTCACACATGTATAGGCATGGGGAAAAAAAAATCGGATATCGTGTGTAGAAAAAAATCGCATGACCTGGTGCATTTGCACTCATGTGTCCTATCTTTTGCAGGTGTGAATTTTAAGCGCTTGTAAAAACGGAGATGTGACCACTTTCATTGGAAAGCATTGGCTCTTATAGATCCGTTTTGAAAACGCGCCTATACATGAGGGAAAAATTTGCTCGTCTGACTGAGGCCTTAAAGGGGTTGTCCCACGCCGAAACAGGTTGTTTTTTTTTTCAACAGCCCCCCCGTTCGGCGCGAGACAACCCCGATGCAGGGGTTAAAAATAAAAACCGCACAGCGCTTACCTGAATCCCCGCGCTCCGGTGACTTCTTACTTACCTGCTGAAGATGGCCGCCGGGATCTTCTCCCTCGGTGGACCGCAGGGCTTCTGTGCGGTCCATTGCCGATTCCAGCCTCCTGATTGGCTGGAATCGGCACGTGACGGGGCGGAGCTACAAGGAGCTCTCCGGCACGAGCGGCCCCATTCAGCAAAAAAGAAGACCCGGACTGCGCAAGCGCGTCTAATCTGGCGATTAGATGCTGAAAATTAGACGGCACCATGGAGACGGGGACGCCAGCAACGGAACAGGTAAGTGAATAACTTCTGATAACTTCTGTATGGCTCATAATTAATGCACAATGTACATTACAAAGTGCATTAATATGGCCATACAGAAGTGTATAGACCCACTTGCTTTCGCAGGACAACCCCTTTAATGTTCACTGTGAAATGCCGGTGGAGCTTTTTCTTTTAACAGTATATTTAGAGGATTGTACTAAATGTTCAAAAATATCAGCGACAGAATCTGAAACAAAGTTTGAAATAATTTTTCTACAGACTAATATAAAACCGATTGTTTACCTATAAATACTGCAAAAAAAATCATTGTACCTTGAAAACAAATATTATATACAACTCTGAGATACAGTAAAATCTGAAGCTATAAAACACCTTTAGTGCTGAGGTATCGTCATAGACAAGCATTTATACATTGACCCTACTACAAAGTATGCAGCAAGCTCCAATGCTGAAGGAAAGCAGAACTTAATCACTTACGTTCTTTTCCAAAAAGTACACACCATGCTATAAAAATAAAAGCAGACCTATTCACTCATCGGTGCCCCACCACTCCCGTTACACCGGTACTGGGTTCCCTAAAGGTCTTGATTTCTGACTGCAGCAAGTCAGCGTGTACATTACTTAACCATGGACAGGTGAATGCCACAGTCAATCAGTGACTCACTTTGAGCCTAACTTCACATGGGTGAGCGCGATAATTGGCTGCCAATCCCGTCCCCATATTGCGCTCCCCACCATGGGAAATCCCCACATGTGAAATCCACGTTTGGAGATGAAGAGAACCTCCACCGCGGCTGTGACAGAGAATCGTTGACTTTCTTCCATTGCTTTCAATGGGGCTGGTGCTGCTATCGCTGACCTTATTGAAAACAATAGTTGCGATGCGAGATCATGCAGCCAAATAGAACATGTTGCGAGTTGTTTCCCGCATCATGGTGCCATGTGAAAAACATCACTCATGTGTATGACCCTATTCAAAAGAATGAGGCTCATATTTGGACGTCGCAAAACGCACAAATCATGCACGATTTAATTGCCCGTGTGAAGCCGGCCTGACTGCTGTGGTTCCATTGTCAAGACATCATCACCCTGCAGCCGGAAGTGAAGGCCGGCGGGAAACGGAAGAGGCAGAGGAGCGGATCAGGTGAGTATGGCTTCCTTTATTTTTTTACAGCATGGTGAAAACCTTTTGACTTTTGTTTTCATCCGTGGAAAACTGCTTTAACACTCCATCTTTCTGAATTTGGCGCACTGTATAAAACAAATGCAGCTCCAACCACACTTTTGCCCTCCAGTGTAGAGAATTTTGTATTCAAGGTAACTGGTCATCAACTATAAGCACCACAAACTAGGTTATACTTATAGTTTGGGTGACATGGAGTCCAGGCAGCTTCTTTTCCTACTGACCTGGTCCCTCGTTCTTGCTGTGCCAGCGCACACAGCAAGCTTGATTTTTTTTCAGAAGGTTGTACTCATACACTCCAGTACAGATGAATGGAAATGCATGTGCACACCCTTCTAAAAAGGCACACTGACTTTGCCGAAGAACCGCAAGAACAGAGGTTCCCCGGACTCCATGTCACCTTAACTATAAGCAGTATAATTTATATTATGATGCTTATACTTGATGACCGATTCCCTATAAGAACAAAGCACAGTCAAGTGTTAAAGCTATAGATACCTTATCATACTTATTTAACAGGCAGAAAGGTGGTCTGCCTTATTCATTGTGATCCTCGTTGATCTATATAACCACAGTTTTTTCATTTCCATTGAATAGAGACAACAGTTGAGTCTCAGTTGGGTCACAACACCCATAAGAGAGTCCTTTAACCCAAACTGGGATTGGTAAGACTCCACAATTCGTTCTCGTTGTACTGATGTTTGCTCTTCTTTATGCTGTTGTATTTAGAAGCAGTCTCCCATCCATGACTGCTAGGGTTGACTTCCTACACCACAATTGTATGTAGCCGGTTTTATATTCAGACTTCACCATATGGTTATTCGACATTACGTTATAGTTTGTGCATTCACAAGATCGTAATACTCCCCTCGGTGTGAGAGAAGCTGTTGATGAGTTCCTTTTTCTATTACTTCCCCATTCTTCATAACGATAATGAGATCTGCATTCTGGACTGTGGAGAGCCTATGAGCGATTAGGATACAAGTCCTTCCTTTCCGTGCTTGATCCAGTGCTTGTTGTACTACCTGACCATGACAGAAAAAGATAACAATCAAGTTTGACCAAAATAAGTAGACCCACAATGAATACCCCCTGTCACCCAACCTTATGCCTGTTAGTGTTGGGTAATGAGGTATATAAAAGGGTAGTAATTAAAAATTATGCTTTATCCTCACCTTTTCACTTTCATTGTCCAGGGCTGAGGTGGCTTCATCAAGTAGCAGAACTTTTGGAGAGCGGATGAGAGCTCGGGCGATAGCGATTCTCTGCTTTTGGCCCCCAGACAACTGAGTACCTTTTCCTCCAACTCGAGTGTTATATTTCTGAAAGGTTAATTGTACATATAAGAAACAGCATATTAACAGCACAACAAGACCTCATGTACATGTGTGTATTACTGATCTGCGTTGTACAAAGCTTCAGTATAGCAATGTAACACCCATAGATATGTATAACCCAATACTCTGCTCTCAATTTCTTATGGAGGCACACAGAGGTCTTCTTTCTGACAGATACATTTGGAATCTGGTTCTAGAGAAGAACAAGACATCTTATAGACGCATTAGATAATGACACACAGAGTGCATACTGGTCTGTAATGTGTGTCTTCTTAGGGTGACTACCCACTACTGTTTTTTTTTCGCTGCGAATTTGCAGCGTTTTTTTCTTCCAACTGACAATGGGACTTGCTAATGTTAAAAACGCAACTCACAAAAATCGCAATTTACTACAGTTGCCTGGGTTGGTATTGCAGGCCAAGTTCCGATTCATTTTATCTAGAACTTGGCCTGCAATAACAAGGTAAATCACTGCAATGGGAACAAAATTGTCTGCTTCCTGTAGAAATCAGTTGAGTGCACTGTCTCGGTGAACAGCTGATCAACTGGGATCCCTGGTGATGGACCCACACAGATCTACTATTGATGACCTATCCTGATGGTCTATCTAGATTGCTAGAGGTTTTGTTCCTTTCCTCAGTCCTACATACTGTACACAGACCATAGAGACCATGGGTGCAAAGTGGATATGTGTTTTGTAATATAATCCTAGCCAAATATTTACCTCTGGCAGCTCTTCTATGAAGGAGTGAATATTTGCAGCTTTTGCAGCACGTTGTATCTCCTCCATAGGAACTTCACGGGAGTTGTCCCCATAGGCAATGTTTTCAGCAATACTGCGGTCAAACAGTACTGGTTCCTGGGATACAATTCCTATCTGATTTCTTAGCCACTGTACATTCAAGTCCTTGGCTCCATTTTTGTCAAACAGCTGAAAACAAAGAGTTGATGGTTAAAGATTTTAGAGGAAAAGTTTTAACTAATAGTCATAAATTGTAGTGTTGGTTGATTTCTAGAACAATATCAAGAAGTCCAGATTTCACATTTTGAAAATGACCCCATATTCTACTGGTGGAATTAAAGGGAACCTGTCACCCTGGAGCAGCACCATAAACTAAGTTATGGTGCAGTTCCCGAGAGGTCATGGAGACTCGGGGACATGTTTTTTTTACACTTATCCACTCTTTTGTTCCCATGCTGTCACCCAGATCATTGTCAGACCATTGTGCACTCATTCTCCCATAGACGTCTATGGGAGAGCGAATGCCCAGTGGTCTAAAGAGTCATATTTCTAGACTGTGCACTATTTTCACTGGGCTGCCGATGAGTATAGGAAACAAATCCCCCAATTTCTCTTCACCTCCTGGAACTGCACGGTACTGTTTTATCTTGTCTCCAGCAGATCAGTGGGTGGAGACAAGGGGTTATGTTGCTGGAGTGACATGGAATACCCACAGCTGGCTATTATTCCACCGCCCCCCATCATCTCATCTCCCTAGTGTTGTCACTGTCCCTGCTGTTTGGATATATCTGCTCCCCGCTCCGGACAAGCACTCTCCTCCGGTAATCTCACCTACCTGCTGCTGTCACTGTCCCTGCTGCTTGGAGATATTGGCTCCCTATTCCTGCGCTGTCCGTTGTGAGTGTCCCCGTCGGATTGCCATCAGCGCTGCAAGATTTGGCAGCGCTGATGTGAGTTCGCAAGGAGAATGACAGCGGGAACCGGACAGCGGTGGAGCAGAGAGGGGAGAAGGCACAGCGCTGGAGACAGTAGCAGGTAATGGGAGAGGAGCCTGAACGCTCCAGAGATATTGCAGCACTGATGGCAGGTCAGCAGAGAGAGTCACTACGGACAGCGCCAGAGTGGGGAGCTGATAACTCCAAGCGCCAGTGACAGCAGTGGCAAAGTGAGATTACCAGGGGACAGTGGTTGGTGGTTGTCCCAAGCAGGGAGCAGATAAATCCAAGCGGCAGCAGAGTGAGTTAAAAATTCTGCAGTGAACCAACAAAATGCTTTAAAGGGGTTGTCCCGCAAAACAAAGTGGGTCTATACACTTCTGTATGGCCATATTAATGCACTTTGTAATGTACATTGTGCATTAATTATGAGCCATACAGAAGTTATTCACTTACCTGTTCCGTTGCTGGCGTCCTCGTCTCCATGGTGCCTTCTAATTTTCAGCGTCTAATCGCCCGATTAGACCCGCTTGCGCAGTCCGGTCTTCTTCTTTTCTGAATGGGGCCGCTCGTGCCGGAGAGCGGCTCCTCGTAGCTCCGCCCCGTCACGTGTGCCGATTCCAGCCAATCAGGAGGCTGGAATCGGCAATGGACCGCACAGAAGACCTGCGGTCCACCGAGGGTGAAGATCCCGGCGGCCATCTTCGCAAGGTAAGTAAGAAGTCACCGGAGCGCGGGGATTCAGGTAAGCACTATCTGTTTTTTTTTTTTTAACCCCTGCATCGGGTTTGTCTCGCGCCGAACGGGGGGAGGCTATTGAAAAAAAAAAAAAAACGTTTCGGCGCGGGACAACCCCTTTAACATGCTTCTATCATCAGTCTATACGTGCTAATAAATAATCATCAGACAGATAATTAACTTCTAATTGGTACGTCTGTGCTGTTACCACCGCTCCTTTCACTTTAAGTCCTTTATGACCCTTGCCCAGCATCTAATCAGTTTATTTTTCTGATCAGTTGTTGTAAATTAGATAATAATTAGAGATGAGCGAACGTGTTCGTCCGAGCTTGATATTCGTGCGAATATTAGGGTGTTCGGGATGTTCGTTATTCGTAACGAACACCATGCGGTGTTCTGGTTACTTTCACTTCCTTCCCTGAGACGTTTGCGCGCTTTTCTGGCCAATTGAAAGACAGGGAAGGCATTACAACTTCCCCCTGCGTCATTCAAGCCCTATACCACCCCCCTGCTGTGAGTGGCTGGGGAGATAAGGTGTCCGCCTGATATAAAAGTCGGCCCCTCCCGCGGCTCGCCTCAGATGCCTGGTGAGTTAGATGAGGGACAGTGCTGTTTGTACCGGAGCTGCTGTAGGGAAAGAATTGGTAGTTAGTGTAGGCTTCAAGACCCCCAAAGGTCCTTATTAGGGCCACTGATAGCTGTGTGTTGGCTGCTGTTAGCAGTGGCATTTTTTTTTTTCTCAAAATCGGCTCTGCAGAGCGTTGCACCTGGCATTAGGGACAGAAGTGCTGCATAGGCAGGGAGAGTGTTAGGAGTGAGTGTAGCCATCAAGAACCTCAACGGTCCTTTCTAGGGCCATATTTAACCGTGTGCAGTACTGTGCTGGCTGCTGTTAGCTGTGCTGCATATTTTTTTTCTTCTCAAAATCGCCTCTGCAGAGCATTGCACCCTCCATTGATACTACAGGGAAAGAATTGTATAGGCAGGGCCACAACACAGTTATTATTCATTGAATATACGCAGTGCGGCCTTTTGCTTGTAAAACAACTGAAAAAAATTGTATTTGTCCTGCCTCTGTCCGTCCTAAGGGCTGAGGACACGTGTCGGCTGCGTGTACAACGTTAAAAAATCAGACGCACCCAGCTACGCTTTACTGCTGGCTTCGCCATTTGCTTTCCTTAATTGGGAAAAAAATACCTGCTCTGCCAGAGTTATAATAACTCTGCTACCCTCACGTTCTGTGACACATTAGCAGGGACACAGCACAGTTATTAAACTTCTCATGTTCATTGAATATACGCAGTGCTGCCTTTTGGTGGAAAAAAACTGAAAACAAATCTATTTGTCCAGCCTCTGTCCGTCCTAAGGGCTGTGGACACGTGTGAGCTGCGTGTACAACGTTAAAAAATCAGACGCACCCAGCTACGCTTTACTGCTGGCTTCGCCATTTGCTTTCCTTAATTGGGAAAAAAATACCTGCTCTGCCAGAGTTATAATAACTCTGCTACCCTCACGTTCTGTGACACATTAGCAGGGACACAGCACAGTTATTCAACTTCTCATGTTCATTGAATATACGCAGTGCTGCCTTTTGGTGGAAAAAAACTGAAAACAAATCTATTTGTCCAGCCTCTGTCCGTCCTAAGGGCTGTGGACACGTGTGAGCTGCGTGTACAACGTTAAAAAATCAGACGCACCCAGCTACGCTTTACTGCTGGCTTCGCCATTTGCTTTCCTTAATTGGGAAAAAAAATACCTGCTCTGCCAGAGTTAATAACTCTGCTACCCTCACGTTCAGTGACACATTAGCAGGGACACAGCACAGTTATTAAACTTAGATTATTCATTCACTAGAGGCAGTGGGGCCTTTCGTTTTCAAAAAAGGGAAAAAATTATATTTGGCTGCAGTCTTGCGCCAATTTATTTCCTGCCTGTGAAATCAAATCACTGGTAATACAGCATGCTGAGGGGTAGGGGTAGGCCTAGAGGACGTGGACGTGGCCGAGGACGCGGAGGGCCAAGTCAGGGTGTGGGCACAGGCCGAGCTCCTGATCCCGGTGTGTCGCAGCCGACTGCTGCGCGATTAGGAGAGAGGCACGTTTCTGGCGTCCCCACATTCATCGCCCAATTAATGGGTCCACGCGGGAGACGGTTATTAGAAAATGAGCAGTGTGAGCAGGTCCTGTCCTGGATGGCAGAAAGTGCTTCGAGCAACCTATCGTCAACACGCAGTTCTGCGCCGTCCACTGCTGCAAATCCGAATCCTCTGTCTGCTGCTCCTCCTTCCTCCCAGCCTCCTCACTCCACTACAATGACACCTGCTCAGGAGCGGGAACACTCCCAGGAACTGTTCTCGGGCCCCTGCTTAGATTGGGCAGCAGCGGTTCCTCTCCCACCAGAGGAGTTTATCGTCACTGATGCCCAACCATTCGAAAGTTCCCGGGGTCCGGGGGAAGAGGCTGGGGACTTACGCCAACTGTCTCAACAACTTTCTGTGGGTGAGGAGGACGATGACGATCAGACACAGTTGTCTTGCAGTGAGGTAGTAGTAAGGGCAGTAAGTCCGAGGGAGCAGCGCACAGAGGATTCGGAGGAAGAGCAGCAGGACGATGAGGTGACTGACCCCACCTGGTGTGCAACGCTTACTCAGGAGGACAGGTCTTCAGAGGGGGAGTCAAGGGCATCAGCAGGGCAGGTTGCAAGAGGCAGTGCGGTGGCCAGGGGTAGAGGCAGGGCCAGACCGAATAATCCACCAAGTGTTTCCCAAAGCGCCCCCTCGCGCCATGCCACCCTGCAGAGGCCGAGGTGCTCTAAGGTCTGGCAGTTTTTCACAGAGATGCCTGACGACCGACGAACAGTGGTGTGCAACCTTTGTTGCGCAAAGCTCAGCCGGGGAGCCAACACCAACAGCCTCACCACCACCACCATGCGCAGACATATGATGGCCAAGCACCCCACAAGGTGGGACGAAAGCCGTTCAGCGCCTCCGGTTTGCACCCCTGCCTCTCCCCCTGTGCCCCAACCTGCCACTGAGATGCAACCCCCCTCTCAGGACACAGGCACTACCGCCTCATGGCCTGCACCCACACCCTCATCTCCGCTGTCCTCGGCCCCATCCAGCAGTGTAGTTCAGCGCACCGTCCAGCCGTCGCTTGCGCAAGTGTTCGAGCGCAAGCGCAAGTACGCCGCCACGCACCCGCACGCTCAAACGTTAACCGTCCGCATAGCAAAATTCATCAGCCTTGAGATGCTGCCGTATAGGGTTGTGGAAACTGAGTCCTTCAAAAGTATCATGGAGGCGGCGGCCCCGCGCTACTCAGTTCCCAGTCGCCACTACTTTTCCCGATGTGCCGTCCCAGCCCTGCACGACCACGTATCCCGCAATATTGTACGCGCCCTCACCAACGCAGTTACTGCCACGGTCCACTTAACAACGGACACGTGGACAAGCACAGGCGGGCAGGGCCACTACATCTCCCTGACGGCACATTGGGTGAATTTAGTGGAGGCTGGGACAGAGTCAGAGCCTGGGACCGCTCACGTCCTACCCACCCCCAGAATTGCGGGCCCCAGCTCGGTGCTGGTATCTGCGGAGGTGTATGCTTCCTCCACTAAAGCACCCTCCTCCTCCTCCTCCTCCTCCTCCTCCTCTGTCTCGCAATCAAGATGTGTTAGCAGCAGCATGTCGCCAGCAGTCGGTGTCGCGCGGTGTGGCAGCACAGCGGTGGGCAAGCGTCAGCAGGCCGTGCTGAAACTACTCAGCTTAGGCGATAAGAGGCACACGGCCCACGAACTGCTGCAGGGTCTGACACAGCAGACCGACCGTTGGCTTGCGCCGCTGAGCCTCCAACCGGGCATGGTCGTGTGTGACAACGGCCGTAACCTGGTGGCGGCTCTGCAGCTCGGCAGCCTCACGCACGTGCCATGCCTGGCCCATGTCTTTAATTTGGTGGTTCAGCGCTTTCTGAAAAGCTACTCACGCTTGTCAGACCTGCTCGTAAAGGCGCGCCGGCTCTGCGCACATTTCCGCAAGTCCCACACGGACGCTGCCACCCTGCGCACCCTGCAACATCACTTTAAGCTGCCAGTGCACCGACTGCTGTGCGACGTGCCCACACGGTGGAACTCTACGCTCCACATGTTGGCCAGGCTCTATGAACAACGTAGAGCTATAGTCGAATACCAACTCCAACATGGGCGGCGCAGTGGGAGTCAGCCTCCTCAATTCCTTTCAGAAGAGTGGGCCTGGTTGGCAGACATCTGCCATGTCCTTGGTAATTTTGAGGAGTCTACCCAGGTGGTGAGCGGCGATGCTACAATCATTAGCGTCACCATTCCTCTGCTATGCATCTTGAGAAATTCCCTGCAAACCATAAAGGCAGCTGCTTTGCGCTCGGAAACGGGGGCGGGGGAAGACAGTATGCCGCTGGATAGTCAGGGCACCCTCCTGTCTATTTCTCAGCGCGTACAGGAGGAGGAGGAGGAGCATGAGGAGGATGAGGAGGAGGGGGAAGAGACAGCTTAGCCCGCTGCTGACGGTACACCGGCTGATTGCCTGTCATCCTTTCAGCGTGTATGGCCTGAGGAGGAGGAGGAGGAGGAGGAGGAGGAGGAGGATCCTGAAAGTGATCTTCCTAGTGAAGACAGCCATGTGTTGCGTACAGGTACCCTGGCACACATGGCTGACTTCATGTTAGGATGCCTTTCTCGTGACCCTCGCGTTGCACGCATTCTGGCCACAACGGATTACTGGGTGTACACACTGCTCGACCCACGCTATAAGGAGAACCTGCCCACTCTCATTCCCGAAGAGGAAAGGGGTTCGAGAGTGTTGCTATACCACAGGACCCTTGCGGACAAGCTGATGGTAAAATTCCCAGCCGACAGCGCTAGTGGCAGAAGGCGCAGTACCGAGGGCAAGGTAGCAGGGGAGGTGCGGAGATCGAGCAGCATGTACATCCCAGGCAGTGCAACAGTCTTTAAGGGCCTGGCCAGCTTTATGGCTCCCCACCAAGACTGTGTCACCGCTCCCCAGTCAAGGCTGAGTCGGCGGGAGCACGGTAAAAGGATGGTGAGGGAGTACGTAGCCGATCGCACGACCATCCTCGGTGACACCTCTGCCCCCTACAACTACTGGGTGTCGAAGCTGGACACGTGGCCTGAACTAGCGCTGTATGCCCTGAAGGTGCTTGCTTGTCCTGCGGCTAGCGTCTTGTCGGAGAGGGTGTTTAGTGCGGCTGGGGGAATCATCACAGATAAGCGTAGCCGCTTGTCAACCGACAGTGCCGACAGGCTAACACTCATCAAGATGAACAAAGGCTGGATTTCCCCAGACTTCTGTTCTCCACCAGCGGACAGCAGCGATACGTAAGCAATACGTAGGCTGCACCCGCGGATGGAAGCTACGTTCTCTCTCACCATCCAAAGCGGGGACATTTCTGCTTCATCAATCTGTGTCTAATATTCCTCCTCCTCCTCCTCCTCCTGCTACTCCTCCTGAAACCTCACGTAATCACGCTGAACGGGCAATTTTTCTTAGGGCCACAAGGCTCACTCAAATAATTTTTCTAAACAATTTTTAAAAGTTTCAATGCTCTTAAAAGCGTTGGAACTGTAACTTGAACCAATTTTTCGTTACACTGGGCTGCCTCCAGGCCTAGTTACCACTTAAGCCACATTAACCAAAGCAATTAATGGATTTCACCTGCCCTCTTGGCTGGCCATGGCCAATTTTTGGGATGTACATTAGTACTGTTGATACAGCAATTTTTGTGGGCCCTCGCCTACAGTGTAATCAAATAAATTTTTAGCCCACATGCATTAAGCACGACATTACTACCTCAGCTGTGTTGGGCAATGCAATGGGATATTTCTATGTACCGCCGGTGGCTTCCTGGCACCCACCCAGGCAGTGGGTCCACAGGGAGTGTAACCTACATGTGTCCACTTGTAAAGAACCCCAGTCTGACTGGGGCATGCAGTGTGGGCCGAAGCCCACCTGTATTACGCACGACATTACTACCTCAGCTGTGTTGGGCAATGCAATGGGATATTTTTGTGTACCGCCGGTGGGTTCCAGGGAGCCACCCATGCTGTCGGTCGACAGGGACTTCACAATAGGGAGTTGTACCTGCCTGTGTCTATGAATTAAAAAGCCCGGTCTAACTGGGGCATGCAGACACCTTGACAGAATGAATAGTGTGTGGCACATAGGTTCCCCATTGCTATGCCCACGTGTGCAGCTCCTGATGGCGGTGGCACAGGATTCTATTTCTCATTGCTTCTGTACAGCATTGTGGGCTATCGCCCCGCCCCTTTTAAAGAGGGTCGCTGCCTAGCCGTGCCAACCCTGTGCAGTGTGTGCCTGCGGCCCCTCGTCATGGCAGACGCACTTCTAAATAGACATGAGGGTGGTGTGGCATGAGGGCAGCTGAAGGCTGCGCAGGGACACTTTGGTGTGCGCTGTGGGGGGGGAGGGGGGGGCGGTTGGGCAGCATGTAACCCAGGAGAAGTGGCAGCGGAGTGTCATCTAGGCAGTGATTGTGCTTTGTTGTAGCTAGTGTGGTGCTTAGCAAAGGTATGCCATGCTAATGAGGGCTTTTCAGAAGTAAAAGTTGTTGGGAGGGGGGGGGGGGCCCACTCTTGCCGGTATTGTGGCTTAATAGTGGGACCTGTGAACTTGAGATGCAGCCCAACATGTAGCCCCTCGCCTGCCCTATCCGTTGCTGTGTTGTTCCCATCACTTTCTTGAATTGCCCAGATTTTCACACATGAAAACCTTAGCGAGCATCGGCGAAATACAAAAATGTTCTGGTCGCCCATTGACTTCAATGGGGTTCGTTGTTCGAAACGAACCCTCGAACATCGCGGGAAGTTCGTTCCGAATAACGAACACCCGAACATTTTGGTGTTCGCTCATCTCTAATAATAATCAGATTACATTTTATTAGTAATCAATGCAGAAATCCAGGGAATTTGAAAGGGTTCACTTATACTTTTTTTTGCAACCAGAGGAGTAACTTTAAGCTCCTGAACCCCAATGCAAAAGCTGTAACAGGACCCCAACTATAATGCTTATGGGCCTCCTAAGGCTCCTGGGCCCGGTTGCAACTGCATCCCCTACATCCCCTATAGTTGCACCCCTGCTTGCAGCTGTATCATATCAGCAGATGATTTTACTGGATTTCCTCAATAATTCACAAAGGTTATTCAATGATTCTGATGAAAGTCTGAGATCTTACCACCGCTCCTTGGTGTGGATCATAGAACCTCTGGAGAAGCTGAATAGAGGTGCTTTTCCCACATCCACTGCTGCCTACAAATGCCACCGTTTGTCCTCGGAGTATGGCAGCAGATAGCGATTTCAGCACAGGCACATCCGGGCGAGACGGATAATTGAAACAAACTTTTGATAAACCCAAATTTCCGTCATAGTTTTCCTATTTGTAGAAAATATAAATTAATGTTAGAATCACAAAGTATATTATAATGGTTAATAAACTGTCCCGACCCTTCCATACATACTGGCTGTCACTGACTTACCGGTTTCTCTCCCGCCGTGTTGTAGCTGTCAATAGACGGCTCGCTGTTGAATAAGCTAAACAGATGGGAAGCTGCGGATTTGGCTTTTGCATAATCTGGAGCGAAGGATAATATTTGGCCTACAGTAATGGATCCGTACGTCAGGCAGTTAAACACACTGCAAAATATAGCAATAATTTTCATGTGAAGATAGTCATTTTTTTTCATCTCTAACCCCCAAAATAATTATATTCATACATTTCAAAAGCACAAAATACATTATTTTAGCTAGTTGTATGTACTTTTATTATTATATTAGAATATAGATTTAGATGTTAACATTATCTGATAATAGAACCATATTCACACCAACCTCATGGGGTGATCATCTATCCATATGTATAGACATAGACTATGATATTGATGGCCTATGCTTAGGATAGATCATCAATGTAACATGCGGGTCTGACACCCATGCCAATCAACATTTTGAAGGGGCTTTGGTGAGGGATGCGACCTCTTTACTGTATACCAAGCACCGTCTGGTATTGTGTCTCAAACCCATTCAATCCCAGGTCAAAGAAGAAGGTGCGATACAGCCTCTTCGAACTGCTGCTTGGAGGGGGTTCTGTGATTTGAACCCCCCACATATCTGATATAACATATCCTAATGGTAGTTCATCAATATTTAAAGGGAGTCTGTCACCATAATTTTTGCATAGTAACATAATATACTTTTACATGTGCGATGTCATGATGAATACAACAGTAGCTTTATCTCCCTGTGTAGTCTACTAAATAATGGCCCCTTCCTCGCTCAGTTACGTCTCCGGCTCCGTCCGCTGGAGACATTATGTATTCCCTCTTTCATGCATATAGTGTGTTACTAGGTGTATAAGATGTTGACAGACTCCCTTTAAGTCCCAGATAACATCTTTACTGTGCCCATTACAGTAAAGTATAAGAATATTAGATGCCACAAATGGGTATACTTATTATCTGCTGTACAAGGTTTCCGGCCTACAAAGTTGCAATTTTGGTGCATGCATCAAAATTGAAAGTTTTTCCAGTTTTACACCAGTCCCCACCAATTTTGTAAAGTAGACAGCACCTAGCATTTAGTGATGCAGCCATGTGCAGGCCCTTCACATATACTATAGTGTATGCCAGAAACGACAATCCAAATAAATCTATTTTCCATCTTTTCTTTTAAAACACTCCATATACTATAAAATAATCTCCTTTAATTTACATTTTCATTCCACTCATCTGATCTGCTCACACAGAACATCTTAGGTATATTCATCATTAGATTCTTGGATTACTCCCAGAGTAATCTGGAAGATCATAGAGTGAATCATGTGACCTGCTGGAGTGCAGAGTGCTCATGCTCCAGCAGATGCAATGATGAACAAGTTGAGTACCAGCAGCCATATAACACATCATGTGGCCAGAAGTTTGAAGCAGATGAAACCTAGTTGTTATGAATTTGTCCATCAATAGCAAGAAGCTGAACATTAATGTTCATTTGTTCAGTTAAAAACTCTGCAGTGAACCAACAAAATGCTATAACCTATACATGCTTCTGTCATCAGTCTATACATGCTTCTATCATCAGTCTATACATGCTTCTAAATAATCATCAGACAGAGAATTAACTTCTGATTGGTATGTTTGTGCTGCTTCTACACCCATTTCATTGTTACACAACTGTCTGTCCAGGACAAATTGGATCAGAGCCATTGCACAGGGTGCTGACATTTAGATGTCTTCAACCCTGCTTTTGGATGGAGCACAGATAGCACACTCTGAGCATGCTCTGTGCAGTGTACTCCAGTAATGATGAATAGCCAAAGCATCTGCTCTTGGCAATTACGAACAGGCAGAGCATGTTTTCTACACCCTGAGGATTCTCATAGCACAATGATGAATATGCCTTTTGTAAATTTTATACCATACAACAGTGAAAGATAGGATTGGCCAGTTGTCCTAATCAGAGGCTAACTTGAAGCTTCTGCGCCCTAATGCAAAACCAGTAACAGGGCCCCAAACTACAATGCTTTATTCATAGTACTGGGCTTCCTATATGGGGAAGAGAGGCCTTATGGCCCCCTAAGGCTCCTGGGCCCGGGTGCCACCGCATCCCCTATAGTTACGCCCCTGGTCCTAATGATTTTCACTATAGTACACATCCACGTAGTAATACTTACATAAATACTTCCTCTGGATTCATCCTTCCAATTTCTATCAAAAAAGCCCCCAAACTGTAGCTGGCAGCATAGGTGAAATGGATGAAGGATTGGCTGAATGCAAAACAGATGCCATATGTCTGAGCCTTGCGCTTAGCGTTCCTAAAATATATCAATTTAAAGGCAATGTTAATAGAATAAGAGTCAAATAAATTCTGAACTTCAAGCGCACAAAATTAAATGTAACAATGTGAAATAATGTAAATATCTTCTGACTTGTAGGGTTTCTGTAAGCTGTCACTATACATTTCTTCAAACGTCTTCTCTCTAGTCAATGATGCCACTGTGCGAATGTTGTCCACTGCTTCAGTCGCGATCTATTAAATTTAGGAAGAACAGAAAAAGATTTATGCATGAAAATATATTTCAGGTTAATGAAATAAGAAATTGCCATATTCATCAGTACGCTCTCTAAAACATTCATGCACATCCATAAGTTGGTGCTCTGGGTTTTTATATATCACAATATAAACTAAACATATGTGGAAACATTAAAGGAGTTTTCTGGGCAAAAATAGTTAATTGCCAGGAACCCACCACATAGGATCCCCGTCGATCACGTGATCACCCAACTGGCTGTCAGTGTAGTGAGCTGAATGTGCGTCATAGCAGATGGCAGAAAAAGTGGCCTAGGTGACTTTACTTCCATTGAAATCAATAAAAGCTGAAGCACCTATTACACTTTTGTATCTGACCCCGGTGTCGGAGGTGAAAATGCCAGAAATGTTACTTAAGCCAGTTAGTGCTCTTTTGCTGCCATCTATTGTGACACACATCTGGCCCACTGCACTGACAGTCAGGCAGGAGATCAGGTGATCACTGGGGATCTCATGCGGTGGGCCTCTCGCAAATTACCATTGATGCCCAATCCTAATTAACTAAGAACATTATGGTAGTAAAAGGGATTTACCATAACAAAAGCAATGGTAAATTGATAAGATATTCGGTCACTTTCTGATACTGGGAAACCCAACATACCAACAATGAAGGAACCACAATGCTAAATTACACTGTAGCCCCTTCAAAGGTCTTTTCTGGTGCAACAACTTGCTGTACAAGGAACCACAGTATTGTTCATTACTTGTGCAGAGTGAATGTGTAGGAGCAACACTGTTCAGGAATTAACTGTGAAGGGTCCACAGGACTGAACCAGAGTTGTGCCTTCTTCATTTTCTTAATTAGTGAAGGTCCTATCAGGGTGATGGCATATCCTAGCCATGGGCGTAACTATAGGGGATGCAGGGGATGCGGTTGCACCTGGGCCCAGGATCCTTAGGGGGCTCATAAGGTCTCTTTTCTCCATAGAGAGAGCCCAGTACTATAAATAAATCATTATACTTGGGGGCCCTGTTACAGACTTTGCATTGGGGCCCAGAAGCTTCAAGTTACGCCTCTAATCCTAGCAATCACTTTCTGTGATGGAAAAACCCTTTGATGAGGTTGAACTAATCAACACATATCAGTACAATTTAGGGTAAATTCTTCTTTCAAAAATATTTATCTTGAATCACTCTTTACAGGTGAATTCCAGGACTTTGTTAACTGTCTTGTATATATGATGAGCAGGGACTCGCCACTCAGATCCCCGCTGTTCAGCTGATTTCTGGCACCGCTGTTGCCACGGTCAGGGGAGGAAGCAGAAAAAACTGACCGTAGTGCAGTTTCCTAGGTTGGTATTACAATGCACTCTCGTTCAATTCAATGGGTTCTGTGCCTGCAATACCAACCCTAGCAGCAGCATTATGGTCAGTGCTTCCTCCACTGACCAAAGCAACAGCGGTACCAGAATCAGCTGTTTAGTGGGGATCTGAGCTGTGGTACATATTTGAAAAAAAATATTTGAATAAACATGGACTAGTACAATAAACTTAGTATCATAATGTGCCTACAATATAATGTGCATAGAAATATAAGAGTACTTAGAACTGGGAATAATAGGCACACAGGAGCAGGTAGTGAAATAATTAGGTAAAGGGATGAAAATATGAGTTGAGTGCACCACCTACCCTGAAATAACCAAGAGGGGTTAGAATGGCCTAATAGTGTTGGATGAGGCTAAAGAATCAGGAAATCATAGATATCCATGAGAGCTACTCTGTGGAGATACAGAATTTGTGCCAGGCACCCCAGATCAGATAAAAATTTGTGAAAGAATGGGCTGCAAGGGCAGCTGTCTCTTCAATGAGATGTAACTGGTCTACCTTCATCAACTAGTTATTCACAGAAGGACATTATGAAGTCTTCCAAAGAGGAAGAATAGAAGTTTGGCATCAGCCAACAGAAACAATAATATAACATACGGTATATAAGTATTAGTCCTATATTGTAGTTTACATGCAGCATTCATTTTAATGTAGCCTGGAATAATTACCTTGCCAGCCTGTTGGAGCTGCTTTTTATCTCGATTAGCGAAGCCAATTAGTGCTCTGGTCTCAAGAAGTCCAGTGACCACAAGAACAGGAGTCAGGGCTAGAAACAGCAATGTCATTTCCCATCCAAAAATGAAAGAGATAATGATTCCTACTCCCATTGTGGAAAGGCCTTGAGCGATCAGCCCAAGTCTGGAGCCAGTTGCCTGAATAACATTGAATTCACAAACAAAAATCCTGAATGAAATTTAAATCCTATCTAGTAGGTTTATAACAATATTACTATTCTGTATTGGATAACCTCGTCTGGAACCATTATCCAAAGTATTTCATCCAATGAAAAGCATTTACTGACTTGTATAGACTTCAAAAGAAATCTGCTATGGGAATATCTACAATATTCCTATAAAAATACGTACCTGTATGTGTTATTGACTACATATGTCATCTTTACCGTGAGATGATCTCTGGGGGTTTCACATATATTTGAAATGGAGGGATTATTATGCCCCACTAGAATGTTACAGGCTTTTTTGTTTAGACAACACTATGTATTTTCTTACACAAAGGCACAATACTCTTGGCAGTTACTGCTATTTCACATGGTATATAAGCATAATGGTTACAGCTGCACCGAGGCTATTGTCGAAGTGCTCCCTGACTTTATGTGACAATCGGTAGGCCATCAATTTGCTGCTCCTGCTGCAATAAGTCATGCACTTTCAATAATATTGTTCCCACAGACAAGCTCCATCACATCACCACAAATCCTTCATGGGTCAGGTTGCGCCCAAGAAGGCTGATGGCCCTTGCTCAAACCTTAAGGGGGTACAAAGGTAGTGGTTGTACTGGAGTCCTGAGTACCTGAGAGGACCTCCTGCCACATAAGAAGCACTAGTAGTATAAGTGGCACATGGTAGGCGAAAAGGCTTTTTATGGATTTTGCATTGGAACCCAGAAGCTTTAATAGGCTGCCCCCTAACAGTTTAATGGGTGTAACACTCATGGTCTTATCTAAATCTGGGTTTTGGCTTCCTTTGCTGCCAATTGCAAACTTTAATAGGTATTTTGAATGCTTCATGGTAAAAAAAGTTTTTAAGACCAGTCAATCATAATACTAAATATCAAATTCATTGAATGGCCATGTCTACTTACAGTATGTATCTCAGAAGCATCTGTGGCAAGTCTGGTTGTTAAAGCTCCAGTGTTGTTTTTCTTGTCATCAAACCATGACATTTCCTTTAGAGTACAAAAAAGACAACATACTGTATACATAATAACTAGAAATGAGCCAGCATGCTCGGTTAAGGCAGATACTCGAGGGAGCATTGCTCTTCTCGAGTATCTGCATACTTGTCCGAGCAAATGTGGGGGGGCGGCGGGGGTAAGCGGGGGAAGGCGGGGGAGAGCGGGGGGGGGGGGGGAAGAGATCTTGCTCGAGTATCTGCCTTAACGGAGCGTGCTCACTCATCTCTAATAATAACCACATATAAACACAAGACTCACAACAATAGGTAGCATTCGTTCTCAAACTAACCTGACGCAGCATAGATTTAAATGCCATTTGTCTGAGCCGCATGGTAAGAACTTCCCCTGATCTTCCAAACATGAAACCCTAATAAAAAAAGGACAGAATCTGTTATAACTACTGCATACAGGACAATAAATGGCATAAAACAGTATAAACAATGCCTTCAGTTGGCAACTATTATTTTATAGTCACATATCATATTAATTTGATATTATAGTGGGGTTCTCTGCTCAGAACTCCCCACTATGAGATAGAATGAAGATCTGCTCTGTATTGGCAGCTCCTTCTCTGGTGGACCTGGCCTGTCCATACATTACATGGTGGGCCAATCATTACATATCAGCGGCACCAGGGAAAATGTTTAGCTACTGTAGAGGTGGCTTTCTCTGGTAATACCAGCTGATCACAGGAGGTTGGAGAGACAATCTCTTTAAATCTGTGAACGTGAAACTTTATAGATACAAAAATGTGTCTAAAAAGGTCATTATTTCTATAAATAAATTGAAGAGGTTTTCCAGGGGGAAACTATTCATGACTTGTCTTCGGGATAGGTCATCAATAGTTGATCGGCTTGTGTCCACCACTACAGACCTCAGCTGATCGGATGCCCACTGTTAGTGCCGCTACCCCAGCATGTAGTAGCCCTTAGAGTGGACACCCGATCATCTGATAGTCTGGGGTCCCAAGCTGATGACCTATTTTGGGGACAGGTCATGAATAGTATTAGGCTGGAAAACCCTTTTAATTCTGATGTATAGTAGGTGCTTATTTTCTGAGGTTTAATTAAAACATCAGACGTTCATACACAAGCCACTGTTGTTTGCATTGGCCCTCTACGGTGCCAGACAGAATTCTTTTATGATTGTTGATATTTATCTATAGGGACTCCATGTGTCCCAGTTGGGTTTCTGTATGTCCCCAAGTACTGGAACATGCCACAATTTTTCAACAATACCTTTGTGTGACTCATAATGAAATCAGAGGCCAATGGAGCTGCAGAATATACCCATGCCAGGCTACCACCATATCTGTAATATAGCCTAATGTATGGGCCTGAAGCTTAAAATATACATAAAATCTATGCATAAGTTTTAGAGTTGACTAACCTGTATAAAAAATGAGAATAAAGAAACCAAACCGATAACACCAACTATAATAGAATAAATATTTATTTCACGTTGTATCGTCTCTGGTACATTAGTTCCAAAAATCTATGAAAAAAGAAACAGTTATATTAAAATGAAATATAATCATGATAGATTCTGAAATTCTAGTTAGAACTAATTTAGGGCTCATTCACATCAGAGTCAGAGATTTGCTGAAATTCTTTTTAAAAAAAAGAGGAAGAAATGGCGCAGCATGCTGCCTTATTTCATCCTGTAAAATGACGGAAACCAAATGGACTCCATTAAAGTCAGTGGGGTCCGTTCACTGCTGTTCAGTTCCATTATATGACGGTTCTGTTTGGGCACATGTCCCATTTTCCTACTACAGGAAAACAAAAACAGAAAGCACCAATGTGAATGCAGCCTAATTCATGAATTCTGCAATTCTTGACAGGTGAGTCGCGGCGAGGAGCAGGGGAGAGCAGGCGGGAGAGAGAGATCTCCCCTCCGTTCCTCCCCGCTCTCCCCCGCAGCGGTCCCCGAATCTTTAAGGACGAGCATAGAGATACTCGTCTAAAGCACATTACTCGAACGAGTAGTGCCTTAGCGAGAATACTCGCTCATCCTTACCCCTAACTATTACTCCCCACCTGCCCCACTGAGACATCCTTCTAGCCCAACCAATAGTCCGTGCATATCCTCCCCCGTTTTCTTTCAATGTGCACTCTGGATTTGCCAGTCAGCATGCAACAATCTCCCCACCATCTATGACTTTTTCACTGCTAAATCCCTAAATCTGCTAGCTCTAACAGAAACATGTATACAGCAGTCTGGCACGGCCTCCCTTGCTGCACTGTCTTACAATGGCCTGCAGTTCTCCCATACCCCAAGACCGGAAGACAGGCGAGGGGGAGGAGTAGGTGCGCTTCTCTCCTCACAATGCACTTCCCAGGTTATACCCCCAGTATCCTCACTTACTTTCCCATCATTTGAGGTACATGCCCTATGGCTTTTCCGTCTGCTGTCCATGCGAGTAGCAGTTATCTACCGCCCCCCAGGTGCTCCTCGCTTGTTTCTTGACCACTTTGCCGCCTGGCTCCCCCACTTCCTCTCCTGCGAAATCCCAACCCTCATCCTAGGAGACTTCAACATCCCCACTAATGACCCCATCTCCCTATCTGCCTCTCAGCTTCTATCTCTCACCTTCTCCCTTGGTCTCTCATAACTCACAGCTTCTCCCACTCACAGGGATGGCAATACACTGGATCTTGTCTTCTTCCATCTCTGCTCTGTTTCCAACTTCTCTCTTTCTCTGTCAAGCTCCCTAACATTTCTCCAGACTCTCCTACCTCCCGTACGAACAGGAACCTTTAGGGCCTTCACACCAAAGATTTTGCTGAGTCTCTACAGTCTTCTCTGTCCCCTATCTCTCTCCTCTCCTGCCCAACCTGGCTGCCGCACATTACAACACCACTGTCAAACATGCATTGGCTGAAGCGGCACCCCCCATAAGCCAAGCAATCCGATATAGACCGCGGCAACCCTGGCTTACGCTTCAAACACACTTCATCTGGCGGTGCTCTAGAAGTGCTGAATGGCTGTGGAGAAAGTTCCAAAAGCCCGCAGACTTTCTCCACTTTAAATTCATGCTCAGAACATACAACCTTGCCCTCCACCATGCAAAACAAGTCTACGTCACCTCTCTCATCTCCTCACTATCCCATAACCCTAAAAGACTCTTTGACACTTTCCACTGCCTTCTCAGCCCAAAACTGCAGCCCCCCATGACAGATCTCAGTGTAGAAGAGCTGGCTGCGTACTTCAAAAAGAAAATTGATGACATCCGGCAGGAAATAACCTCCCAATCTCAGACTAGCCCCGAGCCTAGTCTTGTCAGTACTGCATCTAGCTCCTGTTCACTCTCTGTACTTAGACCAACGACAGAGGAAGAAGTCTTCAGACTGCTCTCCTCCACTCGCCCCACCACCTGCGCTAGCGACCCTTTTCCATCACACCTCCTGCTCTCTCTCTCCCCGGTGGTCATCTCCCACCTCACCACTATATTCAATCTTTTTCTGACCTCTGGCATTTTTCCCTCCTCATTCAAACACGCTATCATTTCCTCGCTGCTAAAAAAAACAACTCTTGACTCGACCGATGCTGCCAACTATCCATCCATCTCAAACCTCCCCTTATCTCAAAACTACTAGAACGTCTGGTTTACTCTCACCTTATAAGCTATCTCTCAGAAAACTCTCTTCTTGACCCTCTACAGTCTGGCTTCCATCCCCTACACTCAACAGAATCCTCCCTGACTAAAGTGTCAAACGACCTCCTGACTGCCAAATTGAGGGGCGACTACTCCCTACTGATCCTCCTCGACCTCTCTGCAGCATTCGACACTGTTGATCACAAACTCCTCCTCACTATTCTTCGTTTCATTGGACTAAAGGACACTGCTCTCTCCTGGTTCTCCTCCTACCTATCCGGCCGATCCTTCAGTGTCTGCTTTGCTGGCTCTACCTCCCCTCCTCTTCCCCTTGCTGTTGGGGTCCCCCAAGGCACGGTTCTAAGCCCCCTCCTCTTCTCCATCTACACCCCCCCATTGGAGAGACCATCAGGAGATTTGGTTTCCAGTACCACCTCTATGCTGATGATACCCAGGTATACACCTCCTCCAGGGATATCACAGCAACATTCCTCCTGAACGCCACCGACTGTCTGTCTGCTGTCTCTAACACTATGTCCTCTCTCTACCTAAAACTGAACCTCTCAAAAAACTGACCTACTGGTGTTCCCACCCTCTACTAACCGACCCCATCCTGATATCTCCATCTCAGTGTGTGGCACCACCATAACTCCCAGACAGCATGCCCGCTGCCTTGGGGTCATATTTGACTTAGATCTCTCCTTCACCCCTACATCCAATCTTTGGCCCGAACATGTCATCTGCACCTCAAGAACATCACTAGAATACACCCTTTTCTCACTGTGGACATGCTAAAAATGCTCACTGTTGCCCTCATCCACTCTCAGCTCGATTATTGCAACTCTCTGCTAATAGGCCTCCCCTGCTCCAGACTCTACCGTCTCCAATCCATCCTGAATGCGGCAGCCAGGCTCATATTCCTGTCCAGCCGCTACTCGGACGCTTCTGCCCTGTGCCGGTCACTGCACTAGCTGCCCGTCGAATACAGAATACAATTTAAACTCACTACTCTCATCCACAAAGCGCTCCACAGCACCGCTCCGCCCTACATTGCTTCTCTCATCTCAATCCACCAGCCAGCCCGGGCCCTCCGCTCTGCTAATAAAATCAGACTGAGTGCCCCTTTAATTTGAACCTCTCATTCCCGCCTCCAAAACTTCTCCAGAGCAGCACCTGTCCTCTGGAATGCGCTACCAAAAAATATCTGGGCAATCACTGACACACTACACTTCAGGCGTGCTCTAAAAACGCACATCTTCAGGGAGGCATACCATATCCCCTAAACCAAACCCCTCTGTACCCCCCTAATAACATTCTCCCAGTCCCACACACTGCAATCCCTGCTAGCCGTAATCAACCGCCCCCTGCAGTCTTCACGTTTTCGCCACTATACGACCTGACCATTGTCTATGTGTATAGCATCCCTCATTCTCCACCTCGCCATACCGTGCACATCTCCAGCCCCTTTACCTTCTGTATCACCCCATTATCTGTAGTATGTAAGCTTGTTGGAGCAGGACCCTCACCCCTACTGTTTCCATTAATTGATTACTTCATGTAACCGTTGTCTTGTGTTATTTCCCCTGTATTTTAAGCGCTGCGGAATATGTTGGCGCTATATAAATAAAGATTATTATTATTATTATAAGGGTTTGAATTTTGCAGTGATTTATGGGAAAATTGTGTAAAAAGTGCCACATTTGAATAACGCCTTTTCTGTTCGTTTGCATACGCAGATTTCCGCTAGAAAACAGGCTGAAATACGAGCTGTATACTGTGGCAAAATGTTGGACTGATGAACGGAAATTGAATGGACCCCCCAGTTATAGTCAATGAGGGGGCCATACAATGCCGTTTTGCTCAGTCATAAGACCATTCGGGGGTGCCATTTCCTGATAGATAGATATATCCCAAGTTGTAATCTATGCCTATAATGTACTTACAGCTATAACTTTAGAAAACATGATAGCGAAAGCTGGGTGAACTGCTCCATTGAGCGCTGCAGCAAGAGTTCCAATCAAGATATATGGCCACTCTGATTTATTCAGACTTAATATCTTGAAGAATGAAATGTTTAGAAGTTTTTCCTAGAGCGAAGAGGAAACAACAGTAACTCCTTATGTTAAAAGCTATTATTCACCAAATCAGACTGATTGTAAATGACCATCACCTCTTCTGCATCTGCTGTTGGAAAAATGCACTAGTATTATCTCACAGCTATGAATGAACAAATAATTTCACACATCAATTACCAAAGGTTAGAGAAACCAATAAAGAGTGTATTGTTAGTAAATTAGTGCTGCCGTTGTCCAGTTTCAGAAGATGTTTTAGTTCCTTCTTCTGTGCGCTACATTCTGATATCCTAAAGAAAAAAGTTTGGTCTCCTTATGGTGCCAAACTTTTTTTTTTTTTTTTTTGCTAGGATAGATTTGTAATCAATGCACTGATTTAATTGCAATTTTATTACTCCAATGCATGTAAAATAAAAAAAGTGAAACATCTTTGCAGGTAATCTTGGTAAAAACTATCTTCTACTATTTTATGTATATAGCTGCTATGCGGATCTATGTATCTTCATGGTAGCAAACTACAACCAAACCTTGTGTATCCTGATCCTGCAGTCATGTTTAATTGCGTTCTATCAGTTCCCTGCGTCTATTACATGTCGGTCAGCAACAGGGGGTAGAAGCAGTGGATTACCACATAATAGCAGGATTAGACTACACACAACTTGTTTGTAGTCTGTAACCATGGAGAGGCATAGGTCTGCATAGAAAATATCCAATCAGTTTTCAAAGTTGCTTCATATTTTTAACCTGATTGGAATTCCTTTTTTCAATGCCAAAATTGAAAAAAGGAATCATCTACCGTGTATCATTTATATTATTAGTGTTTTCTAATGTGGTAAAGGTACATTGGGCCCAGGTGAGACTGCTAGATCTGTACTCCCTATAGCTTTTCCCTTGTTCTGTAGCAATGTCCCTAAAATGATTTTCAGCACGGAGTTTGAGGAAAGTTTTGGTTATAGTTATGTAGCAGAACAAATAAAAATCTGCTGTACTATCAGTACATTCATCAGCTACAGCCCATTCTATCTCTTTACCTCTTTGGTTTCCTCCTCTTTGTCTTCTTCCTCGTCTTTTTCCGACATAGAAAGTTTTCCATTAGACAAGTTAGAATATAATCTCTGTACTAGAGGTGGTTTACCCGGCGTCGCTTGTTCATTTCCTTCAGTTTCTGTGTCTTCTGCTACTTTTATAGTCTAAAAGAAAAAATAAGGATAAGGGGACAAGATTATTTTGTAAGGTTCATTCCACAGCATGACCCGACCCATGAGAAATGGGAAAAGTTATACCAATTCCATATAGTTTTATTGCTGCATTTACAATATGAAATGTAAAGTTTTTCATGACAGATAGATTGTATTTGTATATTCTTTTATTTACTTCTTTAGTATTTTACAAATCACTTAGGTTTTTATGTCTTTTGAAGTAAGGCACCACTCGTACTTCATTTTTCCTTAGGTTCTCGGGTTCCATTCCTGTGTTTTGTCTGAATTTCTGAAAACAGGGTTTAGACAGAGCCCTAGGACAGAACCATAGTCTTAAACAAACATTACTAAGGTCTTCATTTGAGTAGCTCTTCATTTGTTTATTGCAGTTGACCATGTTATTCTCTCTGCCACAAATTACGGTAATGCATAAAAAGCTGCTCAAAACGAGAACTTATTTGAGTCTATTGTTCCGTCTGAATACTGTTTCTGGGGATTTAGATGTAACCCCAAGACAAAACTTAGGGATGAAGGAAAAGATGAAGTGTTAATAGCCCCTAAGGACTCTTTTACATGGGATGACCTATCGGGCACAGATGCCCAACAGGTCGTCCCAGAGATAATTGTTCCTGTGCTTTTACACACAAAGAATCATTGCTAGTGAATGGAATCTGGGGTTGTTCTGGACCCCCGCCTCCACTCACAATAAACAGGCAGTCATTCATAGGGAAACAACTGCCTGTTTACACTGGCCAATCAGTCATTCCATTTTCTGCATGCAGAAACTGAACGACGAACTAGAAGCAAATAAATTTTTGTTTTTCGTTCAGTCAAACCATGCATTTACACTGAATGAATTATCAGTCCATGTAAAGGGGCCCTAAGAATGAATTGCGAAGGAAGACATGCCTAAATGGAGTACACCACTGGTTAATTATGGGTTGTTTCATACATCATGTTTAGTATTGAGAGATCTCAGATTAGTGTAGATTTATAATAATAAAACAGTAGGAAATCATTGTTTACTACTGATAGAGTAGATAGTAGCATGCACATCTGACCTAGGACCACAGGGTGTCAATAAGATGCATAATGAACTTTAGGTTGTCCTTGTGGTTTCAGAGTATTAGATCAGTGATGTCCAGCTGATGACCCACATGTATGTGATATGTGGACCCCAGGGGAAAGCAAATTCATATAGCATAGCCATAAGCCTTTCTTATGCTGCATGTTCTGCTCTGCTTTTGTATCAACTATTTTATATGCCTGTGGTCTCTGTTCAATCCTCATATACTTTTGCAAAAGCAAGAAGAGATCCCAGAAGATATGTTGGAAAGTTGTTTTTTTCTCCTGTCAAATCCAAACCTGTGTTTTGCTATGTAAAGTATGAAGAGAAAATACCTGCTACAAATGCAGCCATTTAAAAATGACCTATATATGGGTATGTGTATCCCTTGACCCAACAAGTGAGTAAACGCTATGCTAAAGTGAATCACAAGGCTATTGAGGCCCCTACAATGTATTTGCTTTATAAACACTCAGTAGATGGCAAGATAAGATTGGAAGTGAAAAATGTTCAGACAGAAAATTGTACTCAATATGGCAGATTTTCTATTGAGAATTTGACATTTTCTGGTGCAAATTGCACAAAAAAGACTGTCTAACATACTTTGCATCACATTTCTGATGTTTCAGATACTTTTGGACACTTTTTTCGACATGCCTGACAAAGGTGCATGGCTTTGTGGAAAACAGTGTGTGGCCTAAATGTGCCAAATTGTGCCAAAAACAGCATCAAACTTTTTGTTGTAAATTACACCAAGTTACAGACTATATCAGGTTAGACCAGACAGTATAAAAATGTAACAGATTTATTGTTCAGTAAAGTCCCTGTGGTAAAACTTGTGCATTTAAAGATGGTCTTGTCTAAGCTTGCACTGTCTAAGTATTAGGCTGTATTCGGCAATCTGCCCCAATTATTTTTTATTGTAATACAGTAAACATACCTGCGCTGTGGCAAGAGAATAATATATTCCCTTTTTCTCCATTAATTCAGAATGCGTTCCTTGCTCAGCTACAGCTCCATTCTCCACCACAACAATCAAATCTGCGGTCCACACAGTGCTCAGGCGGTGAGCAATAACAATTGTAGTGCGTCCTTCAGTGGCCTGAAAACAGGGTGTTATATTCTTATCAGATGATAATAAACTGTAAACTGGTGCAATAACTGTAGAAGACATTTAGGAGAACCTTATGACCTTTGGATATATTATCAGATAACAGAAGAACGTATATACCTTATCTAGAGCAGCTTGTACGATAGACTCACTGCCAGTGTCCAGAGCAGAGGTGGCCTCGTCTAGAAGAAGTATTTTAGGATTTCGTACCAGAGCTCTGGCTATGGCTATTCTTTGTTTCTGGCCACCACTCAACTGAGCTCCTCTTTCTCCAACAAGGGTTTCAAATTTCTAAAGAAACAAGATGAAATCATTAAAACTATGAGATGACCTTTTCACACATGCTTAGAATTTTAGTGAAGAATTATATGTCAAACCTACTAGGAGATAATTAGAGTCATCAAGAATAAAATTCAGAAGGCCTTTGAGTAGGTGAGAGAGATAAGAGCCTATTTACATCTATGTCGTAGGCTCAATTTAGAGCAGAAAATCCCAGACAAAACAGTGCAGCATGCTGAGCTACTTTTCCCCCTAATATGACAGCTGGAATACCAGAATCTAGATAGACCCTATTATAGTCAATGGGGTCTATTCAACATTGTTTGAGTCTGGCATGTGCTGGATGCGGCATGTTTAGTATTTTCGTTGTGCAGCTCCAGAACTGCAAGGCACAGATGTGAATGAGCCAATACTTCACTTATTTATTGCACTAGGGTTTTGGATAGTGAGATCCTATGCTAAATTAAATACTTAGAAAGAGTGCAAGAAAACTGTTTGCACTTGATGCTTTCGCAGCACTAAAACAGTGGACACAAAACATTACATGGTTTCTCGGTTGAATCAACCTAATTCTTCTTTTGAAACTACTTTGGATCAAACTAAACATTTTGCCCAAATTTTGGCAAACCAGCTTCACCAACCTTTTCAAAAGTCTACTTATCGCTAATGTTTAGTAAAAGCAGACTTTGATCATTCTTTCCTTGAGCCCTGTCATATCATCTTTTGTAACAGAATTGAGTGAGCAGAGCCACACAAACTGTCTATACTTACATCAGGCAGTGCCATAATGAAGTCATAGGCATTGGCGTCCTTCGCCGCTTGCTCTATTTCTTCATCTGTCACATCTAATCTCCCATATTTGATATTGTTCTTAATGGTTGTTGCAAACAGGACGGGCTCTTGGCTGACCACACCAATCATTTCTCTGTAGTGTCTAATATTCAGAGATCTTATATCATGCTCATCAACCATTATCTAAAACAAAAGACCAAAAGATGACTCAAATCTCAATGGAAGACAAATCAAATTTGTGAAGTTTCCATTTAGAAAAAACAATTGAAATCTACTTACCGCTCCCTCTTGTGGATCATACATTCTCTGTAGGAGCTGCACTGTGGTGCTTTTACCGCATCCACTTTGCCCGACCAATGCCACAGTTTGTCCAGGTTTAACTTTTAGATTAAGTCCTTTTAAAACCTTTTAGTTAAGCACAAAAGAGTCCATTGTGTATGTCCGTCCACAAATACAAGATTACACATAATTTACAAAAAAAAGCACAAAATGTAATGTAACTGACTGCGGACAGGATACGGATCCCCAACACACAGCAGGACTATAAGATCCCGGGGACATTCACATGTTCCACATCCAATGTTGTGTACCTGATCATGTGCAGTAAATGTCCTGTTGGGGGTCTTTATGTTGGAGAAACAGGACAGAAACTGAAAGCAAGGATGAGATCCCATCGCCACACGATTAAACACAGAAAAAGAGAATTGCCTGTGGCCGAGCACTTCTCTAACCGTTGACATAACATAGGGGATATGAGAGTTTTGATATTGAAGAATGGTTTCAAGTCACAAAACCACAGAAGAATTTGGGAATATAAATTGATAACAACCTTTGACACGCTGAACACTGGGTTAAACTATTCCCCAGGATTTATGCGTGAATGGGAAGTGTGAGACTTGATTGCACAGATAAGACCCCCATCAACAGTAATTCAGGGACCATAAACTTTCACTCCCTTATCAGTGTTTAGCTAAAAATGTCTGTGTACCTCTTGTAGCATTCCTGGCCTGACGACCCCCCCCCCAACAGTAATTTAGGGACCATAAAACTTTCACTCCGCTATCAGTGCCTAGACAAAAAAAGTTTGTTTGCTGTTGCAGAATTCCTTTTAAGTGCGAACCAATCACATCCATATCTGTGCCTTGTCATAAGTATGTATGTTATAAGTGTGTATAAATATCCATGCCTCTTCAGATCCAATCCATAAGCCTGAAGAAGAACCCTGCGTTGGTTCGTTGGTTCGGAAGCTCGCTATTACATCATGTGTTAGTGTTAGCCATTAAAAGGTATCATATCTACAAGATCACGTGGTTTCTCTTGCTGAGAACAATCACATAGCAAAAGAATAACATAAGATTTACCTGAACCTTTGGCCTTGAAGGATAACAAAAATGCACATTTTTAAATTCAATATGTCCTTTTATATTATCAGGCTTGTACCCTTCTGTCGAATAACTGTTAATCGCAGATGACTGTGGGGTCGGGAAAGAAAACATAAAGACAAAAATTAATATTTGTAAATAATAAAAAGTAAAATGTAATTGTCCACACAAAAGCATAGTGGAATACGGACACATCAGATGATTTTTCTTTGCTTTAGGCCTCATGTCCACAGGGAAAATCAGATCCGCTGCAGATTCTCCATGGAGAATCTGCAGCGGGTCCCTCCTGCCCCGCGGACATGAGCGCTGAAAATAAGAATAAATCAGAATAAACTTACCTCCCGCACGCTCCGGATTCTTCCTTCGCTGCCGCGTCATCTTCTCTGCGTCGCGGCCGGATCTTCTTTCTTCGGCTCAGCGGATGCGCAGGATGACGTCGGTGACGTGCCCCGCGCATGCGCCGGCCCGAAGCAAAATGATCCGGCCGCGACTGAGAAAAGATGGCGCCGCGGCGAAGAGAAGAAACGGAGCGGGTGAGTAAAATCTGATTTTTGTCTCCCGCGGATCCGGACGGCTTCCATAGGCTTCAATAGAAGCCCGCGGGAGCCGTCCCCTTGGGAGACCCGCACAAAAATGGTGCATGGTCCAGATTTTTTCATGCTCCATTTTTTTTAATTCACTTTTATTGACCATCCGTGGGTATTTATCTACCCGCGGGTGGTCAATGCATCCCTATGGGGCGCGGATCCGCGGGCAGGAGAAGAGTTCAAATCTGCTGCGGATTTTAATTCTTATTTTGCCCGTGGACATGAGCCCTTATTCTTTCCTTATGCTCGTACAATCAGGTACATGATACAAACAAGAACGCGTTTCGGCGCAATGCCTTGTTCACCTTATCTCAAGTCCATACAAAAGCATTGGTGAAGAATGAACAGTCATAAATCATCTCTTCCACTACTGGTAAAGGTTTTCTGGTGTTATCTAAATAAAGCTTAATCAGTATGCAAATGAAAAAGTAAATAGCTTTCTAAGGGCTCATTCACATCAGCGCTTTAATTTCTGTTCTGTTGTTACTTTAGAAGAGGAGCAAAATGACTTCCCATTGATTACAGTGGGATTTCCTGAGCTTCAGTTGTGCTCATTTCATCTGTTTTCTGTGTTTTTATTCATTTTTTAATGAAAAAAATAGTGCAGACTTCGGTGCTTTTTGTGCTAAAAAAATATGGAAAATTAAATGGGCCCTTTGGTTTTTTACATTATTGTCAATGGGTAACAGGGCTGAGCAGAAAGGTTTCAGTTTGGCTTCGTTTTTATTGTCCGTTTAACTGATTCATTTTAAATGAGAATGCACAAAACAGAAGAAAGACAAAAGAAAACAAAATGAATCAGTTAATCAGTCAAAATGAAACAAAATCTCTACTAGATTAAAGGGGTTGTCCCGCGGCAGCAAGTGGGTCTATACACTTCTGTATGGCCATAATAATGCACTTTGTAATGTACATTGTGCATTAATTATGAGCCATACAGAAGTTATAAAAAGTTTTTTACTTACCTGCTCCGCTGCTGGCGTCCTCGTCTCCACGGAGCCCGCCTAATTTTCGCCGTCTAAAATGGTTGAATGGCCAAATTAGACGCGCTTGCGCAGTCCGGGTCTTCTGCTTTCTACAATGGGGCTCCGTGTAGCTCCGCCCCGTCACGTGCCAATTCCAGCCAATCAGGAGGCTGGAATCGGCAATGGACCGCACAGAAGAGCTGCGGTCCACGGAGGAAGAGGATCCCGGCGGCCATCTACACCGGTAAGTATAGAAGTCACCGGAGCGCGGGGATTAAGGTAAGCGCTGAGCGGTTTTTTTTTTACGTCCCTGCATCGGGGTTGTCTCGCGCCGAACGGGGGGGTTGAAAAAAAACAAAACCCGTTTCGGCGCGGGACAACCCCTTTAATTTAAAAAATAAAAACTGTGGTTTCTGTTGGGTCTCATTTTAATTCAGTTTTGGTATTAATTTCCTAAAAACATGATCAGTTAAATATGGAAAGCAATGCTGATGTGAAAAAGCCCGTAATGTATTTTCTTGTTTCAATTTCTCATAATGTCAAGATATTAGTTTGCTGTGAATGAATGTAAGCATCATTGTTTACATTCACATACAGCAAAACTGGTGATTAGAGATGAGCGAGCACCAAAATGCTCGAGTGCTCGTTACTCGAGCCGAACTTTTTGTAATGCTCGAGAGCTCGTTTCGAGTAACAAACCCATTGAAGTCAATGGGAGCCTGGAGCATTTTTCAATGGAGCCGTGGTCTGCCGGCACCCCTGAATTGTATTTCCTGCTGCTGCACCTGCTACATCTGTGACATATGCAGCAGAGGAATTCTTCAATTCCCTACTGCAGCTGTCACACATGACAGCTGCGGTAGAGGATCCTGCTGCCGGCTCCCTGTCATTGGATTTCAGGGAACGGCTTTAAATATAAGCCCTTCCCTGAAAAAACAGTAAAAGTAGTGTAAAAACCAAAAAAAACAAAACATAATCACCTCCCTTCAGCTGCCGGAGCTCAGCCGCGTCTTTTCTCCGCTGTCCCCGACTCTGTAGTGCTGATCTTGAAATACCTGCCTACTGAAAAAGCTGATTGTGATTGGCTGAGGTGCTCAGCCAATCACAGGCAGCTCTTGCCTGTCATTCATGCCGCGGCTCCATTGAAAACAATTTAGTGTGTGTCCTGCCAATCCGCACTATATAATAAGATTGCACTAGAGATAAGCGAGCACGCTCATTTAAGGATTATACTCGAGGCTGTGATCTCTTTCACTCTCCCCTCCGTCGCCCCCCCCCCACCCCCCTTCGCCCCACATGGTGCTCTGACGAGTAATCAGTTACTCGAAAAGACCGATGCTCACTTGAGCATCAGCCTTAAACGAGCGTACTTGCTCATCTCTAGGCTGTACTCATTTTACACTGTCTATTTTTTGCTAAAGTGTATGCAAAATACTATTTTGCAAACACTTTAACAAAAAAGGAACATGTGGGGAGGAGAGTGTGAAATTTTCTCGAGCACCCGAGCACCACTTGGTGCTCGCTCGAGTAATGAGTACTTTCTAGTATGCTAATGCTCGAACGAGCATCAAGCTCGGTCAAGCATGCTCGCTCATTTCTACTGGTGATACTTAGGCAAAGCTCACATGGTGAGACAGTAAAACACTTACTAGAAGCTACAGCAGCATCTCTGTCTTTCTGCCTCTCTCACTGCAGCTGCACCCTCAAATAAACCCTTCACGCCTCCTAGCATCTAGTGTGAATGTTTTTAAAGAAAACATGTAATATTTTGCAGTGCAGCCTAGATGAGACAGATCTTAATATAGAAAAAGTTTTGTTTCCAAAAAGTATACTCAGTGCTTTACCTGGTTAATAGTATGGAATATTTGATAAGCAGCGCCTCTTGCCACTGAGAAAGCTTCAAGATGAGAAGCAGCTTGACCAAAGCAATAACTGCTAAGGACAACGCACAATAAGACCTGAAAGGAGAGACATTAATGTAAGATAGATTTTATAAATCATTTAATCACAGACTTTTTATAGAATGATTACTAACCAAGGTATCATGGTTATACAAAGCTACAAAAAACCTCTTTAAATATTCATTTTGTAAACTCACCACAAGAACATCTCCAATGGTATATCCATTTCCTCCCAATATTAAGACTGATCCATACCAAAATCCAAGTGCATAAGAGCCATAAATTAAAAAGTACATAACACCAACAGCCAATTGAGAGGTAATGGCCTTTTTTATTCCAATTTTTTTGGCCTCTCCCAAATTATCTGTATATCTAAAAATATGAGAACACATTATTTAAGTACTGCATTACTTTCATCTGAAAAGTCATTCTATGAGTCCATATATGACTAGAGATGAGCGAGCACCAAAATGCTCGGGTGCTCGTTACTCGAGTCGAACTTCCCGCGATGCTCAAGGGTTCGTTTCGAGTAACAAACCCCATTAAAGTCAATGGGCGACCCGAGCATTTTTGTATATCGCCGATGCTCGCTAAGGTTTTCATTTGTGAAAATCTGGGCAATTCAAGAAAGTGATGGGAACGACACGGAAACGGATAGGGCAGGCGAGGGGCTACATGTTGGGCTGCATCTCAAGTTCCCAGGTCCCACTATTAAACCACAATAGCGGCAAGAGTGCCCCCCCCCCCCGCACTGTCAGCATAAAGATCGTTCTCCTCTGCCACAACTGTAACAGCTGTGGCAGAAAAGAACGATGTTAGCCCATTGAATTCAATGGAGCCGGCAATACAGCCGGCAAATTCATGAATGGGTGTGAGTGAGAGCTGCCTCTGATTGGTGAGGCTGTGACCAATCAGAGGCAGCTCATTCAGCAGGCAGAGATTTTAAATCCCCGGCTGCTGAATACTACAGAGAGCAGTTCAGGAGAACTGCCGGCCAGACGCGGCTGAACTCCGGCTGCAGCGGAAAGGTGAGTATACATTTTTTTTAAAATTTTTACACATTTTAGGATGATTTTCAGGTAAGGGCTTATATCTTTAAGCCCTTCCCGAAAATTCATCCCGCGCTCGCCGGCAGCCCATTGCTTTCAATGGAGCCGACTGTATTGCCGGCTCCATTGAATTCAATGGGCTAACATCGTTCTTCTCTGCCCCAGCTGTTACAGCTATGGCAGAGGAGAACGATCTTTATGCTGACATTTTTTTTTTTTTACACATTTTAGGATGATTTTCAGGTAAGGGCTTATATTTTTAAGCCCTTCCCGAAAATTCATCCTGAGATCGCCGGCAGCCCATTGAATTCAATGGTCAGTGCTCGTTTAATCGAGACGAGTACCGCGTGGTGCTCGTCTCGAGTAATGAGCATCTCGAGCACCCTAATACTCGAACGAGCATCAAGCTCGGACGAGTATGCTCACTCATCTCTATATAATGACATATGTACCTTTGTATTTCTTTCTCTTGTCCACCAAATGCGACCACGGTTCGAACCGATGAAAGAACTTCTTCAGCTACAGCTCCAGCTGTTGCATAAGCTGACAGCTCCTTACTAGTCAGTGATACTATCATCTAAAAAAAGGGATTAATATTAATGAGTCTAGCATAATCTCAGTCATATTCCATTCTTACCAGCAGTTACCAATCACAAAAAAAATATTAAAGTTCTTTTACTTTTCCTAATACTTTACATATCAACACTACAGTTTTTGTAGAGGATGACAACACCAGTTTCACTGTATTCCGGTTGCAAATGTTTGAGTACAACTCCAAAAAGATAAGATGTGTGTCATAGTAGACGCCTTTATATTTACCTCTTTAAAGAGCTTGTCCAGGATTAAAAAACAAGGTCTGGTATTGTAGCTCATCTCTAGTCAGGGTGAGCATCGGTGGAGGTCAAAATGGGCAATGGCTGAGGTTTCTGATCTCAAAGGGGCCCCCTATCACTGTTTTTCCCCTTGAAGCTTTAAAATTCTGCCCCCACTGCTCAGGTTAAGCCTGCTTCCAAGTGATTCCCTGAACTCTCCTTATAATGATTGGAAAGAGCTGATGTAGCTTTCTGCCCAATCACAGAGAGAACTGTGCAGTTGTATACTCTACGTGCTCATCTCTTTGATCAGCAGAGGGAGGAAATAGGAAGCTGAACTATCAGGTTGCATGGGAGAAGAGGGATATGGGGAGCAGTCTCTGAGGATGGCATAGAGAGCAACCTGTGAGAGAACTAGAGGCATAAGAAGAAGTGTGTACAAGAACACATATGGTGCAACACTAAGGACATATTTAGGGATAGAAACAGAATACGTAATGTGTGTAGGTGGGCAAAAGTCAAAAAAGCTGCAGGAAAAGCAAGGAGCTAAAGATGTCCGGACAGCAAATTATGCAGACACAAGTCATAGTTGAAAGAAGTCTTCATGGTGGTCTGGGCCTGATGGAAACGATGGGAAAAATAAATGACTACAATCAAAGAATACGTCACCTCTGAGTCTTTGGATTTAACTGTGCTGCAATCACTTTTATGTTTTTCAGAGCACCTGTGTAGAACTTGTACAGTATATATGACTATATATTAGGGTAGCCCAAAAAACTCAACTTTCAACTACAAAGCAAGACATCCTCAATTTTTTATCCTTTTAAGAAACCTTTATTTGGGGCAGAGTTTCAGCTTCTTATGTCCACGACAAGGTTGTGCTCAAAGATCATTATTAATTTTTAGACTCTTTACTAATGATGAAGAAGAAAAATCATGGAAGCAAATTGCAAGGTTGTTTTAACACAGATTACCAAGAAGTCTGCTGTCCAGTCCTTAAGCTCTGACATTCCTTAAGTATTTGTGTCATAATTTTGAATATTTTCATGTATTTGGAGGTATTTTTGGAGGAACAACACAAATGTGGAGATTGTCAGGACAAATACCATTGTCAATACTTTATGTTTTAGGGTGGCTTCACACAAGCGTGTTTTTGTGCGTGCATAAGCGTGCACAAAACACGCTTCTATTAGAACCAATGCATTCCCTATGGTTTGTTCACATGTCTGTGTTTTACAGGTGCGTACCTGTAAAATAGGACATGCGTGCACCATAGGGCATGCACGCATTGTCTTCAATGGAGCCATGGCTGCTGCCGGCGGCTCCATTGAAAATAATGCTCTGCGGGCACCCTTGAATTGTTTTTCAGGGAAGAGCTTTACATATAAGATTCTCCCTGAAAAACAAAAATTTGAATGTAAAAAAAAATAATAAAATACTTACCTGTCCACCGCTGCCGTGTCCCCACGAGGATGAAGAACACATCCACCGCTGCTGTGTCCCCGCGAGGAAAAAGAATTCGCTGCTGCAACAGCCACATCTGTGACAGATGCAACAAAGGAATTCTTCATCCCTGAGGGGAATAAAGAATTCCCTACCATCGCTGTCACAGATGACAACTGCAGTAGGGGATCCAGCTGCCGGCATCCTGTAATTGTTTTTCAGGGAAGGGCTTTAATTATAATCCCTTCCCTGAAAAACAAGGAAAAATTGTGATAAAAAAAATACTCACCTTTCTTCAGCTGCTGGCGCTCAGCCGCGTCCAGCTGGCTCTTCTCCTGCACTGCTCTGAGGAGTATTCAGCAGGCGGGGATTTAAAATCCTCGCCTGCTAAATGGGCTGCCTCTGATGGGCTGAGCACTGTGACCAATCAGAGGCAGCTCCCAGCTATTGAATGACAGCTGAGAGCTACCTCTGATTGGTCCCTGACACTTTATTTTTTGCCATATCTCTATGGGCCACCCTACTATATAGTCATTGTGTGGTGGTAATATTGGCCTTTATCCCTAGTTAAATGAATGGGCCTGTTCTGCAATTTCATTCCCAGTTCATGGACATAATTCACACTCTTTCTAGAAAAAAACCCAAACATTTTTCTAATTCTGGACAAGTAAAGTTTCTATTCAAATTCTTTCAGAATCTTGATTTAGTATTATGACAGCTCTAGAAATAGTTTCACATCGATGCAACATGTTGTATAGCTAGCATAGTACTTTATAGCTCATTTTTTTATGAAACTTCATACAGTTTGATGGATATTTTCTTTAGTGGAACCTTTCACTAATGCCTAGAAAAGTATAATGGCCTGTTATAAAACTCATAGATAGATTAAAACATATTCTGCTTTTTCAAATGTAACTTATACAAATTGTAAAATTATAAATGGTCTTCTCACCAGTGCTTCATATATTTAACACATTATGTTATACATTGTGTTTGCTTTAGTGTATTAAACTCGTATTAACCCAAACAAAATTGAAGACTTTACCTTGGAACAAATCGCGGTTGAAATTGCCACCACGGGGCTTGTGGCCAGTATGACCAGTGCCAGTTGCCAACCCTTGGCTACTCCAATTACTAGCCCTCCTACGGCACATACAACATTTTGCACAAGATGGCCGATTTTATCTCCAATTCCATCATTGATCTTATTGACATCTCTACAAAAACAATCACTGATGTAAATAATATATACACTAATACAACAGATTCAGTTCAAGACTAGGACAGAATGATGGTTCTCTTACTCGGTAAGACGCGTGTTCATTTCTCCAGATTTGTTGACATCAAACCAACTAATGTCTTGTGACAAAACTGCATGAAAAAACATTTTCCTCATCCTCCTTGTCTGTCTTGCTGCAGCTAAAACCCAAAAAGACACTTGGACGTAGCCACAGAGTAGAACACCGGCTCCTATTCCCACATAGTACAAGGCATACCTGGTGGTACAAATAATATAATAGATACAATTATTCTCTTATAACAAAGTGTGGCTAAAAATCATATAAATCAATATACTTACTCGGTCATCTGTTCTGGTAGGGGTTTGAACTTTTCACATTCAGCTGTGAAAATAAAAGAAAGTGTATTATATTGGATTGGAATTCATCATCGGTTAAAGAAATTTGTGTGAGTGTGACCCGTTATCTGTACAATTCCATGAGAAACAAACTAAAATCATTTATGGCGGAAAAATAAAAAACACACTAAAATATGGCCGCATAAGTGTGAACACCCTCTTATATTTGGGATGTGGACATGTTCAGAATTAACCATTCAAACTCACTATAAATAGTAGTATGTAGAAAGCTGTCATTATTTACAGTGATTCAAATGTACCCCATATAAAGTTCAGCTCTTCTAGTAGGATTTTCCAGACAATTTCTCAGTTGTTTCTTTCAGCAAAAGCCATAGCCAGTAAAGAGCTTACAACACATAAAGGGAGATCTGATTGGTGTAAGGTATCAGTCAAGAGAGAGGTACAAAACATTTCCAAGACATTGCATATACCATGGTCTATAAAGAGCTTACAACACATCAAAGGGATCTGGTTGTTCCAAGGTATCAGTCAGGAGAAGGGGACCAAGACATTTCCAAGACATTACATATGCCAAGGAACACAGTGAAGATGGTCATCAAGAAGTGGATTCAAATTGGCACAACATTGATATTACCAAGAACTGGACGTCAAAAATTGATAAAAATACCAAACGAAAATTGGTCCGGGAGGTTGGCAGAATGCCAACACCGACATTAGAGGAGCTTCAGGAATGTTTAACAAGTCCTGGTTGTGTAGTACATGTGACAACCATCTGTTGTATTCTACATATGTCTGGGCTGTGGGGTAGGAGGCAAGACAGAAATCTTTTCTAATGAAGAAAAACATCCAGGTCTGGCTATGTTTTGCCAAAACCTACATCACATCTGCCAATAGTATGTGGGAGAACGTGTTATGGTCTGATAAGACCAAGGTTAAACTTTTTGGCCATAATTCCAAAAGGTATATTTGGTGCAAAGCCAACACCATACATCGCCAAAAGACCACCAGACCCAAAGTGAAGATGGTGGAGGCAGCATTGGGGCTGTTTTTCAGCTGTTGGAACTGGGGCTTTAGTCAAGGTGGAGGGACGTATGAACAGTTTCAAATAAAAGTCCATTTGGCACGAAACCTTCAGTCCTCTGCTTAAAAGCTGAAGATGAAGAGGAATTTCACCTTTCAGCACGACAACAACCCAAAGTCTGCCTCCAAATCAACAAAAGATCTGCTTTGTCAGAAGAAGCTCAATTTTTTGTAATGGCCCAGCCAGAGCCCAGACCTGAATCCCATTGCAAATTGACCTGAAGAGTGCGCACCACACAAGATGCCCTCATAATCTGACAGACTTGGAGCACTTTTACAAGGAAGAGTGGGCAAACATTGCCAAGACAAGATGTGCTATGCTGGTAGACACCTACCCAAAAAGATCAAATGCTGTCATAATGTTAAAGGGTAAATCAACAAAATATTATTTTTAGGGTGTACATATTTATGCAACCACATTATTTAATTTTTTCCACCCTAAAAGATTTCAGTTTGTTTTTCAATCTAATTGTACAGATAATGGGTCACATTGTAGATGGAAGTAAATCTGTAATGATTGATCTCTGTCGAAGTTTTTGAAATGGCAATATAAAATGGCATTTTAACAGGGGTGTGTAGACTTCTTATAAACACTGTAAGTTCATAGACAGAGTTCCATAGAAGAAAAACAGAGTTCCATAAAAAAAAAAATGTTTTCCATTTTATATATTTTTAAGTGGAAAAGTGCAGGCAACCCTTAAGCCTTGGGCCATTCCTTCCAGTGCCTGATTACTGGAAGGAATACTGGGATTTCTGTTGAAAGGGTAAATGAGGTTATCTGTGATCTAGGTATCCACATAATGTAACCCCTAAGACCACTAGAGGATTTTGGATTCCAAATCTTCAGACAGAGGCTGGGGAGTATTACAGATGTGCATTTCAGCTTCATAAATAATAGCAGTTGATTGCTGAGGATCAGTGGCTGCCCAGAGAGCCAAATTCTCCGGGCAGCCACTGTTAAATGTTTAGTTTTTTTATAATCATAAATTGTGTTAAAACATGTCAATATGGGGGCGTGGCCTAGCCTGCAGAGGGAGCGGTAGCACGGGCACAGAGCTCATGCAAACAGAAGCAGAACGTCTGGACTGCAGCCGTTCCTGACCCGTTTCCACGCCGATCAAGACCAGAAGAAGCTACCTCGCAGGCCAAGGATCAGAAAGAGGGGTCTCAGGACCGAATCGGCAGTGGAAAGAAATAGGGGCCTACGCAGAGAGCGAAGCCGGGGCCTTGAGTTCGGAGCCGGAACGGAAGTACAGGCCTGGCCTGAATTTTTTCCTTTTCTCTCTGGAGATTCCACAGAGGAGCTCTAACCACCCCTGTGATCTTTTCACAGCTCTCTGGTGTCCCGCCACGCAAAGGGGCAAACCCACTTAATAGCAGGTCTATAACGACCATCCGAACCACAAGCTGAGCCTGAATTGTTTCCACTGGAGCTTCCTTAGCGGAGCCCTAAACAGCCTAGGAAGCACCCATTACCGCTTTCTGGCTATTGCTCTAATCTCAAGTGGAGATCTTCCAATTTTACTAGCAGTTTGTGGCTGTTAATGGCTCCCAACTAGGTGGCCGTGTCGGGAAAGGCGCCACCACGGGACTATATAGGAAAAGCAAACAACTACACATTATGGGGAAAACCAACCGAAACAAAAGTGCAGACATCCTGTGCACCCCCCATCCAACCAAAGGACAAACTGACAAGCAACGATTTCTAAAAGACTGCATCTCTGGGTCACCCCATTCATCTGGCAAAAAGAATCTAAATCTGTCTGCGCCCTCCAACCACAGCACTGAGAGAGAAGAGGATGCCTCCTCAGAGGGCGAGGAAGGTGAACAGGTTTCCAAAAGTTTCATGAGAGACTTAATCACCAGAGCTCTTCACCCCATTATACCAGATTTATCTGAAATCAAAGAGGAGCTCAGGCACTTGGGGAAGAGAGTGGAAGAACTGGAGTCCTCCTCAACCAATATTATTTCGCACTCAATCGAAATGGAGCAGGTCATCAAAGATCATCATTTTCACCTTAATCGTACTCTGATTATGCAAGAGGATCTGGAAAATAGGAACAGACGCAGCAAGGTCCAAATCAAAGGCTCCCCTGAGTCATGGGCAGCGGAAGCCCTCCCTAAAATAGCCATCGAGTTATTTACCCTCTTACTGGGTCCCGACAGAGCAGCTGGTATCTCCATCGATCACATCCATAGAGCCTTGAGACCACCTCCAACCCCCTTGGACCCACCAAGGGACGTCATCTGTAAGCTCTTGCCATTCTCAGATGCCCACTCAATCTTAGAAGCGGCTAGAAATAAAAAAGATATACAATACGACGGAACACCCATTCAACTCTTTCAAGATCTAGCACCGTCAACCCTGGCGAAGCGTCGGATGCTGAAACCTCTATTAGAAGCCCTGAGAGCCAGGGACATCAAATACACCTGGCTTTTTCCATTTGGCCTGGGACTCTCTTTCAGAGGCAAAATAAATAATATATTTTCCCCAAAAGATTTACACAATTGCTGGCAACAGTTTGAGATGGAGCCAATAGACCTGCCCTGTTGGCTCCCACTACCAGAACTCCCCAAGTTCCCACATCTGACCCACACAGAAGGATGGCAACTAATGGGCCACTCGAAGTCACCCAGAGGAAGGAAGAAAAAGAACAGAGAAGAGACGGCCTAGGATGACACCTGAGGAAAGAATTGTCTTACTCTGGCTATGAAACCCAAACTCTGGACTTGCTGTTCTTCCACGTTTCTCTTTAAGCAGTGACTATTTCTAAGGCAACACACTGCATATGCCCTTTTGACTAGGTTTTATCTGTTATGTTTGCACTTACTCCCCCCACAGGAGTCCTCTTGTGGTGGTACCTGACCAACTAGGCGTATTCTGCCTTAGGTCAACAGGTAAACCCACAACCTACTCCCCTCAAGTCGAGGGGATTAACTCAGGTCTAGGCGGTAAAGACTCGCGCCCCTACAGATGTCGGGGACGCTTTCTCTACAGCCACGTTACTACTCTGAGTTCTAACACTCTCCTTATATCGCATTCTCTGTTCCTATTACTACTTTAAGTTCCCTTTCCTTACTGTCTCCTCCCCCCCATCTCTCTCACCCTCCTCCCCTCTCCTCCTCCCCTCCTCTCCTCCTATCCGCTCCCCTCACCTACGTACACCGCTGTCTTAACGGTCAACTCAAAAATTACACTATACTCACAAGTTTTCAACACCTACTGCCTATACCTGCTTAACTGTACCAATTTCTTTATCACACCTAGGTGATGGTTACCCTGGGGTCCATGCCGGCATGGGCGCCGCCCGCTTTACGACGTTTAATGACCGGAGTCTGAACTCCCCGCAAAAGAGACATAATGTAGCTCAAATCCTCAAAAAATGTAAGTCCAAAATGTTATTACTACAAGAGGCACACTTCAAAAACGACAGGCACTTCTCTCTCCCAGGGGGAATGTTTCCTTAAGGCTTTCACAACTCCCAACGAAGCTCTGCATCTAAAGGAGTATCCATACTGTTCCATAAATCCACGCCATTCACACTCGCGGCCCAAGACTCAGATGGGGAGGGCAGGGCTATCTTTATCGAGGGCAGGATCAGTAATACTAAAATAACGATAGCGAATCTATATGCCCCCAATTCTGATCAAATTACCTGGATAACTAAACAACTGGAAGTCCTAAAACAATTTGCGGAGGGGCACATTGTCCTGGGAGGGGACCTGAAAGTTACCATAAACCCTTTATTGGATTCCTCAACGGCCCGATCCCAGGTCTCCCAGGTCAAATTAAAAAGACTTAATAAATCCTTACAAGAGATGGGATTGGTGGACCTCTGGCGATCAGCACACCCCTCCTCCAAGGACTTCACCTTCTTCTCACAGGTGCATGCCTCCTTCCAGAGGCTAGACTATATCTTCGTTTCCTCTGGCCTCCTATCGAGCCACAGAGAAGCCAAAATTGACTCTATAACTCTATCAGACCACGCACCCGTACATGCAGATATCCAGTTGAGCGGCCAGTCTTCACGAGAGTGGAGATGGCGTCTTAATGACTCCCTGCTCGACTCTCTAGAAGAAAGATCCTGTTTAGGGGAATTGATAGAAGAATATTTCAAAATTAACCTGAATGACAATCCCAAGCTCCCACTGGTGTGGGAAGCTCACAAGGCATTTGTAAGAGGATTACTGATAGCTATGGGCTCTAGAGCAAAAAAACAGAAACAAAAAGAGATTGATAATTTTCTCCAACGAATAGCAAAGCTAGAGCAAGTTGTCAAACTAACAAACACAAAAACCAACCTAGAAGAGCTAACATCCCTGAGGCAGGAACTCAGACGCTGCCTCAATGATAAATTCAACAAAAAACATCTCTTTCTTAAGCAAGTTATATACGCACACGGGAACAGGGGTAGCAAATTCACATCTTCATTACTTAAGAAAGCTCGGTCCAGGAACCATATTCAGACAATAAAAACACATTCAGGTGCAGTGGTTTCCTCAACCTCTGAGATAGCAAAAAGAATTCCAATATTTCTACTCTAAACTATACAATCTCGAAGAGTGTGAGACCTCCCCTCTCAGGCCCAAAAACAAAGGTCAGATCGACTCTTTCCTAAACTCCCTGAATCTCACAAAATTAGACATTAATGATGCTTCTATCCTAACAAACCCGATATCATCCAAAGAAATAGAAGAAGTACTAGACTCATGCCCCAAGGCAAAAGCCTGGGACCAGATGGTCTTTCACTAACATATTATAAAATCTTCAGAACACAACGGAGGTCTTCAATGCACTCCTCAAGGGAGAGAACGTTCCAAACAAGCGCAGGAAGAACATATCACTTTAATTCACTACGATAACAAAGACCCAAAACTATGTGGCAGTTACAGGCCCATCTCGCTGATCAACTTAGACATGAAGATCTGGGCCAAGCTTCTAGCCAGAAGGATAGAAAGCTTCATTCCCACTCTTATAAATCCAGAACAGACGGGATTTGTCAAAGGTAGAGAAGGCAAGGACAACTGCTTACACTTACTTCACACGATAAAATATGCTCAAAACCGCAGCATCCCAATGGCCTTTTTAAGCACTGACGCCGAGAAGGCTTTTGATAGGGTGGACTGGACCTACATGACAAGAGTTTGTCACAACCTTAACTTCCCTGCCCCCTTTATATCAGCAATATTTTCTCTTTACTCTAAACCACATGCTAGCTTAAAAATTAATGACACACTATCTCCCCCATTTGACGTTCGCAACGGCACCCGCCAAAGCTGCCCATTATCCCCCACCCTTTTTATTCTCGCTATGGAACCCCTACTCCAGTGGGTGAGACAGGACCCCGTCATAAAGGGTTTAAGGATTGGCAAGCATACTCTCTCTTCAGCGGCTTTTGCAGACGATATAATGTTTGTAGTGACCGATCCAAAGAGAAATATCCCAAGACTTACCTCCCTCTTGAACGACTTCTGAGTTTTCTCAAACTTTAAAATAAACTTCTCGAAGTCGACGATTCTAAACGTCTCGATCCCTGAAAGGCAGTGCGGGTCATTAAGGTCCAGTTCACCCTTCTCTTGGTCGGAGGCAGCGGTAGACTACTTGGGCATTAAATTAACCAAAAAAGTAGAGAATATCTACAGCTATAACTTCCTGCCTTTGATCTCTCAAATCAAGACCCTACTATGCGCCTATGACTTGCCCGCCTTATCCTGGTTTGGTAGAAAAAACATCCTAAAGTCTTACGTGCTTCCTATCATTCTCTACAAATTGCGTATGCTCCCAATACACCTACCCTCAGCTTTCTTTAACACCTTACGCATGGCTTTCTCTGGATACATGTGGAGGCAGAGGAGACCCAGACTAGCCTATAGCTTGATGATTAAGAGAAAGTAGGAAGGAGGGATAGACTTGCCATGCCTCCAGGACTTCTATAGAGCAAAACAACTCAATTACTGGATTGTCCTAACATGTCCCTCTGGAGACTCGCTGTTGCAGCAACTTGCCGAGAACGTTCATGGTGACTCCTTTCTGGAAGACCTTTGGTTCCCTTCTAAAAACACTTACAGAGCAAAATAATTTAACCCCTTACTCAGGGGCCCCTGCAAGACCTGGGACAGACTTAGTGAATCCTTAGCACCAAAACCTTCATCGAGGACACCACTTCGAACCTTACGCAGATTGTTAGGGCTTCAACAGGACCCGGGTGCGGCCAGTGTTTGGAGAGAGGCTCGAGACGGTCGAATAGAGGACTTACAAGCCTTAGCACATAATACCCCTGAGGAAATAGACAGATCCTACTATCCTGCCAGTCTCTCTCCTTTCTGCAAATTCAACATATTCAAAAGACCTTTAGTGAGTTCCAGGCAAAATATAACTCCTCCCGACCTAAGACCCAATTTGAAAGATCCCTCAGTGAAAACAACCCTAAAATGCATAAAATCTCAAGCCTCCGAAAACACTTTATTGCTCCTCAGGCTTTCACCAAACCTACTTTTCTTACATCGTGGGAAAAAGAACTGGGTATATCTCTGTCAAACACAGACGCTAAACCTATCCTGAAGATGGCTTACGGCCTATCTCCGTGCATCCTCATGCAAGAGAGCCACTATAAATTACTGGTTAGATGGTACAAAACCCCTCAATGGCTATTTGATTACAAACTAGCCCCCCACAATCGATGCTGGAGATGTGACTCCGGAATTGGATCTTACTTCCATATCTGGTTGGATTGCCCAGACATCATCCCTTACTGGAGAGAGGTAGAGAAAGTGCTCAGATCAATCCACCCAAATCTAACTATCACGGCGGAAATGATCTTCCTTTGGAAGCCCTCACCTAACTTCCACCCCCTGAAAAACAAGCTGGCGGCCTTCCTCCTGGATACCGCCATGGCTTTGATCCCGCTACATTGGCTACAAAAAACACCCCCTTCCATAGCTCAATGGAAAGAAAAAACAGACTTGCTCAGTAACCTTGAAGAGCTCTCGAGCTGGTCAAAAGGTTCACATGACAACTTTCTCCAGATCTGGAGCCCATGGAGAGCACTGAGACAGAACCCCTAATCCAATAGGGGTCCAAGATCGATTAAGACAAAGGCGCCTGTGGGAACACCTTCCCCCCCTCCCCCTGAGAGATAGACACTGCTGCCTCCCCTTAAGATATTATCTCATTGGGACCTCGGAAAATGGACCTCGACCACGGGCTGAAGGCGGCGGGCTGCGCGCATGTCGGCATGAGAGCAAGTGAGACTTACTAGAGATGCCCTCAGGGCTTAATATTCCTCCCATCCTCATCCTTATCCCCCCCCCCCCGTATCTCCCCTCCCACTCACCCCATATCCCTCACCCCTTACCCCTCTTACCCCCCCCATATTCCGCACTTAACTAGCTCTTGCTTTCTACTCTCCAGTTTTGATACTCTTGTCTTCTACTTAAGATAGTTAACATAGAACATGTTTATCAGATGCTCTGACACACTGTTGCTCAACTTGAATCTTAACATACAGCGTGCAATATGTTTGACTACAAATGAGAAACTGATGTTAGATTCTCTAGCAGAAAGAGCATTTCTTCTGTTCATGTTTCTTGTTGCAATTCTTTAATGTATGGAATATATATAAAAATTGCAATAAAAATTTGATCTAAAAAAAACTAAACATGTCAATATGTGGCTAATTATGGAAAAAAATCGTAACGTAAGTCTTACGTCTACTTTGGTTTTGTGAATCATGACATACAAAGCTGTCTGCCATTTCCCCAAACACAAGCGTCATTAGCGGTTGGGACATGCCAGTTCCTACAGCTCCCAGAAATCCAGTAATCATGAGGAAAATATCCAGTCGAGTCGCATATCGAAACTAAGAAACAACAAAGAAAATCACTTAATAATTTACAATTATAGAAGAGGAATACTGTTAGTGTCAGATCTAAAAGTCTCTACTGCTTTATCAATACTGACTGGCTTTATATACATTACGATAACATTTTACGAATACTTTTTCAAAAAATGCAACTTCAGAAATGAGCCATGTTAAGTGACTTACAATTTCAATTGGCCCAACTGTCTTTGGTTTTTCTTTTTTCTTATTTGCTTCATGATCCCTAGGAAGAAAACATGGAATGATTAGATAAATAGGTATGAGATAGATAGATAGATAGATAGATAGATAGATAGATAGATAGATAGATAGATAGATAGATAGATAGATAGATAGATAGATAGATAGATAGATAGATAGGAGCACCCTTTTTTTTTAATGCCATACATTTTTCTAGTGTTGAAGATCCCAGTCCAGATGCCAGATATCAATGTAATTTCTAACTGTTGTATTATGTACTAAAATTGTATATTTGTAATGTTTAAATATTATATGGTCTTCAAATCACTAAAGCGTTGCATTTCAAGATGCATATCTTTTCAGAAAAAAGGGGTGCATAAAAATGCAGAATTAATATCTATCATTGCATCCTTCAACATCCAGTAATGAAATTAGATGCAGAAAAAATATTAAAAACTGAACTCAACGCCCTTGTGCAGAGCTGACCTAAATTCATCTGTTGTTGGTTCAAATCACATATCTTATGCTGGGCCACTTCATTTAGGCAAATTGATACTTATTGACACAACATCTCCCACCTTTTAATATAATGTACAGTATATCACGAAAGCGCCATTAATAGAGATGAGCGAGCACCAAAATGCTCGGGTGCTCGCTGCTCGAGTCAAACTTTTCGTAATGCTCGAGAGCTCGTTTTGAGTAACGAACCCCATTGAAATCAATGGGCGACTCAAGCATTTTTGTATAGGACCGATGGTCCGCATAGGTGATGACTTGTCAAACACCAGAAAACATCAGAAAGTCATGGAAACACCACAGAAACGGATAGAGAAGGGCAGGGGCAGCATGCATGGCTGCATCTGAGGCTCCCAGGTCCCACTATTAAACCAAAATGGTGGCAAGACTCTGGCATCACCCCCCTAACAATTTACTTGGGACAAACCCTCATTAGCAAGGCACACGTGCTGGCACATCTTAGCTAAGCACCACATTACCTGCAACCATTGGCAATCACTGCCTGTGGGGGACACCGCTGCCTCTTCTCCTGGGTTACATGCTGGCATTGCAGTCCAATCCCCCCGCACGACCCTGCGTCCACAGCGCACCCAAAATTTTCCCTGCACAGCGTTCAGCTGGCCTCATGCCACATGCTCGCTTCATAGCCACACCACGCTCATGTCTATTTATAAGTGCGTAATAGATGAGGAGGACCCGGAGGCACACACTGCAGAGGGTTGGCAGGGCTAGGCAGCAACCCTCTCTGAAAGTGTGGGCGATAGCCCACAATGCTGTTGAGAATTGATGATAAATTGACGTATGATCATCATTCCAATTCCATGCCACCTCCGTCACAAAATTGTCAGGAGCCGCAAACGTGGGCATAAAGGGAACTCAAGTGCCAGCACATCTCCACAATGCAGCAATACTCTGTGTGGGAAGCAAATGAGCGGGCCCAGGGTCAGGCTCGGCCCCAGCCTCCACCTTGTGTGACCCAAGGTTCCGCGAGTTACATAGCAATGGGAAATCCATGTTTCCCCACACAATTTATTCTGTGTAGGTGTCAGATAGCTTAACACCGCAATGGGAAGTCTTTGAGTTCCTTGGGCTCGCCTATGCTGTCGGTGCTCAAAGATGGTATTACACAGTAAGAAATCAGAGTGCCCAAGCATGGCAGAGTTTCACCCCGCCAAGGACCTCAGCCCACATTTCTGCTCTAGTCAGTCAGTGTATTTGTGCCAGACAGGTGAAACACTGCGATGGGAAGTCTTTGTGCACCCACAGCAGAGGCGAGCCCAAGGAACTCAAACATGGTATTACTCATGAGGAAATCAGAGTGCCCAAACATGGCAGAGTTTCACCCTGCTAAGGGCCCGGCCTCGGCCCACATTTCTGCCCTAGTCAGTCAGTGTATTTGTGCCAGACAGGTAAAACACTCCAATAGAAAGCCTTGGTGCACCCACAGCAGAGGCGAGCCCAAGGAACTCAAACATAGTATTACACATGAGAAAATCAGAGTGCCTAAACATGGCAGAGTTTCACCCTGCTAAGGGCCTTGGCCTCGGACCACATTTCTGCCCTAGTCAGTAAGTGTATTTGTGCCAGATAGGTAAAATACCGCAATGGGAAGTCTTTGTGCACAGACAGCATAGGCGAGCACCAGGAACCCAAGGAAAGTATTACAAAAAAAAAAAAAAACAGAGCGCCCAAACAAGACAGTTTTGCTCTGCCAAGGACCTCCTCAACCTCGGCTCACACCCTCAGTAATCGTGGGCATAAAGCGGAATTGGATGCTAGTGCAGCTGTGAACGTCTCATTAATGAAGTAACACTCCTTTTGTTTGGCCCAAAACAGTGTCTCAGATAACTGTGGTAACACCAGAGAAAATACATGTTACCCAGCTCTGATCCCCAGACCCCAAACAGGAGGAGGAGGGGGCATAATAAGGCCAAGAAACCATGGCCGAGGTAAGACCCGCAATACTCTGTGTGGGAAGTCCATGACCGGGCCCTGGGTCAGGCTTGGTCCCAGTCTCCACATTGCGTGACTCAAGGTGCTGCTACCGTAGTTACATAGCAAGGGGAAATCCATGTGTACCCACACAATTTATTCCGTGTAGGTGTCAGATAGCTCATCACCGCAATGGGAAGTTTTTGAGTTCCTTGGGCTCGCTTATGCTGTCGGTGCTCAAAAATTGTATTACACAGGAAGAAATCAGAGTGCCCAAACATGGCAGAGTTTCACCCTGCCAAGGACCTCAGCCTCAGCCCACATTCCTGCCCAAGTCAGTCAGTGTATTTGTGCCAGATAGGTGAAACACCGCGATGGGAAGTCTTTGTGCATGCACAGCATAGGCAGACACCTGTAACATTTCTGTAGCAAAAGTATAGGCGAACCCCTGTAACATTTCTGTAGAAAGAGTATAGGCAAACCCCTCAAACCATTCAGTAGAAAAGGTATAGGCAGACCCCAGTAACATTTCTGTAGCCAAAGTATAGGCAGACCCCAGTAACATTTCTGTAGCAAAAGTATAGGTGAACCCCTGTAACATTTCTGTAGCAACACTATAGGCGAACCCCAGTAACATTTCTGTAGCAAAAGTATAGGTGAACCCCAGTAACATTTCTGTAGCAAGAGTATAGGCGAATCCTCAAACCATTCAGTAGAAAAGGTATAGGCAGACCCCAGTAACATTTCTGTAGCAAGAGTATAGGAGGACCCCAGTAATATTTCTGTAGCAAAAGTATAGGCGAACCCCTGTAACATTTCTGTAGCAAAAGTATAGGCGAACCCCTGTAACATTTCTGTAGCTAAAGTATAGGCGGACCTCAGTAACATTTCTGTAGCCAAAGTATAGGCGGACCCCAGTAACAGTTCTCTAGCAAAAGTATATGCGAACCCCTCTAACATTTCTGTAGCAATAGTATAGGTGGACTCCAGTAACATTGGTGTACCAATAGTATGGGCGAACACCTGTAAAAATTGTGTTTACCAAGAGCATAGGCGAAGCCTGGAAAAATTAGTTTGCTAACAGTATTGGCAATGGCCTGAAAAATTGGTGTACCAAGAGTACAAGTGTACCCCTGAAAAATTGCTCAACCGAAAGGGCAGGTGAAACCCACAAACATGTTTTGAAGATACAGCTCGTTATTGCTTAATTTGTAACAGAGCCTGGAGGCAGCCCTCCGCAGAAATTGGTTTAAGTTTAACTTTTAAAACTGTAAAAACTGATAAAACTTTTAAAAGTTTTAAACAGAGCATTTTGGGCCTTTTAGAAATTGGCAGTTCAGCGTGATGACATGCTGTTTTAGGAGGAGGGGTAATACTATCCGAGAGGGAGACACAAAGCTAATTCTCCCCTTTTTTGGGGTGATAGAGGATGCATTTTTCTCCTGTTGCAGTGAAAAGATTCTTTAGGATCTGCTGCTTTCCACCGGTTGAGAAAAGAAGTTTGGGGAAATCCAGCCTTTGTTCATCTTTATGAGGGTAAGCATGTCGGTGCTGTCAGTTGACAGGCTGGTACGCTTATCCGTGATGATTCCCCAAGCAGGCACTAAACACCCTCTCTGACAAGACGCTAGCGGCAGGGCAGGCCAGCACCTGCAGGGTGTACAGCACAAGTTCGTGCCACGTGTCCAGCTTTGACACCCAATAGTTGTATGGAGCAGAGGCATCATGGAGGACGGTTGTACGATCGGCTACAAACTCCCTCACCATCTTTTTACAGTACTCCCTCTGACTCAGCCTTGACTGGGGAGTGGTGACACAGCCTTGCTGGGGAGCCATAAAGCTGGAAAAAGCCTTGAAGAGTGTTCCCCTGCCTGCTCTGGACATGCTGCCTGATCCCCACGCCTCCCCTGCTAGTTGGCCCTCTGAACGGCGTCTTCTGACACTAGCTCTGTCAGATGGGAACTTTAGCATCACTTTTTCCACCAGGGCCCTATGGTATTGCATCACTCTCGTACCCCTTTCCTCTTCGGGAATGAGAGTGGAAAGGTTCTCCTTATACCGTGGGTCTAGAAGGGTGTACACCCAGTAATCTATGTTGGCCAGAATGCGTCTAACGCAAGGGTCACGGGAAAGGCAGCCTAACATGAAGTCAGCCATGTGTGCCAGGGTCCCAGTAACACATCGCTGTCCTCACTAGGAAGATGACTTTCAGGATCCTCCTCCTCCTCTTCAGCCCATACATGCTGAACAGATGAGAGGCAAGCAGCATGGGTACCCTCTGCAGTGTGGCCAGGTGTCTCTTCCCCCTCCTTCTCCTCCCCCTCCCCCCCTCCAAAATGCAATGAGATATAGACATGAGAGTGGTCTGGCTATCAAGGGACATACTCTCATCCCCCATCTCCTGTTCCAACCGCAAAGCGTCGGCCTTCATGCTTTGCAGCAAACTTCTCAGCAGGCAAAGCAGCAGGATGGTAACACTAATGATTGCTGCATCGCCGCTCACCATCTGGGTAGACTCCTCAAAGTTTCCGAGGACCTGGCAGATATCTACCATCCATGCCCACTCCTCAGTAAGGAATTGCGGAGGCTGTCTACCACTCTGCCGCCCATGTTGCAGCTGGTATTCTACTATTGCTCTCCGCTGCTCGTACAGCCTGGCCAACATGTGCAGCATAGAATTCCAGCGTGTGGGCATGTTGCACAGCAGTTGGTGCTCTGGCAGCTGAAACCAACATTGCAGGGTCCTCAGGGTGGCAGCGTCTATGGTGGACTTGCGGAAATATGTGTACTAGCGGTGCACCTTGCCGAGCTGGTCAGACAAGTGCGGGTAGTTTTTCAGAAACCGCTGAACCACCAGATTGAAGATGTGGGCCAGGCATCGCACGTGTGTAAGGCTGCCGAGCTGCAGAGCCACCACCAGGTTACGGCCGTTGTCACACACGACCATGCCCGGTTCGAGGCTCAGCGGCGAAAGCCAGAGGTCGGTCTGCTCTGTCAAACCCTGCAACAGCTCGGGGGCCGTGTGCCTCTTGTCACCTAAGCAGATTAGTTTCAGCACGGCTTGCTGATGCTTGCCCACTGCTGTGCTGCCACGCCTCGCGCTACCGACTGCTGGCGATGTGCTCACACTTCTTAATTGAGAGGTAGAGGTGGCGGAGGAGGATGGGGAGGGTTTGGAGGAGGTGGCATAAAACACTGCAGATACCAGCACTGAGGTAGGACCCACTATTCTGGGTGTGGGTAGGACGTGTGCAGTCCCAGGCTCTGAGTCAGTCCTTGCCTCCACCAAGTTCACCGAATGTGCCGTCAGGGAGATATAGTGGCCCTGCCCACCAGTACTTGTCCACATGTCTGTCGTTAAGTGGACCTTTCCAGTAACCGTGTTGGTGAGGGCACGATTTATGTTGCGGGAGACGTGCTGTTGTAGGGCGAGGATGGCACACCGGGAAAAATAGTGGCGACTGGGAACCGAATAACGCGGGACCGCCGCGCCATCATGTTTTTGAAAGCCTCCGTTTCCACAAGCCTGTATGGCAGCATCTCCAGGCTGATTAATTTGGCAATGTGCACGTTTAAAGCTTGTGCATGCGGGTGGGTGGTGGCGTATTTGCGCTTTCGCTCCAACGCCTGTGTTAGCGACAGCTGAACACTGCACTGAGAGACATTGCTGGATGGAGAGGAGGACGGTGGAGGTGAGGGTGTGGGTGCAGGCCGGGAGGCGCTCGTTCCTGTGTCCTGGGAGGGGGATTGGATCTGTGTGCCAGGTTGTGGCACACGGGAAGAGGAAGTGGCGGGACCCAGAGGCGGTGAATGGCTTTCATCCCACCTTATGGGGTGCTTGGCCATCATATGCCTGCGCATGCTGGTGGTCATGAGGCTGGTAGTGGTGGCTCCCCGGCTGATCTTGGTGCTAAACAGGTTGCACACAACTGTTCGTCAGTCGTCCGCGCTCTCACTAAAAAACATCCACACCTTTGAACACCTAGCCCTCTGCACGGAGGCTTGCCGTGAGGGGGTGCTTTGAGAAACAGTTGGGGGATTCTTCGCTCTGGCCCTGCCTCTACCCCTGGCCACTCCACTGCCTCTTCCAACCTGTCCTGCTGCTGCACTTGCCTCCCCCTCTGAAGCCCTGTCCTCAGTAGGCTTAGCAAACCAGGTGGGGTCAGTCACCTCATCGTCCTGCTGCTCTTCCTCCGAATCCTCTGTGCGCTCCTCTCTCGGACTTACTGCCCTTACTACTACCTCACTGACAGACAACTGTGTCTCATCATCCTCATCCACAAAAAGCTCTTGAGACAGTTGGCGGAAGTCCCCAGCCTCATCACCTGGACTCCGGGAACTTTCCAAAGGTTGGGCATCGGTCACGACAAACTCCTCAGGTGAGAGAGGAACCATTTTTTCCCACTCATGGCAGGGACCCGAGAACAGTTCCTGGGAGTCTGCCTGCTCAGAATATGTCATTTTCATGGAGTGAGGAGGCTGGGAGGAAGGAGGAGCAGCAGCCAGAGGATTCAGAGTTGCAGTCCCTAGGCCAGGAGTAGTGGACTGCGTAGAAGACTGGGTGGTTGATACATTGCTGCATGCGTTTTCTGCCATCCACGACAGGACCTGCTTGCACTGCTCTTTTTGTAATAAAGGTCTACCACGCGGACCCGTAAATTGTGATATGAAGCTGGGGAGCCCAGAAACTTGCCTCTCTCCTAATCCTGCAGCAGCCGGCTGTGATTCACCACACCCAGGAACTTGGCCTGTGCCCACACCCTCACTTGGACGCTCGAGTCTGCGTCCTCGATCCTTACCCCTACTCCTCATCATGGCGGATTAAGAATAGAGCAGGGCCCAAATAAATTACCACACAGTACAGCACTGACAACTGTGGCTAATTCACCGCACACAGAGACTTGTAGATAGTGGAGGCTCTGTGCTGTGGCTTGAAAAAATTAACCTGCTGTCTTACGCTGATACCTAGGGGTAATTTACAGCTCACAGAGACTTGTAGATAAGAGAGGCTGTATGGAGTGGGAGAAGACTCTTAAGCCAGTGGATAGTGCTGGTAACTGCGGCCATCTCAACCCCACCAAGGAAAGGGTATTGTGAGACGCTCTGCACAGTGGCTGAGCTGAAATACTTTGCAGTCGCCCAGGAAATATTACAGCACTCTTTAGCGGTGAGACCTCTGTCTAATGCACTGCAGACATAGAACGATATAACTGAAATAGTTTGTAGTGGCCCAGGAAATATTAGAGTACTGTTTGGCGGTGAGATCTCTGTCTAATGCACTGCAGACCCAGAACGGTATAACTGAAATAGTTTGCTGTGGCCCAGGAAATATTACAGTACTGTTTAGCGGTGAGACCTCTGTCTAATGCACTGCAGACACAGAACAGTATAACTGAACTACTTTGCAGTAGGCTAGGAAATTTTAGAGTGCAGTTTCACGGTGAGAGCTGGTTGTACGGCACTGCAGGCTGAGAACAGGCCTAGATGTGTAAAACAAAAGTTGGTGCACTACTGCTCCCAGCCAGCCACAACTGTAAAGCACACGGTGAGATGTAGCCCTAAGAAGGACCGTTGGGGTTCTTGTACGGAGGATCAGGACTGTATAACTTTCCCTATAAAAGCAGCTCTGTCCCTAAACTCTGCGTTATGCACTGCAGGCTGAGAACGCTATAACTGCAAGGCTGGGAACAGGCCTAGATGTGTAATACAAAAATTGGTGCACTACTGCTCCCAGCCAGCCACAACACTAATGCACACGATGAGGAGTAGCCCTAAGAAGGACCGTTGGGGTTCTTGAAGGCAGGATCCTACTCTAACACTTTCCCTGTATAAGCCTCAGCACTTTCCCTAACCTCTGCCTGCATGTGTCTGAGGCGAGCTGCAGGCGGGACCAGTTTAAGTACACGATGGTCATCTGATCTCGCTAGCCACTCACTACTGTGGGGGGGGGGGGGAGAGGGCTGGCACATCCCTGCAGGATTCCCCGCATGTTTATTGGCTAGATAATGGCACTAAACATGCGGGGAAGGAAATGCAATTGACTCGAGTACCTCGTGGTGTTCGTCTCGAGTAACGAGCATCTCGAGCACCCTAATACTCGAACAAGCATCAAGCTCGGACAAGTGTGCTCACTCATCTCTAGCCATTAACATTTCAATCTATGTTTTGCTCTCTTATCAGGGCTGAGCTTCTATCAAAGCACCTGGGAATAACACAAACAGAATTGTGTAAGTGCATTTGATTTGTGCAAGTCCCGTAGACATGAAATTTGTTATGAATGACTTTCCAAATCTTCCCATGACTACATCTGGTAATAGCTAAAAAAATCTAACAGAACAGATCAACTTTACCCGCTTTCAGTCCACATCTGTCACACTCTTTTGTGCTAAGACAGTGATTTTGGCTGGAAATTATCTAAATTGGACTGTCCATCCATTAAAATCTATATACTGTATGTGGATAACAAAGTAATTGCTGTCATTTGTGTGTACTGTACCTGCTGGAGTCAGTGGATTCTTCCAGTAAAATCTCTGTGGTTGGATAATTATTATTCATTGTTGCATCGGGGTCTTTAACTGTGGTCATGTTTTCTCTTAAGTTATGCAACCAGGAAAACCACTATGTAGAATAAAAAAAGATTGCAAATTTGGTTAACCCAAATTGGTAATATGATAATACACCTAATCGTAGCTAAAAGGCCAATAATACGACATATGACTTTATGTTACTAGCAGTGAGTTTATACAGTACATGCCCAAATACATTTGCTAAAATGTGGCCACGTTATAGTCATCTGAAACAGATCTTCCACTTTTTAGATTGTCTTTTGAACCAAACATTGCTCAGTTTTTCTCATGAGTTTACTATAGTTGATAGAAGTAAGGGTCCTTTTAGACGAGCTGATTCTCATTTGAACAAGCGAATGACATCACTGCTAGCCCATTTCCTCTCTTGCAGCCTGTTAAGGCAAGCAAATGCATCGTTGGCTCATTCAGACGAGAATTGTTAGATGCCATGGTCATCAATGACTGCAGGATCTACGGGGTTAAATGGTGTAGCGTTGTGATTATTCCACTCCACTATCATTATTTCACTCCTTTTCTAGGAAAAAAAACTATATGTAACAACCAGAGAGCAAATATGCTCTCTGAGTGATGCGGGGGTGATAGCAGGAACGAAAATTCATAGCACTCTTCCCCTGTGACAGGCAGATATACAGGAGAATAACAGATCTTCTCAGTTGTGGTTGCTCCCCTTCCCCCTACCCCCCTCCTCTGTATACGCTGACTAAAAAATGACAGTGCAAATTCAGTAATCCCAACTCTGTAACTCTGTTTGTCTAAGAATCTAAGTATAAAATTACACCAGAGCTACAGCTGTTTAAAGTAGAACATGCTCTGTTCATCCAATACTAATGTCCTTTGTCTGCAGAATAGAGTTTGTCCATAACTGATGGAGGTTAAATGATGTTACAACCAAACACTGTACATGGGGTGAAGCATCATTATAAAGAGGCCTATGAGACTCAAAAGCTTGCAAGTATAATTTTTTTGGTTCGCAAATAAAGGTATCACCTCTATAATACTTTTGTCTTTTGTATATAAGACAAATATATACCACATAGATCATTCTGGTCAATACGGTACACACTACTTTGACTGTACAAGGTATTACTGTGTTAATCTAATTTAGCCCGTTAACGCTTCTGGATGTACATTTACGTCACTGAGTTTCAGGGTTTATACAAAGGTGGATCTGGGGTCAATCCCACTGCATACAATGTGGGTGCCTGCTGTATCTTACAGCTAACAGCCACCCACATCAGCTCTAATCAGCACTCCCACTGATTGCAGCTGTTAGACCTTTAAATGCCACCATCCATTTGGACAGTAGCATTAATGTGATTAGATCACAGGGAGCTGCTTGGTTGCCATGGCAGCCAGGGGCCTTCTGAAAGCCCCATGACTACCATTGCAGATTGCCTATCAAGCCATGGCTGTGCGGCGTGGCTTGATTGTCTGTCAAAACGCGGTATAATGTAAAGGCTCATTTAGATACAACAATTATCACTCAAAAGCCATCTTTTGAGCAATAATCATTGTATCTAACTGCACTGACATTGTGCAGTTTTTGTTAAGCCGTCTCTCATCGTTGTCTTTCAGCATGCTAAAAGATAACGATCAGCCTTATCAGGAATTCACAGTGGGATACAGCTGATACTATTGTTTCAACTGTATTCCGCTCCCTGATGACAGGCTGGGTATGAAGAACAGAGCGGTCCAGCTGTGTTCTCCATACCCCGCTCGGAGCGCTCAGCTGTATAACAGCCAGGCTCTCCAAGCAGAGAACAGCTGGATGCAGAAGACAAGCGGGGGCAACCTGCTTGTCTTCTGCAGCCTCCGCTCGGAGCTGTTGGCTGTATAATAGCCGGGCACTCAGAGAGGGGAACAGCTGGATGCAGAAGACAAGCGACCCTGCTTGTATAACAGCCGGGCGCTCCAAGCAGGGAACAGCTGGATGCAGAAGACAAGTGGCCCGCTCAATGTTTAAGCGATCACCTTGTGCTAAATGGATACAATGATTATTGCTCAAAAGACATCTTTTGAGCGATAATCTTTGTGTCTAAATAGGCCATTATACAATGGTATTGCATCATATGGCAGGAGCGATCACACCATCCCCTATGGGAACTAAAAAAAAGTGAAAGTCAGTTCATAAAAGTTTTATTAATTAATACAAAATAAAGGTAATTAAAAGTTTAAAAAAACTACACTTTTGCCATATTTATAATAAAAAAATCGAAATGATAAAAAAGCCTCGGTAACATATTTGGTATCACCGCATCCATAAAAGTCTGATCTATCAAAGTAACACATTATTTACCCCGCACGGTGAAAATCGTCAGAACCCCTCCCCCGCCAAAATTAGGCTTTTATTGGTCACCATATCTCCACTAAAAAAAATATAATAAAAAGGGATCAAAAGGTTATACATACTCCATAATGGTACCAAGAGAAACTACAGGTCATCCTGCAAAAAGCTAGCGCTTGCACAACTATATCGACGGAAAAATAACAATGTTATGGCTGTCAGAGGATGGCGGCAGAAAATAATTTCATTTTTTGCCAGACATTTTGTATTTTGAAAATAGTACAGCAAAAAAAAAACTCTATAAATTTTGTATCGTAGTAATCGTACTGACCCATAGAATACTATTATGTCATTTTTGCCGCAGTGTGTACCCCATATCAAAATAATGGGGCTACCTAGTATTTGTTTTGATTCTAGTGGACAAAGTTTCTTCTCCCTATCCTATGCAATATGGAAAATATGTACCGCTAACCATAAAAGCTGAAAGGAAGTCCAAAGTATGAGTTATTCCTCTACTTTTCAGAGTAGTAGACTGTCATTAACTTTATGAATAGAGTCACTCTGAGGGGAAAGTTTGACCCTGAGGTGTAATAAGAAGTTTATTCTATGTAACGAAGTTAGGAGCAAACAGATTTAATCCAAAACTGAGGTTAAGCACTTCAGACATATGGAGGTTTCACACACAGGGGTTTTCTTTTCTTTTTTTTTTTTGGTCTGAAAAAATTCTCAGCTTTTGAGGCAGTTTTTGATGTACTTTTTTGAACCAAAATTCATAGATTCATTAGGAATGTGAAATATAAAGGATGGACTTATAATTCTGCCTGCTGGATTAACTTCTAGCTTTGGCTCAAAAAACTGCATCAAAAACTGCCACAAGCACAGTCTCCCCCCCCCCTCCCCCCATAAAAAACTGCATGTAAAACTTTCTTCTAGAGGTTCAACTTGAGATCCTAGATTTACAGGAATCATTTTAAAAGCTGACACAAGATATAAAGGCAAATGAGATGAGAATCTATCCATCCAAGAATAATTGCCGATATTAACGTAGATTTATGTAACATCAGAGTTCCTTTAATACCTGCTACATGTTAGATTAGTGAATTACCACAGATTAGATTAATAAATACTCTTACTAGTTTTATATAATAAATAATACAATGGAAAGTACATATAGAAGAATCTGAAGCAACTATATGAAGAATCAATTCATCAGTTAATGTAATAATATCCAAGTGACTTAACATGTTAAAAAAAGATTTGCCTTACTGACCCGATTCCAGGAAAGAGGATTGAGAGATCTTATACCAGCTCGTTCCTTTATATAGAGGCAGAGTGAGTGACGATTCATCTAGTGGTTGTATAATTTAATCTTTAATCATGTTGGGTGTAAAGGCCGGTATTGTGCAATCCACATGCAGGACTCTCACTACATGAGTGAGGTCATCTCCTATTCCTTGAGAGAATAACTGGCTGATCAGTGATTGGTAATAAAGTAGTTTTTGCTAAGTAATTAATGCATCTTGTGTTCTGTTAAACCTACTTTGAGGAAAGTAAGTTTATCCACGATGAGTCTCAGATGAATACAGTTTAATACATATATATCTATATCTATCTCTATCTATATATATATATATATATATATATATATATATATATATATATATATATATATATATATGTATTAAACTGTATTCATCTGAGACTCATCCAGATTATTTCATATATATATATACATACTGTTAGGTTGTGCATCTGGGACCTGTAGTACTCTGGGTTTCTAGGAGCCCAGCTGGCAGGGTATGGATTTCTATAGCCAGCCAATCTTCACTGGTCTGCTGCATATAAATACCAGCCCCTCTCATTCATGCTTGTTTTTCAGTGGGTGTGAGCTGCGATATGTTTTGTGTGTCTGTGCTGTTTGCCAGACATGTAGTTTGAACAGTCCTGTTCCGTTTTGTATGCATTCCATACGTCCTGTGCTGCTTGGATCGTTTACCATCTAGGATGTGTTAGGTCGATAGGTTTCGGTGTGGGGTCATCCCTGTCAGGACAATCGCCCTGCCTGCAGGCAGGTTTCCTAGGTTTAGTTGTCTTATTAGAGTAAAGACCCGCAAAACAACGAGGACCCGTAAAATGGGCTCACGGGCTTAAGCATCTTTGCCAAAATAGGAACGAATACCTCATACATCTGGTTATGTGTGCAGGTATGTTTGGCCAGCATTTTGGTCATTTGTCTGTTTCAGTGCTATGTTTGTATTCCAGTCTATGTCTTTCCGCCCATCCACTGGTTGTGGGATGCCTGATTCTTGTTTGTTTGTCCTACACGTCCATTGGTGGGCGGATGCCTGTGCCTTGTCCTGTCCCCTTGGTCTGTTGGTAGGCGGACGCTAGGGCCATGTTTGTCTGTTCGTTTCAGTGTCTAGCCACCAGTACACTAAGCTACACGTCCGTCCCGTTGGTAGTTCAGGACAAACATAAAGCATATATATATATATACATCTGGTTCAGTATGTGTAAAATTTAATGTAAATGACAAAGAAGAACACTCTGTTACATTGCTTTATTCTTATCTACAAGCACGGCCAAACCGTGTGAACTAATAATGTGGAAATTATAATGAAAATACATGGCTAGCAAGATAAAAAAACATAAAAACAAATATTCCTTTAGTCGGAGGGAGCTAGATCTGGTGAATAAGGTGGGTGGTCAACCAGCTGGAAGCCTAGCTCCACCAGTTTTGCCGTGGTCGCTTGTGCAGTGTGAGCAGAGGCGTTGTCCTGCTGAACAAGATTCCTTTGGACAGCTTGCCTTTTGGCCTTCAGAACTGCCTTCAATTGGTCCAAAAGTTCAATGTAATACCTTGCATTGATGGTGGAACCATTTTGAAGGTAGTCCACTAGCAGCACGCCCTGCTTATCCCAGAACACAGACGCCATCACCTTAGTGGCTGATTTTTGCACCCTGAACTTCTTTGGGCGAGGAGAACCACTGTGCCTCCACTCTTTTGACTGCTCCTTTGTTTCAGGGTCATACAAATAAATCCAGGTCTCATCCATAGTGACCAGTCGATCCAGGAAGTTCTTATCAGTCCAGAAACGCTGATAAATGGACCGGGAAGTTTTCACTCGCATGCTTTTCTGATCTGTTGTCAAACATTTGGGGACCCATTTTGAAGATTGCTTCTTCATGTTAAAATCTTCATGGATAATGACAAAAAAACGTTCACCAGAAATCCCCATGATGTCTGCTATTCGTTTGGCTGAAATTCGCCGATTCTCCCCTATGAGGCTGTGCAGAGCATCGACGATCTCCGGAACAACAACCTCTCTCGGTCGTCCAGGACATTCCTTATCATTGGTACTGAAGTGGCCCGTTAAGAACTGGGTTGCCAAATTTAAACTGTAGAATATGAAGGGCATTGATCCCCCAATGTCCGCGACATATCGCCATGAATATCCTTCGTGGACTTTCCTTGCAGAAACAAGAATTTTATCACTCCTCTGCTCTCATTTCCTGTTAATATTGCCTTAGACTCCACCATTTTGTTTTCCCGCGTGCCTAGATCACTGTTGCCATAAGCTACAAACACAAAATTTTAAAAACATATATTACACACATAAGGCTTTCATGTGATGGAAAATTCATTACCATAGAAACAAAAAAGGAACACAGAGCCAAAGACTTATTAGCCCCCCTCGTACACTATAAAAAATAAATAAAAAGTACAAAAGAAATCCATAGTCCTAGCCCAAATTTAAACAATATAAGGCTGGTTTCAGAGGAGGGAAAACGCTGGCAGGAGATGCGGCACTGGAGTTGCAGGCACCCGGGACGGGTAAGTATAGGATCTTTTATTGTTTTATTAACATGGGCAGCCTATTAAAAAAACATACTTGGAAAACCCATCTAATTCAATTAGATATTCCTTTGTTATCCCTCATCCTTACATAATGTTTTATTGAAGATTTAATATCGATATTCATTGAAACGTTACACAAAGTTTTTTAATGCCACAGATGTAAATTTTGTACATTCATAAAAAGTGTTATGATTTTCCATCTGTCTTCGGATGTAGACCACATTCACAGAATTAGACCTATGCCTCGGTGTATTTGTATAAGATATATTGGGAATCATCTATCAAAAACATTCATTCGGCTGCCCATATACATGGTGGGTGTGTCACATGAACAAGAAGGTAAGTATTGCAGTGTATTGAGGAAGCAACAAAGATATTGCATGTTTGATTAAATTATATATGTATTAAAATCTTAACATTGCACCCCCCCCCCCCCCCCCCCATCTTCCCAATTTAAAAAATTACATAGAATTCTTATAGTTGTGTCTGGAATAGTCCAATCTAATAAAATATAATGGAAGTCTCGTTTCACTTTACGTCATATGAATTTAGCGCTGGGTCTTTCCTGGTTTCAGTCCTCCATGTAGAAAACTGCATGGGGACTGAAACCAGGTTTGAACCCGGATGGGCCATAATGGAGAATATATGAGACATAGACCTCTTTCCATCCCTGACAGTCTTTTACACTAGATAGAAAAGTGCCGCCCTTATAGCCCTTGGAAGGTAAAGATGTAAAGCAGCAATGAGAAGAAGGCTGGAAAGGGTTTAATACCTCTTGTGGAGGCACTGTAGGGCAATTGACTACTTTATGCTTGGTTCTCCCACATATTACAGCTGATCCATGGGGATTCCTAGCAGGAAGACAATACATGATCTGCCTATTATTGGGGGACCTTTCTAACAAACAGGACAACTTCTCTAAAGACTAAAGTGAAAAGCACCTATAATGAAACCTGTTAAGAGTAGCTATAATGCTTCTTAGACTAGATGGAAGTGGCATCAGTGTCAGGAAAGCCATGACCCACTTCAGTTGATGTCAGCTTGTCCTTTGGATACCTTTGGTTGCCCCCTTATAGTCAGGGTTGATCTGGCATTGCACTTTCCTAGTGTTACAGCTGCCATTTCATTCTAGAGACTGTTGGGAGGGCAGTCAAATCACTTAGACCCAAGCAAATTGGACAAAGATAGCAAAACATGTGTTCCTATTAATCTTAAGTAGGCAGTAAGATACCCAAAAGGCCAAATGACAGAAATGATGCCAAGCACTAATTTGTAATATAAACAGTACTAAATGTTCTTCCGGTTTTCTATAATTTTTTAACATTGCTAATAAAATTTACATTTTAGTCTAAATTGTATTCCTATTATTCCATGATATCCAGTTGTATCTGTTAGGTATAATACATGGAGTTCACATAGTGCATGGCAGTTCATTCACACTATATATCAATAAACGTTCTCTGTGTTATCAGCGACATGGCTGTTTATTAACTGCAATAGGAGCTGGTTACCTTATGTGACTCCTGTTAGTGAGTTAGTGATGGTAATGTAGGATAACATAGCAGAACCCCTTTACCCCGTGCTGCCTAAAGGCATGCAAATAAGGAAGATGGAACAATACCCCTGCAGCGCCACCTATTGAATGGCAGCATTCCTGCAAATCAATATACAACTTTTTAATAAGTCTGTGAAACAAAGATTGGGAATAGGAAACCAAACCAGAAAACCATACACAGACAGACTTCATAAAAAGTTGTACATTGATTTGAAGGAATGCTGCCATCCAATAGGTGGCACTGCAGAGGCATTGTTCTATCTTCCTTATTTGCATAAATTAACCAGAGGAGCATGCATGGTCTTATAAGTCTCCTCACTCACCTTTCAGGTGTCTTTTCACACCCCTTCTGAGTGCTCTCCTTGGGAAGTGACAATGCCATTTCCTGACCCACTCACCCCCTGGGTGTCTCCACACACTTTTTGACGACACCCCTCTTGGCCAAAAGGTATAGCACTACTGGGGGCATGCAATGCATTTGGAAAGTCTTCAGAGCCTTTCACTTTTGTTACAATTTGTTATGTTGTGGCCTTGTGCAAATTTAAAAAAATCAATTAAAATAATTAATTTTTACTCAATACCCCATAATGACAAAGTGAAAACAGGATATTAGAAATCTTTGTAATTTTTATTTTAAATGAAGGACTAACATCTTACATTGACATAAGTATTCACACCCTGTACTCAGTGCTTACTTGAAGTACCATTAACAGTGATTACAGCCTCCAGTCTTATTAGGTGTGATGCCATAAGGTTTGAACAGCTGAATTTAGGATTGTTTTGCCATTTCTGTCTGCAGATCCTCTTGCGCTCTGTCCAGTTGGATGTGAACCATCTGTGAAGAACCATTTTTAGATCTACCCAGAAATCTTCATTTGGGTTCAAGTCAGGGCTCTGGCTGGGCCAGTCAAGGACATTCACAGAGTTGTCCCTAAGCCCCTCCTGTGTTTCCTTGGCTGTGTGCTTAGGGTCATGGTCTTATTGGAAGGAGAACCTTCTGACCAGTCTGAGGTCCCTTGTGCTCCAGATCAGGTTTTCATTAAGAATATGGGCTGGCTCACAGAAGTGTAATTTAATAGCATATTACGTGAGCGATGTACGGGTGCATAATATGCGGTAAATGGGGTCAATGAAAGGACATTGATTTTCATTGATCCATTCAGACTTGTGTATATACATTGCATATAATATAGGCGTAAAAAAGAACCTAGCATGTTCTATTTTACTGCATATTAACTGTGAGTGAGCCCCATTGTTCTCTATGGGCGTGTAATAAACAGTGTGCATACGCAATTACATTGTGTAGATGTGGCATTTATAAGCGACATAGCGGGAAATTTAAAAAGGAAAAAAGAAACAAGGAAGACTGAACATGACAGTGTGCGTGAGATACACTGTCATGTGCAGTCCAAGATGGCTACCATATGCGATAATAGGCCGGCTCACACAGTGGTAAAACGCTGCGTTTACTACACGTTCATGTGACCCCAGCCCATCTCTGTACTTTACTCCTTTCAGCTTTCCATCAACCCTGACCAGTCCCCCTGTCCCAGCCACTGAAAATCACCCACAACGCATGATGCCACCACCACTATCACTGTAGGGAAGGTATTGGGCAGTTGATGAGCGGCGCCTGGTTTTCTCCAGACATAACACTTAGAAACGCCAAAAAGTTCCATTTTGCTTTCATCTGACCAGAGAAATTTATTTTTCACAGTCTGAGAGTCCTTTCAGCAGGCTTTCATGTTTCCTTTACTGAGGAGAGGCTTCTTTCTGGTCGCTCAGCCATAAAGCCCAGATTGGTGGTGGCTGCAGTGATGGCTGACCTTCTGCAAGTTTCTCACATCTGCACACAGGATCTTTGAAGCTAAGGCAGGGTGACCTTTGGACTCCTGGTCACCTCTCTTACCAAGCCCCTTCTTCCCCGAATATTTCATTTGTTGGTTTGGCCAGCACTAGAAATATTCCTGATTGTTTCAATCATCTTCCATTTAAGAATTTTGGAGGCTGCTAGGCTCTTGAGGAATTTCAGTGCAACAGAATTTGTTCGTAGCCTTCTCCAAATCTGAGGCTTCACACAAGCCTATCTCTACAGGCAGTTCTTTCCTCCTCAAGCCTTGATTTTGGCTCTGATATGCATTGTGAGCTGTGAGATCTTATATAGACAGGGGAGTGTCCTTTAAAATTATATCCAATCAACTGACTTTCCCACCTGTGACTCCAATCAAGGTGTAGAAACATCTCAAAGATGATCAAGAGAAATGAGAGGCCCCCAGAGCTAAATTTCAAGTGTCATACCAAGGGGTGTGAATACTTATTTTAATGCAAAATGTTTGTTAGAATTTTTAAAAAAATTACAAAGATTTCTAACATTCTGTTTCCGCTTTATTATAAGGTGTTAAGTGCAAAACATTGGGGATTTTTATTTTCATTTGTGCAAGGCCACAACATTACACAAATGTAAAAAGAATGAGAGGCTCTGAAGACTTTCCGAATGCATTCTATATATTATGCCTGTATGCCAGTTTTTTGGCACACAAAAGTCACAATTCTGATGTGTGTTTTTTGGGTATTCATTCCAGGTCCTGTCACTTTTTCAAAAAGTCTGTGGAGTCTAGCATTAGGGGGCATGTGCGTGTATGGCTTGTCACATATACTATAATGTATGCCAGAAATCAGAAATTGGGGTCTGCCGAGGTGTGCACAAAATCGCATCACGTGTTGCATTCAGTACTGAAAACAGTTAGGCCTCCTTCCCACGAACGGATTTACGCCGCGTAAATTCGCGGCAAAAATCCGCTGCGTTGCCCCCTGCTATTAGGTTCTATTGAACCTAATAGCTCAATGCTCACGATGCGGAATTCCACCGCAGAATTTCGCACCGTGAAATCTCCCATCCTCACCCGCAGCATGCTCTATTTGCCGCGGGTGTACGCGCTGACGGCTTCCATTGCAGTCAATGGAAGCCGTCCATTCACGCTATCTCCCGCTGTAACACAGCGGAAGATAGCGTGAAAACGCTTTCCCGCCTACCGCCGCCGCGTCACGTGACACGGCCGGCCGCGGCATGTGACACGGTGGGCGTGTCACATGACGCGACGGCGGTGGGCGGGGAAGCGTCTTCACGCTATCTTCCGTTGGTAAGTATAGGGTCTCTGGGGGGCGCCGTGACGGGCTTCACTGCGGAATATTCCGCTGCGGAGCCCGGCACGCTCGTGTGAAGCCGGCCTTAGGCTGCTCTCACACACAGCGTCGGTAAAATGCAGCATTTGAAACTTTGAAATTTTCATCAGCGTTTTCGAACGCAGGTTATTGTGTTTGATGGCCCTTTTTAACGCACCCTGTCATTGTGATGGGTGATGGGATGGGTTAAAAAACGCGAAAATGCACTAAAATAGAACAGGCAGTGCTTAAAAATTGAATCGCTAATCGCTGTAATAAGCGCCATAGTGAGAGTGGCCTCAAGTAAGTTGTATAAAACCTCCATAAACTGTTGGAAATAATAGAAAAAAAATTAAATTAAATTTAAATATAATTTAATTTAATTTAATAAACATCTCCAACAGTTCACAGAGGTTTTATGCTCCTTACTTACTCTTTTGAGTATCAAACACTAAATGGACCATGTGATGCTATCTTTTGGCATACCTGCAACTTTTAGAGCATTAACAAACTTCCTGACACTTTTTCAAAAAGTGGGCAGGACTGGCTTTAGGGGGCGTGGCCATGTGCAGACCGTCACATTTACTGAAGCCTACACTAGAAATTGGCATAGATTATAGCAAAAATTTACTATATCTCAGAGCTGGCACAAGTTAACATCTGGTGCGTGGCAGTGCCACCAAATAAGACAAATGTATCAAGAAGCTTGCCCCACTTTATACATTTTTAGCTCGGAGGTGGGCACATAGTTTACTTAGATCGGCATCTGAAGTGTTGGTCCAAGTAAATAGGCCTCATAGTATTGCTTAAAAAAAAGCACTGGAACGCCACCTTCTGCCCAGAAGTGGTATTATAGTATAGCTATTTTAGGGCTCCTGCACACTTGCTTTTTTTTCACGCGATATCGCTGCTTTTTTTTTAATCGATTGTCAATGGGACTTTCTAATGTTAAAAATGCACCAACTTGCAATGCGTTTTTAACATTAGAAAGTCCCATTGACAATCGCGTGAAAAAAAAGCCAGCTATAACGCATGAAAAAAACGGAAGTGTGCAGGAGCCCTTATAGGTTTCTTAATTACATCATCATTTATACAATTTCCTCTTTTTTGTAAGCTCTCCCAAAGTAAAAGAAAACTTAATTTCCATTAAAACCTATATCCAATAAGTTAACGTCTGACCCCCTTAACGACCTTGAAACTTAATATGAGTTACCAGCCACCCAAACACATTCTTCTGTAGGCAGTAACGTCTCTGAGTTGTTTTGTTTGTTTTATGCTATCTTACGCGAGTGTGTAAAGGCACTTATCGCGTTATTGCGCACATATCGCTTGCGCGGGGAGCACGCAGCAGTACACAATATTTATCTGATCTTTTGGCTGTCAGGACAGCAGATCCGCTGTGACTCTAAACCAATTTGGCCTACAGGGGCTTTCCTTGCAGTGCTGGTTATCAGTGCCAGGATACAGCGGGGTCAGAGAGGAAGTGGGCAACGCTTGTAACTGCAGGCGCAGTTTTCATTGAGATCAATGGGACCCCAGCATGCAATTATAAGCGCAATTCCCATTGATTTTTATGAGAACTGCATCTGCAATTACAACTGTCTGCCACTACAGGGGGGTCGGAACAGTGGCTTCCGCTCCAACCCCGAGGTAACCCAGCACTGACAGCATGCGCTTCCTGGGAAACGCCTCTAAAGCTAGATCTGAAGGTTGCACATGGGGTTCTCTGGTTTTCACCTTTAACCCCAGCAATTGGGATTTGGTCTTCACGGAACCCCAGACAGCTACCCCAGAAATAGTCTTGGTTAAGAGGCAGCTGATGCAACTTGGTCAGGTTTACCATAACGTGGTACAAGAGGGTGCAGAGACGTACCGTAGTTGAGGAGCAGAGGTTAGGGCAGGCTGAATTTTTGCATAACCAAAGCAGAGGCTGAGGGTCAGGGCAAGGAGCAGACAGAGTAAATGTGGTCAATAAACAATCCGAGGTTGGGAATGGAGAAGTCAGGAAAAGCTGTGTCAGACAGGCATGGATCAAAACCAGGTGAACGGACAGAGCACCAAACACCTTCACATGTTATAGAGAATGACTGCTCAGATGCATTCTAGTGGAAGAGGGAGCCTGAAACAGGGCTGGACCTGTCAGGATTGGCTGGGGATGGGAAAGCTGGGTGCACGCACTGGCCCTTTGGAAGTACTATATACTTTTTCTAAAATGTTTTTGTGCTGAAACATCCCTGTAAAATGCCTCTAGGGGTCTCCCTTCCCTCTAATTTGTTGTCTATTGTCATGTGAAATCTATCTCTAGTAAAAGATACAGAGACAGGAAGTAAAGGAGTGATGGCTTAGGCTCAGCATCTAAGTGGGCACTACTTCTATAGCCCCATGTGAGAAGGGGTTCAATTGTGGTTTTTCAGGTAATATAGCTAATAAAGTCTCTTTGAGCCTAAAATAGAAAAAAATAATGTTCTTTCCAATACAATTACTTTACCAAAATTGCTCCATTCCCCATCACAAGTCTGCTCCCATCATTCCTTGTGTGTAATAACATGTCATCCATAGTGATGACCCTGCATGAGACCACAGTGACCAATCAATATATTTCACAGCAATGTCATTACAGGCAAAGTGTCACTATGGTAGACAGCGACTGGACACCTTGGCCTGCACAACCTGTCGTCATGCAATGTATCAAACAAGGTAAATAGAGAACAATTAGTTAGTTAACCATATAAAAAGTGTCTTAGGGAGTCTTCAAACAGCATTATTTACTATGCTGTGTGATTAGGTCAGGGGGTTCCATCGCAGCTGCCTAAAACATTGTGATGGAAAACCTGAACGGAAAGGTATGGATCTATTGACTTGCATTAGTGAAACCCACATCACTTTGGTTTCAATCTAACAAGAGTTCCATTTATTTCTGTTATATTTGGAGTATAGAGTAACCTTGTCGACTACACTATTCTATACTCCTTAAAACAACATCCTTAAAAGCCCATTTAAAGAAAACCTGCCACTTTATATAAGTACCATAAACAAAGTTATTGTGCTCATAGGACAGGGAACGTGGATTTGGAAGATATACTTCTTCTATGTACCCAGCTCCCCGTTCCCTCTGTGTTCCCCCTTGAAGTTAGGCTTGGTCGGTGAGCGTGACTCAGTGTGCACGCATACATAGTGTTCTCTATAGGTGTGACTGAAGTGCACTGACTGAAGAAAAGAGTCAAGCCCATAGACCAAGCACCAACTTCAAGGGGTGATAATTAGGGAACGGGGAGCTGTGTAAGTATAAGAAGAATATCTTGGACTCCAAGGTCCTTGTACTGTGAGCTCTGTAACTTAGTTTATGGTATATATTAAGGGGGTATTCCAGCCTAAATCAATTATCACTTTTCCAGTGGATAGAAACCCAACCGCCATAACACTATACTTGGCGGTTTCTGTTAGTGTCGTAGACTTTACATATAATATTGGCATGTATGCTCGACCGCCGCTCTATTCCTGCTAATAGGGGAATAGGTTGGAATACCTCCTTGAAGCTTAAAATAATAAAATAAGTACAAGCAGAAGTCACAGAACACATTTCTTGCATGACAGGAATGTGACATTCACAATGTCAAAGCTCAACAAAAATATTGCCATGTATTATTCTGGCTCTTTGGCTAGAATGACTTTTCGCTTCATTGCAGTACAGTTTTCTCTAGCAGACATTTCCGTCTCACTGTACAGGAAGTTGCCAAATGATTACATCATATTTCTCGTAGCTGCTAAATTTTCACTCTCCCCTTCAGTAATATAGCTGGCTAACATCTAGGTAACTTAACTCCCCCTATCTTCTTACCCCCGAGTAAATGGGGCTTCCCCTCCTCTTCCTCCTCATCCTCCTCGTCCTGTTAGCAGCCATCCTGAAGTCTGGATTTTACTTTGCCGGCAGCCGGTGAGCTCTGAGAAGAAAGGAGGAGTTGTGTCCTGGAGTCAAATTTCCTTTAACAAGATCCTGACGCTGAACGTGAAGCTGATTCATCCATAGAATCTAAGAGCAAACAAGATATTCAGCTATCAGGATGCTGCCCGGCAACATGTAATACTCTACGTCACACATAGATGGAAAAAATGGAAGTTAAGCAGAACCAAAACCCCATTTTTTTTCATTGGGTATACATTAAAATCATCCTGATTAATAATAGCATACACCATGACAGCCCAAGCCGTATATTAAGTTCATATTTCCTGGGTGTCCTACACAGCAGCACATATACATATGAAGAGTTATTCCTCTACTCATGTTTTGGGCAGATGACACAAAGAGTCAAAAAGTAAAGGCCAACCCTATAAAAGGGTCCTAAGCTCCTCGCCCGTTGTGTTTTTTTTATTGTCCTACCATTATGCGGACAGGTGCTCCTCTCCTTACAGCCTATATTTATTGTGAATGCTCAGACTATATCAGTATTTGCTTTGTTAGCAGACTTCTGGCACTCACTGTGCACCATGTACCATGGATGAAGTATCTCTGTACGGAATTTAGCACACTTTTACAGTCTTTTCACTACAGCTCACAGACGTGTTAAGGACGCCAAGTCTGCACTGCTTTAGCTAGCATCCAATCCATGCTGATGGTTGAGTTATGGTCCTGTATCAAGCTGTGCCATACTGGGTTGTGAAGCTGTCATCTTGCTAAGGCTTCATGTTCAGGGGTGGGTCAGATTCCGTGCAGGGAATACCCCATGGAATCCGCCTGTGCCCACAGCCGGTGAGCCTTGCGTACCTGTGTCTTGCAGGCTGCAGTGTCCCCGCAGACCTTGTTACTTCCGGGTTTGCTGCACTGTGCATGGTCCTCATGGCTTGCTGTCGGACATGCGCAGTACAGTTTTTTTCTAAATTTCCTGCTTACCGGCAGGATCTGAAGGTCTACAAAACAAATCCGCATACTTCAATTCAGTGTGGACGCCCATGCTTCCCTATTGGCGGCTTGAAATGTGGATCCAATTTTCAGATGAAATGCTTTAACTTGCATTTGTGGATTGTACGCGAAGTGTGTTCACAGACAATGATTTCTGGAAGTAGTCCTGACCCATGCAGGGATTTACATTACGGAATCATGTCTGTTTTTAATGCAGTGATGCCTGAGGGCCCGCAGATCTCGAGCACCTAATATTGAACGTTGGGCGTGTCTGTTGTGCACATGAATTTCTTCTGTTTCTCTGAATCTTTTGATGATATTACGTACTGTAGATGGTGAGATATTCAAAATCTTCACAATTTTACGTTGAGAATTTTTCAGAAATGGTCCAGAGTTTTTAGACAGATTGGTGAACCTCTGACCATCTTTGCTTCTGAGAGACTGCGCCTCTCTAACATGCTCTTTTATATGCAGTCATGTGACTTAGTAGAAAACTGACCCTCCAGCTGTTTTTCATTAGGACTTACTTTCCTAACCTTTTGTCAACCTTGTCCCAACTTTTGTGAGATGCCACCAATATATATATATCACCTCTTCTTGGTTTTTTTCCTCTTCCTCTACTTATTGTTTAATGTCATGAAAGTGTCGGTAGCATTCACCTTCAACACCATAGTCCTTCAAATACCAACATTAACAAGAAGATGGTTCTGCCCACCTTCTGCACTGCACCATCATCCTTGGAGGAGAAAAGGCACCTACAAACACTGGATGTGAGCCAATGTCTGAGGATCTATCTGGCCCAGATAGAAGGCTTCTGGAGGACAGATCATCTTTTTGTGTTCATTAGTGACCCAAAGAAGGTGGGTCTCAAAAACAGACCACAGCTAGATGCTTGAGGAGGCTGTCAGCTCTTATTATAGGAGTGAAGGTATATCTCTCCCTGATGGCAAGCTTCATTGAGAGAATGTGCTCAAATTCCAGCTGAGAGCATCTGCTGGGTGGTATCGTGGAGCAATCCTAATACTTTCATTCACCATTATAGGCTGGACTTCTCAGCAAGAGAACAATCTTCCTTTGGACATTCGGTATTAATTTCTGGTATTTCCCCCTTAAGGGATCAAGCTACATCCCCATATGTATAGGTGCTGCAGTCTCAGACTCCCAAGAAAGAATTTATTATGCTATTCTTCTTTCCTGTAGTCCAAACACTCGGCCATAGCTTCCTTCCCAACAAAGATTTACTTCGAGGAGCTTAGGATAGGATTTTATAGGGTCGGTCTTTACTTTTTAACAGTTTGTGTCACCTGTCCAAAACATAAGGTAAGGGAATAAATCTCCATAGGTATATGTGCTGCCGTTTAAACAAGACAAAGGGCGAATAGCATGCTACATTTTACCTTTATAGAACTAAGTAGTTTAAAATGTACCTGCTGTTACGGCATACTACCCTTGATATGCCAGCCCGGGTGCCCTAGATTTCACCCACAACCCCTGTCCCTGCCTGCTTGCCTCCAGTCCTGGCTAACCCCAGGCGGGCAACTGGACGGTGGTCCCTACTCTCACTAGGGACCGAAAAAGAGACTGCCAGGGCACCAGGGAAAGCAGGAGTCGGGGGTCCCTGCAATGTAGCCCACAACCCCTGTCCCTGCCTACTTGCCTCCACTCCTGGCTAACCCCAGGCGGGCAACTGGGCGATGGTCCCTACACTGGCTAGGGGAATGCTGGGGAAATCCACAATCCCTGGAAACAGAAAATAAATGGACAGACAAACAGACAACCAGAGCGAAGCACAAAGGGAAAACCGCAAACCAGTCCAGGAGCAAGCCAAGGTCAAGCACTTAAAGTCAGTCCGGAGAAACGCAGTACAGAAGGCGGAGACGAAGTCAGGTCAGGGGAAAAGCCGAGGTCAATACACTAATAATCAGGGATACAAGGAAACGCTGGTGAGTGCAAGGAAGCCTATACAAACACTGGCAGTGACAGGAAGAAACTGAGAGGTTTAAATGCTGTCAGAGCTCCCGCCCCAGCAGCTGATTGGGGTGGAGCACCTGACAGCAGCAGGATAATCAGAAAGTGCTGGGAGAACCTCCCTCAGCACTAGCAGACCAGACTAGGTCAGTGGAGATGCAGCAGGCTGCCATGGCAACAGGAACGTGGCATCGGGCAGCAGCCGCCATGCTCCTAGCTCCTCTGTGCCGTATTGGAGCCGAGCGGCCAGGAGTGATGACCAGCGTAGGAGTCCCCCTGCGTCGCGCACCCGTAGCAGGGGCGACAGCGTCCGGCCCATCCTGACAGAGACGCTGGCATACCAAGATGGAAAGGGTAGAATACTGACAGAAAAGGCAGATGTAAATAACCAACACGAACAAGACTAAGCTAAACTGAGGCAGATGGTAAAACCTGGTGGATAATAGCAAGTATAGCAGACAAGCTGACAGAAGCAGGAGACCAACAGAGGCAGACTAGCTAGCACACTGAGGGAAACCAATAACTGGCAGGGACTGCAAGTCCCTGCCAGACCTTTAGGCAAAAGCCTCCACCCAGGGGCGGAGAGAGGGAGACAGCCAACTCCAAATAGAGCTTAACAAAAGGAAGCTCGTGCACAGCAGCTGCACTCACAGGTACGCGCGCGCATGGCGATGCGTGCCATTAGCGCCCCGCCGCCCATGCCGGCTAGGCACCCACGCCCTCGGCAGCTAGACAACAAGCCGGGGTGATGCGCCCCGACTGCGGGACCCCACACACCACCGCCCCGGGAGGACCAACAACTGCCAAATGGTAACACCTGATGCACTTTCAGATGACTTTTCAGAATTAGCTGTCAAGTGAATGTACATGAGGAATAACACTATATCTGCCCTTTATATGACTTGTACCCTGCATTTATTACTAGTTTTCCCTCTACCAGCTTTTCATTTTCATTTAGCTCTAGCAGCACATCTTTGTGAGTCCCTGCTTTTCACTCTCTCCTCCTTCTTCTGAACCAATTTTGATACATAGGTAAATCAGGTGCTCCGGAAGGTCTCAGATCAGGTTTCAGCTTTCTGGGACCTACCTCCTGCAACATACTTGCAAAAGATTAGATTATGGCCAAACAACTGGACCAATCTACACTAAATTTTGCCACATAGATAAATCAGGCACTTTGGAAGGTTATATATAGGTTTTTAGCTCACTACGACTTACAATTCTCGACATATTCACAAAAAATTGGAATACAAAAGCAAATATGAAAATTGGAATATAAAAGCAAACCCGGTCTAAAACCTTCTGAAATGCCTGATTTAACTAATGTGGCTAATGTGGTGCTATAAATATGTTGACTTCATATAAGTAACATTGTATGTTAGGCCGAAAGGAGACAATGTCCATCTAGTTCAGCCTGTTTCCACCTCCCCCTTGTTGATCCAGAGGAAGGCAAATACCCCCCCAACGAGGCAGAAGCCAATTTAGCCCATGTGGAGGGAAAAAATTCCTTCCCGACTCCATAATGGCAGTCAGAATAATCCCTCGATCAACGTTTTGAAAGTTTCCACCTGACTACAAGCAAATGAAGTGTTTTATATTCCAATTTGTTTTTTATTGAAATGATAACGTTATGTCTGTTTTGTACTCAACCAACTAGAGTGTAATACACAATTTCAATAAAGATAAACATGTAAGTCAATTACAGTCATCTTGTATGTTATAACTGGGTGAACAGGCTGTTTACAGGGAGAAGAGGGGGGGGCGGGGTTATGACATTACCGCTTCCCAGTGTTAAGGTTAAGGTAAATACCATTTTTTCTTATCCTCTTAAGGGGTGACTATTTCCTTAATCTGTGGGGTTGGATATTAGTGTGTCATCCTATTGTACTAGTTTATCCATGGTAACTAAGAAGCCTCATAATTGGGTATTTTGTTGCTCCCAATAGCTAGTGTTTTCATAAATTCCGTGTTCAGACATTCTGTCTATAATATATTGAAGGGGGGGGGCTCTGTGGTCTTCCAATTCCTTGCTATGGCCAATTTGGCTATTAGTAATAGATGAACCACTATGCGTTGGTATCTGCCAGGAATCTTTTCTACTTCCAGCAATAGTAATGCCATCTGGGGTTTAGGCACAAATCAGATTCCTGTGAATTTATATGTTAATGCAAAGATTTTTTTCCAAAAGGGCATTATCCATTGACAGCTCCAGTAATGGTGCCCTTTCTGTTGTATAAGTGTGGTGCATCTTTAGACACTTTGGGGCATATTTACTTAAACCAGCATTTTACACACCAGCCTAAGTAAAGTTAGTCTTGGTGTAAATATAGTGCCAAATATATTGAGAGGAGTAAGCCTCTTACTACATTTATTGCATCTATGAGGCACCCATGTATCAAATCCGAAATCTATGCCAACTATGAGCTGGCGTAGGTTTCAGCTGTAATGTAAGTCAGTTTCTGATGGGTCAGGCGCACAGCCTTCTCAAAAGAGTCAACTTGCTGTCCGTGCGCTGACTTAAAAAAAAAGAGATGGAGTGTAAAAATGTAAAAAGATGCAAATTTTGGTGCAAAACATCTTAACCTTGAGATGATCAGCTGATCCCACCAGTATCGTCAGGATCCATCCGATATTCATCTAATGTGTATGGCCACCATGCTGACTTTATTCATATTCAGGTTTGCTTTTTTCATGCTCATCTTCCTTTCCCGGATGGGTTCTTTAAATAATCCCTTTATGTTACTCTTATGCTCACACATATGGTGGCAGTTCCGTTCAGTAAGCCCTGTGGTCCTGCTGTAACAGATATCCATATTATGAACACAGAAATTCAGCCATGGGAAACTGACCTAAAGGTTTATAATGGAACCTACCAAAGGTGCACATCACTATTTCAACATCAGTACATGATTTAGTTATACAAAAATTTGCATCAAACCAAAACCTTAATTTAAATACTCACATGCATAGGATAAAACATTCTTCTTGGCACCAGATACCTTAAAAAATCTACTTAGATGAGTGAGGAAATCAGTGAGTTGTAGCTGCTAAGGCTTCTACAAGTTCCTGTTTGATTAGGAGAGTGAGTCATACATATTTGCTCAGTGTGTGCCAGAGGTTATATAAGGACATGTTACTACTAGCCCATTGTACGTCATTATATCCGCGCTGTGGAGGCTGCGCAGACGGTTTATGGAGGAAAACAATGCACTACCTATACTACAAGTTTCATGTTCATCACTGAAGAAGTTAAAGACCAGTTTACCATAAGTCTTGCTATGTTTTAGAAAAATGTCAGTGTAAGTAGATACATAGGTCTACATTAGCTCTGTATGAGAGCTAATTCAGACCAGCGTATGCGCAAATATGTTCGCCTATACGGAGTGTATTTTCGCATTAACGAAGTTAGGAGATGGCAAGAAGCGGGCTGATATATCCAGTTCACACTCTTTCGTGTTTCACCTTACTCATGGAATAGAATGGAAATTAAATGCCAAATTAGGGGCAGCTGTCTTCTTTTCTCTCCATTGTACGCAGGGTAACTCCCTTCCCCTCCCTCTTTTTCAGCTGCCATAGCTGTCTACGGCAGCTTTCTGCGTAACACGGACAAAGGTAGAGTAGGTCCTATCTTTTCTCAGATGGAGATTTTGAGTGGGGAAAAACACGTTCATCTGAACGAATCTATTTAAATCAAAAGCATCGCTTCGTCGCGTTATATGGGCGAGATTTTCATGTGCGGAAACACCTCTGCGAATAAGTTTGTCTGAAACCGCCCTTACAGTCCGCAAACCATGGACAAAATATGAAGCTAAAACACATTTGTCTGAAACCAACCCCAGGGCTCTTCATACGGGGTATTTTTCAGCCGTATTTTGTGAGCCAAAACCAGGAACGGGTCCAAAATACAGAAGGAATGCAAATCTTTCCATTACACTTTCTCTCTGCAGGTTCCACTTCTGGTTTTGGCTCACAAAATATTGATAAAAATATTCCGTGTGAAGGAGCCCATGGAGAGAGTTATCATGGTTAAACATAGTAAAATGTGTATTTGCCTAGAGTTAGCTAGTAAATGTATGCAAATACTAGATAAGTGTTCCCTTCTTTTCTGTCTGCTTCTATAAGGATGTTTTTAAGGACGCTATAACACAAGTTTGGTTTTTACTTCATATGACTGCCGGAAGAAATCTTGTGTTTTGGAATTAGATCCATCCGTGGCCGAGGTGGCTTCCATTTCGGCACCATGCTACTTAGATTCCAGGATAGTGTCCGGTGTGGGAGAGCGGGTTTCACTTGTCCTACTAGATAACCCCTCTGTAGGAATGTATCTAGTTAGTGTGGCTGTTTGCCAGAAAGTGTAGGAATGTATCCATGATTCAGGTATATTATAGTACTATAAAGTGTTGAAAAGTGATGTCCAGACATGCCTTTATTTGTAAAGTATAATATATAGACATGTCCAGTTGAATGTAGCGTGTATATCCGGATCTTCATATGACAGGTAAAATATGTAGATACCATGCCATAATGTATAGATATTGCAGTGAGGGACAGGTAATGCATAACTGCAGGGAACTATTATAAGAATGTTGCGGTATTATTTTATCTTGACGCCACCAGGAACTCCTGTTGGAGACAAGAGTGACAGGGGGGTGACACCCCCTGTACCTGATTGGCTGCCAACAAGGCTCCCCTACAGGTCCTGGCAGGCCACTATGTTGCTGCTGTCTCGGCTGCTGCTGCAAGTATCCATGCTCCTTATGTCCTCTCGGTCACCCCTTCTCCGGTGGCTCTGAAGTAGCAGTATGCCCCATCCGTGTCACTACCCTTGTTCCTCTGTTGTCTGCTCCGGGTACAGTCTTCCCCCCAGGTTAGCAGCGGAACAGTGTCGGCGGTGATGTTCAGGCCATTTTCCGTGACCCTCCCCCCGTCCACTTTCAGTGCCCCTCATCCTGTGCTGCCTGCTCCTGGGCTAGTCTTCCCCCTCGCTTTGCAGCAGTAGAGTGTCAGCTATGATGTGCCGTCCCCTCCTCCGCCTGAGCTGTCACTTACTTCGGATCTCAGGGAGGTGAGCGGACAGAAGTGTGGGCCAGCTGTGAGGATGAGTCCAGGGTGGGGAGCTGGTTGCTCATCCGGTACTGCGTCACCGCCATTCCCGACGCCACTGCTGTCTGCACAGCTGGCCACCCTGCTGCAGAAACAGGGCTCTCATCTGCAGCGTCTGCAGTTATTGTATGCTCAAGAGCTTATAACGTTCCTTTGTGCTTTTAGCCTTACATTATTACCTTTAACTTCCGCCATGTTACAGGCTTCACATGGAAGCGTGTACAGCTAATAATGTAAGGCTAACAGCACAAATGACTTCAAGGACCTTTAGCAATCTGCCAATGGGGAGCTAGGGGTGTGACAGGGGCGTCCCTCCATTGAAGGGCTGTCACACCCCTAGCTTCCTGGTGGCGTCAAAATACAATAATACCGAATGTCGCTAATAAATAATATGTATTGCATAGATGCGAGTGAGATAGATAGTGCAACCAACCAAGGTAATAGTACTGTTAATTGTTGGACCAATGAAACAATGCTATAGTTGGTAAGGATAGCTATGTGTGTGTGTTTATACATATATATGACACACACATTATATACTGTATGTATGACTCGTATATAAGACATTTGTGTAGGATAATGTCATAATTTCATTTCACTGTGATTATGTTATATCATGTTGCAGGATCTATCATGGCGCGTGAGGAGGAGTGCGTGAAGCCTCAAACCATGTCATAGTAACAATTGATGAACCCTCTGCAGCAAGTCAATGTGCTGGGTGAAGCAAGTGCTGCAGACAGAAGTGCACAAGGGCAAGAGAGCAGGTGTAAGGGTGACTACCCACTAGTTTTTTTTCACTGCAAAATTTGCAGCGTTTTTTTTTTTTTCTGCAGGGGTCTATGGGACATGTAATGTTAAAATCGCAATCGCGCAAAATCTCGATTTCGCGGGAAAATTTAGATTTTGCGTGATCGTGATTTTAACATTACAGCTGTATTGTTTGCCGAGCGATAGCGGCAGTGACCGGCTCCGCCTGCATAGCTCTTTAGTAGACTATGCAAAGATGATCGCTCAGAACTGTCACTCAAACTGTTGTTTGAGCGACTTTTGAGCGATCATCTGTCAGTGTAAATGGGGTCTAAGGCTACTTCCAGCAATAACAGTCCCACACACGGCTTTAGACTGGTGTGAGGTGTTACTTGGATCTAGCTCACTACTAGTAGCCACTGCTTACTGAAAACGTGCCCCAAATACAGTGACCAACCCCTCCTCTCAACATGACTACAAAGCTCACCAAGCTGCCCCCAAAACCCTATCAGCGAATGTGAAGAACCTGCTCTTACACGCCAGCTACTGCAAACTTTTTTTCAACATCCTCAAGTAGATTCCTCGTTGGCGTGTTATCGACTGACTATGCCCCTGGCACTTCTCTACAACAAGATTTCTTAGTACCAAAGCACACTTATGTCATTCCTAGGGATACTCCCTGAAGTCCCAGATAAGGTCACCAGGTGCTTTCAGCTTTCCTCGAAACACTTCCACGATATTAGAAGGAACTCCCTATGCTGACTTGAAGCACTGGCATGCTGCCTATGATCCCTCTAGGACAAAGGCCTTAGTCAAGGTGTTTTTACCTTCAACCTCAGGAGTCCCATTATTTCTACATGTTGAAACAGCAAGTCTAGTGGATCATCTCCTCCAGTTCCTTCTCCTAGTCATTGGACATTCACCCTGCCTTGCTTATTGATTCACTGTGCAACTGTGTGGCTTATAGTAACTTTAGTGCGCTAAATTAAAATATGATATCCATTTTCTTCTCCACGTAAGGTTTTCCGGTTATGGGGAATAATGTAATCCAGTTGCCGCTGTACTTCATTTTTAAAAAATATGCCAATACAATTAATCCAGTAGGCTTGCCATTAACCTTGCTTAAATAGAATAACAAAAGTAATTGCGCAAATATTTCGCAACTGCTGTTACACACCGCGTGCTTACCAAACACTATAAGAGTGAACAAAGCTGACCAGTTTTTTAACCCCTTCAGGACTAGGCAATCTTTGGCCTTCTGAAGCACACAAAATTTGGGGATTTTTCATTGTTTCATTCTGGAGCTAAAAACTTTTATTTTTACATCAACAGGCCAAGTTGTACTTACTACTTTGAAGTACTTAAGTTTTATTTTTAAAATTGATTTTCATTTTAATTTTGGGGGTAATAAAGCACTGAAGGCAGCAGCGCACCAGAAACTCCAAAAGATCAAAATTGAGAATGACAGAAATAAGGTCCCTTTTAAAATATAACTTTTAATGGATATACATTAAAATAAGTGACAAGACACAGATATAAAGACATCCCACATAGCTATGGTTAATTATAAGCCTCCATAGCACATGGGCATCTGCTCCAAACAATTGAGAGAGCTCTCATAGAAGCATTGAGCCCAATCTCCTACTTGATAGTGATGTATAACAAGTGATTGGGACTCTCAAAATTATTCTCTCCTCATTTAGGTCATTCAATGAAGAACTCCCTCAGTCAGGTTCTGAGTACTTCCCACTCTATTTCCAGCGTCCCGTAGAGTAACCCCGGACACATGGCATACGCTGAGGAGCTGGGAGGGCTAGATGCTGGCTTGTCACGGTGGCACTTACCACGCTCCCTCCCGGAGGGACACACGTAGCCAAGGCTGGGCCTCTTCCGGACACCCCCGGCATGGGGATGCCCAATAAACTGGGAACAGGGGTTGTAGTTGTCACAGGTGACGCCACTGTTCCAGTACCGCCCGGCATGAACATTGGCGGGAAAATAAAGGAGCCACAGAAAATAGTATAGTACCTCAGGTCCGCAGGAACGGTCAGGGCCTGGAATAACTTTTACTTGAATATTGAACAAGGCACAAATTCAAAAGACACACTAGTGCAGGTAAGACAGAAGATTTGAGGTCAGGGAGGAAACTCAGGATGATACCGGTCCTGCAGTCTAAGTTATCTGTCAAGTACCGCTCCTGGATGGGGAACTCTCCAGAGGAAGATAGGGGTAGGGTCACTCCACAGACACTCTGACAGAACAGTACCTCTGCACTAGGCTTTGAAAAACTTTACTTGCTCTCTGCTCACTCTCTCTCTTTAGGGGCTCACATACAATTCATGCTGAAGACACGCACTCCGGGAAGCCTCTCCTCTTCTTCCATCTTCATCACATAAGAGCTGAAGGTGCCCCCGTGTGCCTATGCGGTTTCTAGCAGCTCTAGAAGATAAAACCCAAGATGGAAGACCTTTTCTCGCTCTCAAGCACTCATAATCATATCCTCTCTAATACCATATGACAGGATAGAAGTGATACATTACCAGACAGTCAGGCTCACATTTGCAGACATTTAACACATCATATGCTGCAGCTGTGCAATACACATAACAGAAGGACAAGACATTTTGCACAGTGCATCTACACAAGACATACATGTATGACATTATGGAGCGGGCCAGGAAAGCATGTTCTGGGCCACTACATATTGTTCCGGCTTAGATATCAATACACAGTGAGTGACCTAACAGAAATTCTTATTATGATAAATTCTTATCCTTTAATTTCCAGTATATCAACAATTTCCTTTCCTTCTCCGTACGATCATACACTCAGAAAAGGAGTAATGATATTATTGTTGACAAAATTAAATTAGACCCCACAGATTTTTGATTACAGATATAAGATTAATGCTAACTTGGTATCTGTGCCAAAAGATATATGCTGGCTGTGACGAATAGCATCCGCAATAACGGCTTTAGTCCGTCACATCCAACCACTACTACTACCGGACACACTCCTGTTAAAATTGTAAATCACTACTGATTCTCTTTTATTTTTCAAAGGTGCATGATGTATCAAGACTAGATATATATAGTTCACTATTATAGTATCTAATATAATGATTAGAGATGAGCGAGCACCAAAATGCTCGGGTGCTTGTTACTCGGGACGAAATTTTCGCGATGCTCGAGGGTTCGTTTCGAGTAACAAACCCCCATTGAAGTCAATGGGCGACCCGAGCATTTTTGTATTTTGCCGATGCTCGCTAAGGTTTTCATTTGTGAAAATCGGGGCGATTCAAGAAAGTGATGGGAACGACACAGCAACGGATAGGGCAGGCGAGGGGCTACATGTTGGGCTGCATCTCAAGTTCACAGGTCCCACTATTAAGCCACAATAGCGGCAAGAGTGGGCCCCCCCCCCCCCCCGCACTGTCAGCATAAAGATCGTTCTCCTCTGCCACAGCAGTAACAGCTGTGGCAGAGAAGAACGATGTTAGCCCATTGAATTCAATGGAGCCGGCAATACAGCAGGTTCCACTGAAAGCAATGGGCTGCCGGCGATCGCAGGATGAATTGTCGGGAAGGACTTAAATATAGAAGCCCTTCCCTGCAATTCATCCAGAAATATGTAAAAATAAAAAAAATATACCGTATATACCGGCGTATAAGGCGACGGGGCGTATAAGACGACCCCCCAACTGTCACCTTATATGCCGGGAATACAGCGGAGCAAAAAATAGAAATCATTACTCACTTCCCCCAGCGTTCTGCGGCGCTGCTGCAGGATGTCGCTCCCTCCTGGTCCCCGGCAGAGCATTGCTTTCTGGACGCAGGGCTTGAAATCCCCGCCTCAAGAAAACACACGTGCCTTCAGCCAATCACAGCCAATGACAATGATGTCATTGAATGGCTGTGATTGGCTGACGGCGTGTGTTAGCTAATCACAGTAGCTTTCTGGAGGCGGGGATTTCAAGCCCTGCGTCCAGAAAGCAATGCTCTGCCAGGGACCAGGAGGGAGCGACAGCCTGCAGCAGCGCCGCAGAATGCCGGGGGAGGTGAGTAATGAATTTTTTTTTGACACTTTCTTTTTTTTTGTATTACCGGCGTATAAGACGACCCCCGACTTCAGAGCAGATTTTTCGGGGTTCAAAAGTCGTCTTATACGCCAGTATATACGGTATATACTTACTTTAAATATATAAGCCCTTCCCTGCAATTCATCCAGAAATGTGTTAAAATAAAAATATATATATATATATACTATTACTTACCTTGTCCCGGCAGACGGAGATCAGCGCGGCCGGCCTACAGTGGGTGTGAAGGGGGTGTGAGTCAGACTTGCCCCCTGATTGGCTCAGCGCTGAGTCTGACTCACACCCCCTTCACACCCACTGCCGACCGCCACGGCTGAACTCCGTCTGCCGGGACAAGGTAAGTAATAGTATATATATATATATTTTTTTTTATTTTAACACATTTCTGGATGAATTGCAGGGAAGGGCTTATATATTTAAGCCCTTCCCGACAATTCATCCCGCGCACGCCGGCAGCCCATTGCTTTCAGTGGAACCTGCTGTATTGCCGGCTCCATTGAATTCAATGGGCAAACATCGTTCTTCTCTGCCACAGCTGTTACAGCTGTGGCAGAGAAGAATGATTTGTCTTCTATATGTTCTCAATGGGGTCGGCGCTGCTGCCGCCGGCCCCATTGAGCGCATATAGAGAAGAGAAAAGGAATCGCAGATAGGTGCGATCTGCGATTTCTATGGCCTAAGAAGGACCGTTGGGGCTCTTGAAGCCTAAAATCACTCCTAACGCTCTCCCTATAGCAGCTCCGGCATCAGCAGCACTGTCCCTGAACTATGTCAGAATGCATCTGTGGGAGCCGCCGGCGGGCAGATTTTAATACTCGGGTGACACCTGATCTCGCCAGCCACTCACTGCAGGGGGGTGGTATAGGGCTTGAACGTCGCAGGGGGAAGTTGTAATGCCTTCCCTGTCTTTCTATTGGCCAGAAAAGCGCGCTAACGTCTCAGAAATGAAAGTGAAAGTAACTTGAACATCGCGTGGTACTCGTTTCGAGTAACGAGCATCTCGAACACCCTAATACTCGTACGAGTATCAAGCTCGGACGAATACGCTCGCTCATCTCTAATAATGATATTTTACACTACAGCACACTCTCAGTAGGTTTCCCCTATTTCCAACGATGCCTACTGATAGTCTTTGCTCTTTGGCTGAGGTAAACCATTGCTTGTTCCTGTGCTGATAAATCTGCACTGTTAGCCCTAATAATATCTTCTCACCATGTTTCCTGTTGTTGTAGTAATAATATAAATGTGTTTCTTAAATCAGCCTATGCAAACATATTTATGTATATATATAGGATATATCCACCTTCATAGGAAATAGCTAGCAGTGAAATGGTTAACTGGTTCAATACTGTACACTGTGTGTCTTTTGCATTCTTGTGCTAGTATCTGCAATACACTCCTACACACACACAAGTTCCCAAGATTTAACAAAATCCTGAGATGTGTTTCTCATGAGAAAGACCTGCAATGCCCACCGCTCAGAAGAGGGGGGCTGCTCCTTATCTCATCCCTTGGATTCCTCGGTCCAGATTGGAATATTAATAAAGTCTATGCTACTTGAGTATATAGGAATTACGTGTTCACATAGCAACATACACCTGGGTCGTAAACACATGTTAATCATCAGCGTCATTACATCCTAGACCAATCATGAATTGTTATGATGTTGGGAGGGGTATGCATGTAATTGGTGCGTCATATTTAGTATAAATGTATTGTACTTCCTTTCAATAAACCAGAAGGGTATGGGGCTCACGATAAGTATCCGTGAGTTTATCATACATATATTCATGCATGAAGCTTCTCATTATAACCAATCTGAAGCAAACCAGTGAAATATTCTGGAATATGATTTATTCCCATAAAGAAGTTCATCAGGGTGAAGAAAGTCCTCCAGGGGGTGGGGCGGCACAGATACTCTGGACTCAACGGGTATAAACTTGCGTCAGTTTATTCAGGAAACAACATAAAAAGTCTTAACTGGGCTTTTCCAAAGTTCCCACGCGCATCCTCCAGATTGGACACATCCTGAACCGAGGGGTAGCCTTTCTCTTCAGCATCATCTCCAGCCAAGACCTGAAAAGTAAAAGTTACATCCTCCGGTTCAACGTCCACATTTAACCTGCTAACCTGCGGAGGTGTAAGGTCAGCTGTGTTCGCGTCAGTCTCTTTAGAAGGGGTTATCATTTTTCCCCACAAGTCCCAGAATACAGGGAAATCACGTCCCAATATCACGCTCTGCATTAACCCTTTGACAACACCTACATCGTAGGTCATGGTTCCATCATACGTTTCAAAGGTACACTGTGCCATAGGATACACCCTTGTATCACCGTGTATACACACCACACTTATGTGCTTACCCGGTATGAAGCCTTCTGCTAGCCTGCACTAAGGTTACAAGGCTACCCGAGTCCAGTAGAACCCTCCACAGAATGGTGGTTTACACTTATGCGACACAGTTGTGGCTCAATCTCTAGTCTCTGTGAGGCATTGCAAGTAGGCCTTGCAAACAAGGACCGGTGCCAAGCATCATCACACTCCATAGGCTCATTGGTCACAGAGTACTAAGCCAACACATGCTGAGCTCCTGGCATCTCCAGCACCTCAAAGGCCCTGGTTTCTTTGGCTTAGGGAACTGGCTGGGGCTATAAGGGACTTTTAACTCCAACGGTGCCCTTTCTGGAGGCCCGACCTCCTTCCCACCATGCCACAGCTTTCCTCCGGCATCTCGTGGTCTCTTACCCTGTGCTGGTCTGGAACTCGTAGCGGTGGTCTGGACGGAATGGACGTCCTGGAGGTAGTTCTCTGTCGCAGTGTAGTGGTCAATCAGGTCTACCAGCTGGTTAGCGTCTTTGGGTCCTCTATGGCCAACCCAGCGTTGCAGATCTGCTGGCAGAGCACGGGTATAACGATCCACCATGACCTTATCGACCATCTGGGCAGGTGTGCAAACTTCCAGTTCCATTTCTTTACCAGATGGTACAGGTCAAACATTTGCGACTTGGCAGATTGGACCTGTAGCTCCAATTATGCACTCTCAGAGCCCAGACCGCTGCCGTAACACCAAGAAGAGCCAGGATCTCTGCTTTGTTATTTACCTCGTGATCCTTGAGGTCATGGTATGCCTTCTGTGGTTCCATAGTGAGAAACGATGCTAGAACCTAGACCCACTCAGCCTTGGGGAGTTTCTCTTGTTCAGTGGTTCTCTTAAATACCATTGGATAGGCCTCAATGTCATCCTCAGAAGTCATCTTTTGCAGAAATTTCTGCACAGACTCTCTGGGCCTAGGTGTAGTCGGAGCTCCTTCCTTCCTTAAGGCGGGATGTTTTAGGAGGGCATCCGTCAGCCGATCCATCCTTGCCAACAGCTCCTCCATAGCTGGGGTTGGAGCTTGCATTATGATCGCAGGCTTTACCCAGAACATCCGCCAGGTGTCGTGCCGTTGTCCTTAGTGGTCAGGATTGATGCCCGCATCCAAACACCAACTGTAGAAAGTCCTTCAGGGAGTGGGGCGGCACAGACACTCTGGACTCAACGGGGATAAACTTGCATCAGTTTATTCAGGAAACAACATAAAAAGTCCAATTCAATGTCATAATGCAAAGGTGCACCATGCAGGGTGCTCAAGTTCAGGCTGCAGGATGTTGCTCTCTCCTCAGCTTGTCAGGCACTGACCCCATGGACCTGCAGCCTTTTATGCCCCAGTAACAGGGTCAGTGCCTACAGCTGAGTTGAGAGCCAGGGTGAAGCTGTGGACTGGATCACCACCCTGTCCAGACTAAGAGCCTGAGAGGGAGATACACTCGATCCACAACCTCACACTTTACCTGCCTACAAGGGGCTAATATGAGTTAGGTTAGAATGGATATACTTACCAGTAGATAGCGCCAACTGGCTGATAAGAGTGTAGAACCAGCAAAATAACAAAACCACCACCAGCCCTGATGGTGGACAATATACTGGCCAAAAAAAGCACGGATGCTCCTAGCCATTGAAATGTCGAATTAGTCTAATGAGTTCAAGATGTTTTCTTTTTCCTACACAATTACGCAGTGGTTCACATATTTTCTAGCATATTCTAGCATATTGCGTGTGCATTTGCGCATCCCCATTGACTTCTCTAGGGTCTTTTGGTGCGTTAATATGCAAGAAACTACAGCATGCCACTGGGTGAATGAACCCATTGAAATTAATGAGTTCTGTCCACTGCGTATTGCACATGCAAATACACCTGTGTGAAGTTGGCCTTGACACAAATCCACATAAAATCTATAGGAAAATCGTCACGTTATATGAGGATGGTGTAAGTCACTGCAGATTGTACCAGTATCACACTGAAAAAACTGTGGCATTTCCGCAGCCGAATGAGCATGCTATAAATTTGGAATCCCATAATTTGCCTGCCTCTCTACACAGAAGTAGATTAGTAAAATCTCATACACAGTATTGTAATCCATTGCAATTTTAACCTGCATGAATCCACAGCAAATCTGGCATGGGTAAATTCAAAGGTTTTACAGTAGACCATCCAAGCAACCTTTATCTGGTCTCAGATTGTGTCCATATAGCAATCATGGCTTCAAAGCAGTCCCCTTCTCTTCTCTTTGATCCCGGAAGTTGTCGTCAGAAAGCAGCTGTGTCTTCCAGCCATACTTCCATTGGTGATCACATAGGCACAGTGGCAGGCTCCTCTTGACCACCTTGATTCCCTCACCAGTATTGTGTTATTTGGAAAGTTTCAGACAGACGTCATTCTCTCCCCTTATGCGGCCTTGATAATCACATCCGTATAATGGGACAAAACCAAACCACTGACATTTATGATGCGTTTGGGGGCAATACATAACCCTATTATGTATTATTTATCTGTAGTGAATAATATGCTTGAAAAAGGGGTTATGTATTGCCCCGAAAAGCATTGCAACCTTTTTTTATTTCTTTTTTTTCAGCCTTAGGGTGACTACCCACTACAGTATATTTTTCACTGCGAAATTCGCAGCGTTTTTTTTCTGCAGGGGTCTATGGCACTTGTAATGTTAAAATCGCGATAGCGCGAAATCGCAATTTACCACGAAATCGCGATTTTAACATTACAAGTCCCATAGACCCCTGCAGAAAAAAAAAGCTGCGAAGGGGGTAGTCACCCTTAGGGTGCATTCAGACGACCATTTATCGGCCAGGTATTCACGCCGGCCAATATACGGCGTCTCTCTCTGCAGGGGGAGGAGGCTGGAAGAGCCAGGGGCAGTGCTCTGAGTTCCCGCCCCCTCTCTGCCTCCTCTCCACCTCCTCTCCGCCGCTCTGCACTATTTGTAATGAGAGGAGGTGGGACGGGGGCGTGGCTAGGTTCTGGGAATTAGCTCCGCCCCACCCTGCTTCTCCTCATTGAAAATAGTGCAGGGGGGTGGAGAGGAGGCAGAGAGGGGGCGGGAGCTCAGAGCACTGCTCCCGGCTCTTCCAGCCTCCTCCCCCTGCAGAGAGAGACGCCATATATCGGCCGGCGTGAATACCCAGCCAATATATGGTCATCTGAATGCGCCCTAATGTTTATTAAATTCAACATTATATTTTTTCAACTTAGCAGTGGATCGACTATTTTGCATGCTGCATTTCCCAAAGAGTGAATGCTATCCTATTGGTGGTTCATTAACAGGAGTTTCTCGTGCATGAGAACTTCCCTTTTTAAAGTACGTTCTTGTGTTATATAGTTACCATTTTAATTAGCGCTGATCCTAGGGGTATTTTTTCTACTCATAAACATAGAAGGTGAGAAAGGAAACTTATGAGGCCATCCGTGCTATGCAAATGTAAAGATGGAACAATGCCTCTGCAGCACCATCTATTGGAAGGCAGCATTCCTGTAAATCAATGTTAGATTCTTTAAACAAGTCTTGTAACAATGACTGGGAATTGTAAGCCAAAGCCAGAAAACATACATAGACAGCTGTTTTGGGGTGATTGCCCCTAATCATTGTGCAGCAGGTTTCTGGCTTGGCTAGTGAGAGGCCTATAGAAGTGGGTCAGGGAGGGTATCTTTTCGCCTTAACGAAAGCACCTATAAGTTGTGCGAGGAGACTTATAAGGCCATGCATGCTCCTCTGGGTAATATGCAAATGGTAAGATCGAACAATATCTCTGCAGCGCCACCTATATTTATTTCTAACAGCTATGCGTACCTTCATAATATGCTGCCTTTATATAGGAAAGTCTAATAAAGACGCATTCTATTTTCTATTCTTCAGTGCGAAAAATTTGGTAATAAATAATGCTTAATAAAGTGTCTTTTTGGTTTAGTGTATTTATTGCTACATTAGCTACAATAATGCCACATTACCAGTGTTAGTCTTCTTCCAGTCCACTTACGTTTCCATAGAGTAGATACATAAAGCTGAAAACATACACGTTTCTTGGAACAGCTAGATCCTTTCTATTAGTAGCACCAAAGCAGAATTTTCATTTACAAAGCCTCATAGTCTTGTTGTGTTTCAGCTATTTACAGCATTTGTTTTAAGTTATAGTTTGTGCATTTACTAGCTGGAAATATGCCCCTCGGTCAGTGAGAAGCTGTTGGTGAGTTCCTATTTCTATTACTCTTCCATTCTTCATGACAACGATAATGTCTGCATTCTGGACTGTAGATAGCCGGTGTGCGATCATGATGCAAGTCCTTCCTTTTCTCGCTTGATCAAGTGCTTGCTGTACAATCTGGACATGAGAGCAAATCATTGTTTTAGTTAAATGTATGACTGTTGTGGAGGAAAGCAACAAAAATCTGATGATTTAACTGCTAATATCCATAAAACATATTACTGGGGCTACGTTAGTACGAAGGCGAAATTGTATCAAACCAGCAAACAAGGACTTTGCTTGAGATAATAAATATCAGTTGCCATTTATTTCTATGTACTATCTAAGGGTTTGTGCATACATGGCAGATTTGCTGCAGATTGTTTGCACTGGAAAATCCATGTTAAAACTTGCATTATTTGGTGCAGATTTTAACATGGATTTGCACATTGGAAAATTAGTTGTAGAGATGAAATCTGCTGCAAAATCCATGTCCAATTCTGCACCAAGGTCTGCGTCAAAATCGGCACAATTTTGTGACGACTCAAGAGAGAATCTTAGTCCAGTCTTGTTGCCATCAGCAGGATTTGCTAACAATTGTTTGATTATACAACCAGTATACTGAAGACACTACTTCTGCGGAGGGGACGCCCACTAAATTTTTTGCCCCGAAGGTTCTGCCAACGTTGTTCCAGCCCCTAGTAATGGTGTAATGATAGCCATAGCAGCTGCTATGAGGCCCAGATGTTGAAGGGGCAAAGTTGATATATTGGGCTATTATAAATACCTTTAATAAGTGCTACTAAAGCTGCTTATTTAGCTATGGAGCCATATGAATTCTACTTATAGCCCTGTAAGGTGTATTAGCATACCTGCATTCTACAGTATCCATACAGTCTGGGAAATAGTTATATTAACTGTACTTTTTGTGTATTTTGTTAGTGAGAAAATCTAGGATTATCTGTATATCTTACCTTTTCACTTTCATTGTCCAGTGCTGAGGTGGCTTCATCAAGCAGCAGAACCTTTGGAGATCGGACCAGTGCTCGGGCGATAGCGATTCTCTGTTTCTGACCCCCAGATAGTTGAGTGCCTTTACCACCAACTGGTGTGTTAAATTTCTATACGTAGGAAACAAATACATAAAACTTCTAGTAGACAAGGCACAGTAGACACCTGCATGGAGAACTAGCTAAAAATATAATCCGGATCACCTAGCAAGCATGAAATATAGCTATCATATCTAGTCTTGAGCAAACCGAAACAGTAGAACCCAGTTTTGGGTCGAACTTTGCTAAAAGTTTGGTTTGGAGTAAACTATAACCTCTGGAGGTTCTTCTCAGCCAAACTCACTACAATTCCTGCTCCTCCTTAAGGTGGGGCTCATACGGGCAAATTTGCTGCAGAATGTCCATGTAGACCCTCCGCATGGGAATTCTGTGGTGTTTACAGTAGCAGAAAAGTAGATAAAATTTTGAAAATCTACAAGCTGCAGAAATAACCCGCACAAAACTCCTATGGGAATTGACATGTGGTGGGAAATTCAATTTTACTGCAGTTTCCTCTACAGAATTTACTTCTCCTCAATGAGGTGGGGAATTTGCGATTAAACGCACTTCAAAATCTGCATCAAATGGTGCGAGTTTGGAAGCAGGCTTTCCGTGGTTGATCTGCAGCAGAATGCTCGCTGTGGATATTCTACTGCAAATCAGCCCACGTGTGAACCCAGCCTAAATGTGGCTCAGTGGTTAGCACTGTTGCCTTGCAACACTAGGGTCCTAGAGGCAAACCTGACCAAGGATAACATCTGCTTGGTCAGATTTGAAACTAGGACCACAGCACTACAAGGCAACAGTGCTAACCACTGAGCCACTGTGCTTCTTATGCCTTCTTGCACCGCCTATTTCTTTATTCTTCTTCCTCCTGAGGACTTCCATGGCTCTTAGACATATTATACACAAGTTTTATAGGTATTGGTTAAGTGTTCTTTGGCTTGAACTGATTCAGACTGAATTGAACTCTGCGGAAGTTCAGCAGACTGGCCAAATTGAACTTTTCAAAAGTTCACTGAACACTAGAGATGAGCGAACGTACTCGGATAAGCACTACTCGTCCGAGTAATGTGCTTTATCCGAGTACCTCCCCGCTCGTCCTGAAAGGTTCGGGTGCCGGCACGGAGCGGGGAGCTGCAGGGGAGAGCGGGGAGGAACGGAGGGGAGATCTTTCTCTCCTTCTCTCCCGCCCGCTCTGCCCCGCTCCCCGCTGCGACTCACCTGTCAGCAGCGGAGCGCCCCGAATCTTTCAGGACGAGCGGCGAGATACTCGGATAAAGCACATTACTCGGACGAGTAGTGCTTATCCGAGTACGTTCGCTCATCTCTACTGAACACTAATCACATCCAAGGAAAATAAAGATGACTTTAAGTCATCAACTACTAAAGTAGTTGTTTTAATGTAAACTATTGATGGCCTATCTGCAGGATAGGCCATCCATACTAGATTGGCAGAGGTCTGTTGCCTGAGAGCCCCTCTAAACAACTCTTCACCAGTCAGTGTGCTCATGCTTTAGTTGATTTCTTAAGGAAACCGACTGCTCCATACCCATTATAGTGGCCAGGGTTGGCATTACATTGCAATGAATATAAACTTTGCCTGTAATACCAAGCCAGACCACTGCAGTGGAAACAAGACTGTCTGCTTCCTGTATAAATCAACTCAGTGCATAAACCTATTGGTTCAGTGAGCAGCTGATCAGAAGGGATCTGTGGATGGCGTGACTCTGAAGATTTTTAAAAATCCCACATATTTGGTATTATTAAAATAAAAAAGTTAAGGAAATTTGACTGCAACAATTTAAAGAAAAAAAAAAGATTTTTATTGCGCAGGTGAAAAAGCTTTTAAAAATAATGATTTGGGTATCGTTGTCATCGTACCAGCCCGCAGAAAAAAATGGAACATATTATTTATGCTGCATGATTAGTGCTGTAAAAATAACAATGGTATATTGTTACAATTGATGTGTTTTCTCTCCCTACCCTTAAAAAAATAAATACATGAAAGTTCTACAATATACTCTATGTACCCAAAAAGGTACCAATAAAAGCTACTGTTTGCCATGCAAAAAACAAGCCCTCATACGGCCGTGTCAATAGAAAAATAAGAAAAGTTATGACTTTTAAAAAGTGAAGATGACAATCCTCAAAAAATCACTATGCCCTTTGAGCCAAATTAGACCATGTCTTTAAGGGGTTAAACATAGTGGAGAAATATTTTTACATTACGGTGATTACAGAGATTCTGAATTATTACCTCTGGCAGCTCCTCTATGAATGAATAGATATTTGCAGCTTTTGCAGCACTCTCTATCTCCTCCATAGGCACTTCACGGGAGTTGTCTCCATAGGCAATGTTCTCAGCAATACTGCAGTCGAATAGCACTGGCTCTTGGGACACGATGCCAATTTGTGATCGAAGCCATTGCACATTTAAATTTTTTATGTCAGTGTTATCGAACAACTACAAATTCACAGAAGATGCACATGATTAAGATCAAGATAGGCTTGTTAAACATAAACAGTCAACATATCTACCATGTTTCCCCCAAAATAAGACCTTGTCTTATATTAATTTTTGCTCCAAAGAGGTGCTAGGTCTTTGTTAAGAAAATTGTAGATCAATGTATCAGTTAATTGTTTTGCTATTAGATTGTAGACTAGAAAGATATAGCATCCTACTAGTATAAGTAGTGAAGGGGTTAATCAAAACCTTTTCTATATACCAGTTAATGGTAGGGGATAAGACAGACAGAAGATAAGATTGTATACCTTCTCACTGATATAATAACGGTTTCTTTGTATGTTATAGTTACACCTTAAGAATACATGATTGGCTACAGCTAAAATGTTTATTAGTTTTGGAGGTATATACTTTTTCTGTGATGTCATTTATGGTATATAAACCACATACAACTTTGAATACATTTGAAATCATTTGATACTGCAAACAGGCTGGTGCGATTTGTATTTCTCCTAGGGGCCCAGACTTCTACAAGAGATCTGTGATTGTCTTCTCCTTGGTAAACACATAAATTCTCCTTACAGTCTTATTTTCAGGGGATGTCTTATTATACTAACCTAGCAGACTCGATCCAGGTCCCTCCCGCTACTCTCCGGAGCTCCGACGATCTTCTTGCAGTCCTCAATCGCCCATAGAAGATCATTTCCTGGATTCATTAATCCCATCTCCAGGAAGTGAGGGCTCTGATTGGTTCTCGAGCAGTACTCAGGCAAGCAATGCAGAGCTCGATGAACCAATGCGATGGCTGTGATTGGTTCACCGAGCACTGCATTGATTGGCTGAGCAGCGATTGAGAACCAAACAGAGCCATCGCTTCCTGGAGGTGGGATTTATGAATCCCATAGTCAGGAAGGGATCTTCTGTAGGCGGCCGAGGAATGCAAGAAGAACGTCAGAGCTCCAGTGAGCAGTGAGAGGGACCTGGACCGAGCCTGCTAGGTAATGTATTCTTTTTTTTAATGTAATGCAACTAGGGCTTATTTTCAGGATACAGCCTTTATTTCAAGCCTTCTGAAAGATCCTGGCAAATCAAGTTGGGATTATTTTCAGGGTAGGTCTTATTTTGTATGGAATCGGGTATTACAACTTACTGTATATTGACAGTTGCGTAAACTACTCTTACCACAGCTCCCTGGCAAGGATCATAGAATCTCTGCAGGAGTTGGACAGAGGTACTTTTCCCACATCCACTACTGCCCACAAATGCCACAGTTTGCCCGCTGTGTATGGTAACAGATAAATCTTGCAGCACAGGCACATCAGGACGAGATGGATAATTGAATGATATCTGACGCAGTTCTAAATTTCCTTGACAATTATCCTACAGTGAGTTCAAAAGCAAGATAAGAAATAAAGTATTTCATTGTGGCTACAAATTCTAAAGTTTTAGCAAATGTGTGAAAATGATGAAGTGGCTACAAAAGTCATGTATAGTTGCAGAAGAGCATATGGTTAAATAGGTTGACTGTATGGTACAATTCTTTTTTTTTAAGGAGCCCCTTTCATTATGCTGATCTTATGATGTCTGCTGCTAGGTCCCCCTGCAATCAACTGTACTCTGTATGGGACACTGGTGCTCAATACCACTGGGAAAACTAAAGGGGTTGTCTCACTAAAAGTGTTTGTTCCTTACTCACAGGATAGGGAATATGTATCTGATTGGTGGGGGAATCATTAGTTGGACCTCTGGCAATCACAAGAACAGGGCTCCATAGTGTCCACGAATTGTTGGAGCAGTGCTCATGCATGTGCACTACCTGGCCAATTCATTTCAACTGGACTACTGCAGATATCCAATCAGGTATCCCTTTGAGACCCATGTTCTTTTGTTCTTGTGATTGGTGGGGGGATCCTAGTGGTCTGATTTCCACTGATCAGATACTTATGCAGTGTCTTGTGGATAGGCGATAAGTTAACTTCATGGGACAATCCCTTTAAGCATTCCTTAGTTCTCATTTAAACCAATGAGATGTTCATTTGATGCATGGACAGGCTAGATCCTTCAGAGAGTGCAAGACACTTTTACTCCAGCTGATTGAGGTTCACAGTTTGTGGATTCGGATAACTTTCATGAAAATGTGTTGTATAAAATAAGTAAATAGACAAAAACATGTTATTACAGTATCCACAGTGATAGCAGGGATAGTAGAGTGATAGAAAAAAGACTAGAGGCCTTGTCTGTCACCAGTGTTAGTACAATGCATTTTCTTGGTGCTACCACTTTCTAGCATACACAATTCTGGTGTCCATAGTTTGTAATTTTGGTCCACACCCTAAAACTGCAACTTTTTTGGAATGTTTGCTGTGTTTCACCACTTTTTCCAAAAGCCCATCATAATCATTATAACATACATCACAAACTGGCATAGATTATAGCAAAAACCTACTCCATCTTGTAGCTGAAGTAGGCTTTCATTTGGTGTATGGGGGTACCACCAGATGAGACAAATGTTTTAAGAGGCGTGTGACTATTAACCCTTTCCAATCCAATTTGTATTCTGGTTTTCCTAGGGGCTTACTCTTTTTCTGCCATTATACAACAGCGCTATATGCTGGCTAAAGCCAGTACTGCATAAGGGGACACGCTGGATGGGCTCAGACAGCAGAGAGGCTGGCAGTACACAGTAAGAGAACCCTGACGGATGTCTTCCAACATCGGAACTGTACAGCCTTAAATCATAATGTCTTCAGACGTCAGACAGTGGATTGGAAAGGGTTAATACATTTGTTGCTCAAAGCCAGATGCTTGGTTTACTTAGATTGACGTGTGAAATGCGGATCTAAGTAAATAAGCCCCAATGTACTAACTTCTATGGTAAATTTCCTACGGATAGATCGCTAATAACTGATCAATGAGGGTCTGCCACACCGGACTCCCATTGATAAGCCGTTTGAAGTGGCTGCGGTGCACCACGGCCACTTCACTGCTTACCAGGCACAGCTGAATACATTCCATAGCAGCTGTGCCTGGTGTAGCAGCTAAAAGCCATTCACTTCAATGGGACCGAGTTGCTCTCGGGTCATCAGACCAATAAACGTGACGTCAAAGGCCTGAGAAGAAACCCACTGAGCACCGTAGTCTCTTCAAAGAGTTGATCCTGAGCAGTGGGCTCCATTGGTTGGATATTGGTGACCTATCCTGGGGTTTCCTCATCAATGTCTGTGAAAGCCCCTTTAAATAATTTAGCAGTATAAATCACCTCTGATATGGAGAAACACAAATGACCCAGAAACTAGCTAGCTCTTTTGTTTTATATTGAATTATATGCAATTTTCTACCCTGTTGGTGTACACTAGTTGCATTCATTTCAATTAATTGTTAAGAGGGTTTTCCATGAGAAAAAAATCTAATAGTCTGTGAATAGAATAAAAAGTCATGCAAAAGTCTTGAAAGGCCCATAGTTCCATGAAGGGGCTACGATCTTCACAGAAAAAGTTGCAGTGGTCACGTTCCATTCATTGTATACATGACCACTTGGCCAATCACTGGTTTCAGAGTGTGCAGAACCATCGATGAAGCCAGTGATTGGCCAAGTGGTCATGAAAACCATCACCCACATGTAACCGCTACAGCTTCTTCTGGGATCGAAGTGGTGGAAACTGGGACTCCTGTGCTGGACTGGTGGGCCATGTAAGGAGGGAAGCATATACACATACTTTTTTTTAATTTTGCGCCAACCATTCCCTGCCCATTGGATTTTTTCTTTAGTCATGGAAAACCCTTTTCATAAAATGTTCAGTACTTTACAATCCTCTGTATGTGTCAGTTAATGAATCGCTTTAGTAAGTGAATTTCTGCAGCTTTTTTGGTTCTGGGATTATAAATGCTGCAACCATCACATAGTATTAAATATCAGCTGACAAACAAGTACAGTATGTGACCAGTTCAAGTGACCACAGCAGAATACGTTTTATACATCAAATACAAAGTCCTTGGCATCTTGAGGTGACATATTTTTTGGGCGGACTCGCTCAGCCTTTCTCATCTGCTATACTATGTACAATCAAGTACTTGTAATATCGTAGCTCAATGTTCTGCAATAAAGGTGTGAAAAGACAAGAAAAAGGCTTACTAATTTTTGTCCTTCTAAACTGTAGCTGTCAATACTTGGTTCTCTGGTAAACAAAGCAAAGAGATGGGCAGCTGCAGATCTAGCCTTAGCATAGTCAGGAGCAAAGGATAATGTTTGACCCATTGCGACGGCTCCGTACGTTAAAATGACAAATACGCTGTTGAGAAAACAGAACGTTAAGGCTTCCGCTGTGGACCGTGACATTTGCATACATTCTCAAATATACAGTATTTTACTATTGAATGACAGCTGAGAGCTGCCTCTGATTGGTCCCTGCGCTCAGCCAATCAGAGGCAGCACTCACTCACCCATTCATGAATTCATAAATGGGTGAGTTAGAGCTGCCTCTGATTGGTGAAGGCTGTGACCAATCAGAGGCAGCCCATTCAGCAGGCGGGGATTTTAAATCCCCGACTGCTGAATACTACAGAGAGAAGTTCAGGAGAACTGCCGGCCGGACGCGGCTGAACTCCGGCTGCAGGAAAAAGGGGAGTTTACTTTTTTTTTTTTTTTTTACACATTTTCAGGATGGTTTTCAGGGAAGGGCTTATATTTTAAGCCCTTCCCCGAAAATTCATCCAGCGCTTGCCGGCAGCCCATTGCTTTCAATGGAGCCAGCTGTATTGCCGGCTCCATTGAATTCAATGGGCGAATATAGTTCTCCTCTGCCACAGCTGTGGCAGAGAATAGCGGGCAGCGCTCCTTTGATCGGGGCCCTTTTGCTGAAAACGCTGCTAGGTGCAGATTTTTCAGCAAATCGTCGGCCCCAGTCACGCAATTTGCGGATTCGTATCCGTTATGCGATCTGCAAATCGCGTAAAAAACGCCGGTGTGACTGAGGCCTTACCGGTATGCTGAACTATACATGTACTGTGTTACATCTAGATTATTAGGCTCATCATTCTATTATTTTTTATATTTAATGCTAATTATTATTACATTTAGCAATTTTTTGCTATTTTCTTTTATTCTTATTTAAATATACTGAACTTTGTCACTTTATATGTATGTATACACACACATTTTTTTTTACACGAGGTATGGTCAATCTGCTTTTAGAATAATTCAAAGTGGGTTTTAAGCATAGAAATGATATTTTCTTGATATTTTCTGAATCTATTTCTTTGTGTCCATTAGTTTTGTACTGTATTCTTGCCTACATTGTTGCTTTTACTATATAGTTTATCACCCAGTATTTCTGAGGAAGAGGCTTAGACCTTGAAATGCGTCACTTGCTGGTTTCATAATAAAAAGATAAGTCATCTTTATCCTTGACTCGAGCGCCTTTTATTACACTAGAAAGTTTGTGCCGCACGCCAGTGCATTTTCTCATGTGTTCTCTCAAGGCCAAAAGTTATACCCAGTTTTCTGTTATTTGATACATTTCCAGAATAAATACCATAGGAACAGTACAACTCAGAGTTGTCAGAAAAGAGGCTCCAGAATTGGTATTTAATGAGGAATACAAATAATTATTAAAACAGACATATCAGGAGAGATGACATATGTTATGTAAATGGTCACTGGATAACAAGAACAGGTTTACTAAAACTGTGGACACGATACTTAGGCATTACAATTATGGAAAGTGAAAGTCAGAACAAAATGGGGAATTTAAAAACCCAATTATGCCAAATTTCTGGCGTAAAAAAGTTGCACAAAACGTAACCCCTTAAGGACACGGCCTATTTTGGGCTTAAGGACGCAACAATTTTTGGCGGATTTTAATCTCTATTTTTCAAACAAACATTATTATTTTATTTTTTCATCAACACAGCCATATAAGGGCTTGTTTTTTGCGTGGCGAACTGTAGTTTTTATTGGTGCCATGTTAGGGTACACAAGACTATATTGTAAAACTTTTATTGTTTTTTTTATGATCGCAGGGAGAGAAAACGCATTAATTCTGCCATTGATACATATATTTTTTTAAAGCGTTAATTATGCAGCATAAATGACAATCTATTTTTTCTGCGGGTCGGTACGATTGCAATGATACCAAAATTCGTATCTTTTTTTTTTAGGTTTTTTTTACTTTTCTGCAATAAAAACCCTTTCTTGGAAATCTTTATTTTTTTCTAAATTGCTGCATTCAAAGTCCTATAACTTTTTTATTTTTCCGTGGACAGAGCTCTGTGAGCTTATTTTTTGCGAGACGAGCTGTAGTTTGATCACTTTTATTGCATTTTATGGCCTTAGTCACATGGGCGTTTTTTCGCGCGATTTGCGGATCGCATGACGGATGCGCATCCGCAAATCGCGTGACCGATGCCCAAAAATCGTCCGAAAATCTGCTCCTAGCCGCGTTTCATTAGAAACGGGCCGGAGCTGTCCAGCTCATTGCATTCAATGGAGCCGGCAATACAGCCAGCTCCATTGAAAGCAATGCGCTGCGGGCGAGCCCGGGATGAATTGTCGGGAAGGGCTTAAATATAGAAGCCCTTCCCTGCAATTCATCCAGAAATGTGTTAAAATAAAAAAAATATATATACTCACCTTGTCCGTGAGTCAGACCTGCCCCTGATTGGCTCAGCCTGAGGTCTCACTCACATGCCAGGATCTACATAGATCGCGTCAAGAAAGCGGTTAACAGCAGGCTTTTGTAACGGGAGGCCGGCTATCACTGAGAGCTGGCA